>NW_019211456.1:41237583-41332559 GCF_002443255.2 Varroa destructor | reverse complement strand
TATATATATATATATATATGTATGTATATATATACAGCTAGCTAATAGCTGAGCTCAGCTTGTGCCTAACGACTGAGAGATAGTAAAATACGTTCTAACACACGTTCACACCCTTATGGACACAAAATAGTAACCTATGGCCAAGTGGGTGTAAAAAATCAGCCAAAGTTGAATCAGCGATGAATGGACCAATACCAAAGTAAACATAGAAATCAAAATTAACTCAGCCGTATTTCTACAAGACGCGAACCCCATGATGATACAGATGCTGGTGATCATAGCGGCGAAGATGATACTGTAGTGACCAACGTTCCGTGATCGTCTACTCGTGATGCAATAACGAGAGTTGGATGTATAGTTCTCTAACGAAGAGTTGCATGAGGGCTTTTCAAGGTCATGATCGATGCGACGATCCGTGACGAGCTTTCCTTTTCTCTTCGCGCACCCTATAAGTGGACTAGCAATAATATTGACAACAAGAACGAAGATCTCGTCCAGTAATACATGCTGGTAGGTAGTAGGTTGAATATCGGACCCATTATATCGCTGTGTTAAATATCCATAAGGAGGTTATCAACTGTGGGAGTGTTCTAAGCAGCTAAGATATTGGCATAATTGAAAAGTATATATCGGACTAACCCTCGACAGACGTTAGGCGTTCAATAGGCGCCTTTAAAGCCGTTCAACACCATAAACTACGATTGTGAATCGTCATAAAAGTGTAGAGATCAATCTTATGGGCTGTCGAATACGTATACGATAAGAGAGTTGGTGTTTGACGTAGAATAGAACAACTAGAGACACACAGCGAAGCCAAAGTGTGAAAAGTTAAGTTTTATAGCAAGGTAAGTAGTTCATATTAACTGCAAACACAAACATATATGCACATATATGTTCGTAGCAGGTACTGTTGTCCCTGCTTACTAATCCGATTTGTTTTGTTCTTAGACACCTTGTTACAGTCTGTCAAAATATCTTGCTCAACGATGAAACTATCTTACCTGGAGTATTTACGTCTTGAAAGTTTGCCCACTGTGGGCTTTTTGTTTTCTCATAGAGCTTATTCAATATGGTAACTTAAATTACATGTGTCTATATTTTACCTTTAAAGTCATACATTTTTGAAAATAGTGTAGCATAGCACATGGCAATGAAAACAAAAAGCAGAGTAGCCTTTAGACTTGAAAACGATTTCGATAATTTAATAAAACTGTAGCATATATATATGAGCAATGATAGTTTTTGCCATAAGCAGTTACTTACTATATAACATACGTTGTTTCACTATATCTATCTACGTCTCTTTGTGATCGTCCGTTACAGGCTGAAGGCACCGTACAACCTTTCCGTTCTGATGCGGGAACAGTTTTTAGTTAGGAGCGGATTCAGTACCCTCATAGGAACGTAAACATCTTTAGCGGCAGTCGTGGCCACAGTCCTAGTTAGTTGATCCATTGCAAAGGAAAACACTGCATATATTCAAGCATATGTTTATTCCGCATTCGTGTCATCGTCTTAGGCTGATAAAAAAGAAACACTTAGGACAGCAGAAGGAAACGGACGTATATACACACACAGGCGCACTCTTGATCAGCAAGCGGATAGCTTTCATCTGCGCTTACTTCTTCTCTAATATCCCTGTTTTCTAATAGGGGGCGAACATACTGCCAACGCTGTGCAGGGACACGCATTTATGCTGATATCCAGCCAGAGTCGTAGAAACATTCATACCCAATCGTCTAATACATACGATATAGGGCTAAAGACAAATGTCTAAGAGTCGAACTATCAATGCAGCCATATTTCTGGAGCAGCCACGCTATTGGCAGTGCTAGCGACGCTAGCTACCTCTGCAGCAATAGCATTAATGGCCACATGGTGGCCGTGGCGCAATACTTGCTGGTTGCTGATGTCGTTCGACGCCGCTGCCGGGGTCTAAGGGTGAAACGATGCTTGACGTCCGCGGTATCTACGTCCGCGACTGTTGCTGTCGCTGCGACACTAATAGCGGCAGTGACTGGCTTTGGGGACATCCCACGCGCGTTTCAACGTTTCAGGCGACCAACGATGACACAGACCAATAAATCAAGCGTTCAATTCGGCAAGTAGCCGGATCGCAGCGATATACAACGTGCATAACAGGCTCTGCTTAAGCATCGTGTCTGATGCTGGAAAAAAGGCCCCTTTTCCAAAGGCAAAAGCTTGCTCGTTCGTGTTGGCCACCACGTTCACACGATTATATAGAATGTCAACAACAAAATGGCTTTCGACTTTCGTACAAAGCCAGAAAGTTCCACTTTTTACTTCTTCTCTGCGCTGCTGACTGACTGACTGACTGACTGACGCCGTTCAATATTTTATTATTATCGATTCAGTAGTATATGCTTTTAACTTTTGCTTCGCTTCGCTGCAAATTTAGTAAGTGCTCTATTCATGTGTTCGCCTAGATATAGAACAGATACAGCCCAGCAAGCAGACAGATGCACGCATGGCTACACCAGCTCAGGCGCGCAGAGTAGCAGAAATAACGTAGGGAGATGGCCTGGCTATATCAGGAACCGTTCGTGAGGGACGAACGAAGTTCTGCTTGTTCGTCGACGTGCCCGACGTGGCGGAGGAGACGGCAGCGGCGGCTGTGGAGACCGACGAAGCAGCATGGCCAAGTTTCTCCTATATCATGTACCGCGATAATTCGAACGTCAAAAGTTCGTTGTTGCGCGCTATATGGGCGTTGAGACGATTCACTTTTTACACATTTATGATAATTATACGTTTGCTTCTGATCGCCCTGTTAGACAGCACCATTTCTGTAAAGAAATCTCTGTGGCGGTTGCTGGACTGCCCGTTTGCTCGCTGGTTTATTAGCCATGCCGGATACGAATTACAAGAGCACAGGTCTAGTAGGAAGCTGGCTGCACAAACCAAAGGAAGGTGGGAGGGGGTAAAATGCAGAAGATCAGATTTATTTAACATAGAGGATTTGGATAATATTTTCACTTATGAGGCACATACCACTACGGTAAACCCATTCTTTAAAGATTGAGCCCTTTTTCCAGACGGTCTTGGCCGCAGACGGGAGGTTTTTCTTCTTTCTTGTGGCCAACCAACTCAGCGATACAGCGTCGTCTCCCAACAGTATCCTAGACCGTCTGTTTTCCAGGCGTTACTATTGTTTCATATAACGCATTTTCTTCGCTTCGGTTTGTTCTAGCAAAAAAATTCTACAAAATCTTCCATAATTATTTTTGTAGCGGCTTCAAGTTCTCATCGGCGCTGCCAATTGGTGTTGAACGGTTTAGCTATATGGGTGTGTATGAATAGCTTTGTCTCCTACACCTTATGCGGCTAGGCGATGGGATATTATTTATGCTATGTAAAATCCCCGAAAGTCACCATGATCTGTTAGCATATCTTCTCCCGTATTTAATGACAAATTTTAGACAACAGTCTTTGGAATTCTACTCTCGGTGAGTTTTCTTTCCTCAGCGAGCCCCATTCGATCCGTGATTTTTCTATTGAAAAATCTCAAACTTGTCTTTTCGTCTGATTAGTCGAGAATTATTTTTGGATGGATGAAGGCAGAAAGACGAAGGGCGCCAATGTACGAGAGGCTGACGACTCAGCGGGCAGTCAGCGATGCGAACAGCGAACTGTTTCGTTACAAGTCATAGTATATCACGGACGCCTATTTTATTATTACGATAGTATTTGTAGACTAGTTAAATAGCGCTCTAATGAGCTTTGCTAATTAAAGCTTTACATCGGCCTCCTTTTTTTGCCTTTTTTTTTTTTGGCCCTCAGAAAGGCAAGTCTAATCGCCTGTTATGTCAGAACGGTGCACGAGCTACGATTGCTATCGACTGGGCAATAGGTAACGTCTAAATCCGTTACCCCTGAAGCAGCAGTTTTCGTGTTATATGAAAGTAGCTTACCTGAAACATTTCTCAAAAAAACGTTAGCCCTGAAATTATAAAACAATAATCTTTTTGAAAGATAAATAACAGACATTACCATTTAATTCAGCATTATTTATTTGAATCTATGCAACAGACAATGTTGAAAAGTGTTCACATAATTTTGAGCTTGTTGTAGAAGATGACTGGCGACATCACCTATCGAATGGTGGTGAGTCTTCCTCCTGCTGCCGCCTCTGGTGTCTCCGCTTATTCCGAGCTCAGATGCTGCTGATGTCGAAACTGATGAAGCCGGCTTGTCAGGGCGTACTTGTGCAGATCTTTTATTACTGACAGGAGAGTTACAGGTGAGTGAAGCGGTCTGATCCACTACAACAGCGGTCGTCGCCTGCTCCGCTGACGCGAGTTCGACAGTATGTTAATCTACTGAAATACTACAACTACCAAAATGGCGACGGTGGTAGGCTTCGCTGATGCTTCCCGATGCTAACGTTTGTTAGCGTTACGTTCACTGCTGCGGCTTGTTGATCTTTGCTTCTGATTCCCGCGACGATCGTAGCCTGTAGGAGGCAAACAACTAAAAAAGAGAGCGACCGCGAAAAGTAGAAGAAATCAGTGACAACGACGACGAGAAAGCCGACTGTAGAGAACGACGAAAAAAACATCACTCTGACGATGCTGGCGCCGCCAGCGGTTTATAGGGGGCTGCTATGTAGAGGCTCCAACCGCTCAGCGGCTCAGTCGCGGTCTGCAGTGACGTCCGCTCAGCAGATATCTCCCTTGTTTTGCAGGCGCATGTGCAATGTATCCGTTCGGCTGTCTGCTCTTGTCTTTTTCGTGGTTTTCTGACTAAAAAACGAAAAGGACGAAAGAACGAAGAGGCAGACCAATCGATATCAGCAGCAACAGCAGCTATATTCGATGTTGAGCCACGCTTCTGAATATGCTGGCCGCCGCCGGTGTCGCTCGTCCTCGCTCAAAAAGAGCAGATCAACGTTAACCGCTGGCAATGAGCAAGCCCAATGGCGGCAGGCGCGCTATAGACTGTGTGTGTGTGTGGATCTGTTTTTTTAATTTATTCAATTTGTCTTTAGCTATCCAAGCTGATCCGACTCGCAGTATTAGTAGAAGTAAAAGTGGCTCCTTTAACTCGTCGATGGTTAAACCGTCGTGCATCGTTTTTTTTTTTGTTCGGCTGAGCCTCGACAGCCACCGCGCGGCTGTCGCAATAGTCGGGACGTAACAACAACACCACCATATCGAATTTATGTCATTCTACTCCTAACGTAGCTTGATTACAGCGCACGCTGGCAGAAACCCCTTCGTTACTACGGGCTACGGGCCGTAGCGACTGGTCATAACGCCTCTGGTGACTAGTTATTATCTATTATTGTATTATAATAGAAAGCACTACTAATATCGCTACGCTTCTGCGCGGCCGTATTAGGGCTTTGACAGCAATCGATTTATCAACATAGCGAACGAAAACCGACTTGACCGCACTGCTACTGTGTCCTGATAGAAACGCTGGCGTCGTCTTAGCTGCGACAGGGTAGCGGCACTGTCTATCAAAAAAATAGTCACCGAAGTCAACCGTTGCTATAACAGAGAGTGGTGAATAGGGAACGCGATAGATGGCACAAGCTTACCAAGTAAAGTTAGTTGTCAATCACAGACGCAGCCAGTGAGCGCGACAGCTCCGGCGATAGCAACAACATTCAACTAGTAAACGTGGCGAACCAGTGAGAAAATAGGCCCCGTTCACGTCATTGTGTCAGGCAGTGACTCTGCTACAATGTGACAAGACCGACAACAGCCGCCCAGTTCTAGCTGGACAACGTACCGCAGCTTGTACCAAAAGATGAGTACGACACAGAAGGACGTTCTATACAATATAGAGTCACTCATAATATCCACCGCTTCTGGCTGCCACGTCTTTTCATATTACTGTTTACTAGCCTTGGCGAGCAACTGGAAAGCCATAATTTTATTGGTATAATTATTCTAGAGATGTGGCAGCGGGCAAATAAGCGTGATAAAGGACAGGGCAAGTGGACAGAAAAAAAAACTCAAAAAATTGAAATGACGCATGGCTACAAGCACGACTGTCTAGAGCTGTAATACATGGAACGTCTATAATGGAACAAGTGTAGGTATCGTATGCTAATATCTATGTGCATATATATACAGCTGGTGTAATTCTCAGTCCAGTGGATCGCGGCGGGCCACTAAAAACAAATTTAAAAAAAAAAACATATTTATTAAAACATAAGAACAATTGTCAGAGGAAACGGTCGACGACTCCGTTGAACGGCGGGCAGGACAATACAAGGTACTTCGCTCAACGAAAACGATGATGTTTGATACCGTACTGCCTATGAATAAGATCGAATGCTAGACCTGCCTTTGAACGTAAGTTTTTCGAAACAGAGCGAGCAGATTTGTTAAACTCTTCATTAGATGTTGTGTCTTATACATTCACAAAGTCTGAGAAGAATATTCGATTATAAGGTTTGCAGTTTCCGCAGCAGGTTTGCATAGGCTTATAGGTGAGTTGCTTGATATACATATAGTTCTAGAGGTGTATGCCCAATAGAGGTGACATGTCTCAGGACGACAAATACCGTTTTACTTAGATGCTCATAATGCTCGAATTTTATCGATGAAGGTGTGCCGTGTCTCAAAAAAAACTATTTTTGGCAAAAAAAAGCTATCGAAAGCCAAAAGCTTCAATGCAAAATCTTTATCAAGTACACACATAAAATTTTATATATATACTCGTTGTTACGCTACATTATCTGTCCTTCTACTTTAGACTGTCGTTTTAGCTATCAGAAGGCGGTCAGAAGCTACTACCAAACAAAATATATTGTCAGTAGAACTCATTTGAAATGATCTCACTACCTACATTGCTTTTTAAGTAGTCGTATAGCGGTTGGATTTGCTGCTTGTCCAAGAAAATGCCAAACATTAGATACTTTGTCCCTAAGGTCAGACATTGTTCAATTGGTAGCTTTCTTGTTTAATATCACCCATTGCTTTATTTGTAGGACGTTCCAGGTTTTCATAGTGTTGCGTGGTCTCTTATAAAAACGCGAGTCTAATTATACGTACTACGTAAAACGAAGTCTTTGATGATCACGGCAAAAACAAACATGGGCTAGGATTGAGTGAGGTGTCCGTACCCATGGCATGCACAATATCTGTTGATAAACAAATCATGGAACATCAGTATACCCATCATGTACACAAAGCATTGTGAACACCGAGATATGATAAACCTATGAAGAAATATTATAATATATAATAAAGACTATTTCATTTTATGACGCGCGGAATTATTTGAATGTTATACTCCAATTGAAGAAGTGGCCTGATAGTGACCGTCGTAGATAAGCTCATATTATCAATCTTCTCTAGAGCTTTTCGTTTTCAGTACAGAATAGGCGTTAGATATTCGCTCCGAAACGTTCTCTGATTCGCCTTTTTTCAACTATTACTTAGTTTGAAGTCATATTATACAGTAGCTATATGCATAGTTGGTCCAAAAAAAGCCTTTTTTTTTTTCCGTATGTCCGTAGATAACTCTAACGTTGTAAAGTACGTACCATTGGCGGGACTTGAGGCAGCAGCGATCCGTGGTCGCTGCGACTCATCATAGCTTGGGATGAGCTATTTAAATCTAGACTAGGCCGTTATAGGTGCAATAGTATACTCAAAAATTCCCCATCGTCGCTGCCATCATATTGGTAGGCAATCTGCCACTAAAGTGGCAAGCTAGCCAGCATGGTCATCGTTCTTTGGCACTAACGTAGATTGGTGGTAATCTAATGTCGGTCCTCTTAGGTGATTCAGGCAGGCGGCAGTGAGCAACGTCAAAAAGTTTTAGCGGAAGCGCTTCCGACTCATAACGCTTTAATACATAGCCGCTCTATCCGTGCCCGCTTAGGCCGTTGGCCTGCAAGTGGGCGTAACGTTCAGTACTGAGTGCGCAGTTCACCTCGTAAAGACCTACAAACGCTTGCGGTTTACCATTTATATTGAAGCGCGAAGATCGTCCTGCATATTTCCGAGAGTAGAAGCAGCAACCGCAACAGCTAATGGCTTGCTTGTCATCAGGTCGCCGTACAAATCGACATCTATAGTACAGCCCTGTGGAGGGAAATTATAAGTTTTTGGTGAACTTTAGCAGGTGAATCTTTGCGTTGATTGCTGTCATGAGCCCACAGCTTCTTGTACCTCGGCTTCGTACGCTCCAGAATTGCACTAGCGAATAGGGTCTAGTAAAGAGTTTATCTTCAATCGTTTTGCAAGGCAAACTTCTCACGTGGGATGATACCTACATCTCGCAAGCGCCAGCTTCCCTACACTGAAGACATGGCATACAAATGGTTTCTATCATATGCTAAGGATGGCCATAGGTCTGTCGCCAGATCGAGAATTTTCTCCGAATTTGTTGCCGAACTTCCAGTTCAATAAGATGCGATACGCGTACAATTGGTCTGACTAGCTGTTTTATTTGATCTCCATCAGCATCTTTAACTATACATTTTGAATCTTTTAAATTCTTTAGTTAGTCCGAAACTCGAAAAAAGAAAAAAGCATGTCTGAATAAACTGTGAAAACCATGTTTAAAAATATCAAAAACCAGTCTGTCATCTATGTGAAAACGGGCAAAAAGCACTTCGTAAGACACCCTGGACATAGCTGATCTATTCGATACGGGTTTTTAAGCGCTATATCGTGCCTTGACGTGTAGGGTGCGCCAAGCTAACGTATGTTATTATTGTCGAATGAAAAGTATTAGAAAATTGCCGGTTTTTATTAGTGTTATCGAAGACAACGAAGGACTTTGCGTGTAATAATATACAAAAGTAGAACGTGGATTTTGTTGAGTCACTTTTGTTCCTGCTGTGCGTGCCGTGCCATCTACGAGTCGAAATCATTGTCTTGCTCTTAACGCTACGACGATTAGGAGAAATTTCGCTAGGTTTTATAGGAAAATCAGCCCGTATCAGAACTAAGGATGTTGTAGGCTTCTAGAGTTTGTTCTTGATGATTGCTGGGGGAAGCGAGGGGTCGTAGGTAGGAACCAGCATGGATAAAACGAGGTCGATCATCCCGGAGGAGCCCACATTGAGCTGGACCCTGTTGAAACCGGCACAGAACTAGGCGCTGATACAGGACATGAGTCAAGTACCAAGTAGGCTCACAGCAACAAGACAAACTGGAATTTTTGTCATAACATACGTTTTCTGGAGTTTCGTAATGCTGTCCCATTTAGTTGTTAGGAGCCCGATTTGAATCTAGTTATTCAAGCAGCTAATTCGGCTAACAGAAAGATCGACGACACGCCCATATTTGCTCGCAGCTGCGGCTGTATAGAGCAGTCTGCTTTCCTCTCTCGATCTCGCCGGACTCCTACTCGTTGATCTTCGCGATTCGTTTTAAAGGGCTAGGGCTGACTCACGAGGCATTGAGTCAATGAAGGGGCGGACAGACGGACAATTAGGTTTATTTATTGGTGGATATCGACGTTTGGATACCTAACAATGGGTATCTCTGAGCGTTAATTTTGGGTTAATTGGATACATCTCGAAACTTCCAGGCAGTTGGGTTTTGAGAGATGTCTCACTACGAACTATCACAAACTTTGATGATCTGCTAAAAGTCGGGAACTGCCCCACTTGCTAATAGTCTCAGAACTCATAGGTAATGTATAGCAAAGATCTTCGTGAAGCAGACGAGCAGCCAGTGATTTACAGGAAGCGAAGTATTTGTTTAAATCGCAACCTCAAGCTTTTACCATTCACAAATTATTGTAGATTTCCATGTGCTGCCTGAAGACACTCGATTTTGATTAATTCCAACCGCTTAGTTTAAGCTCCATTGGGAGAACAGAATGGTCGCGTGATACACGCGTCTAAGTGCGGTATCGTAGTTTGATCTTCTGTAGCTGGCTGTATTACTGCATTTAACGTACTGTTCTTAGCAATAAATCATATCTGTACTAACCGTACACAGTAATAATGAATCAAAAGGTCAAGGGTAACGGCTAAATTGAACATTTTTTGGGTCGTTAGGTTGTTAAGCTCCTGGTCGTTAAAGGCAAAACGACCTGCATACACTTAAATCGTATCGTTTTTTAATCGTTTGCATGAAAGTATGGCGTTCGCTTCGATGAAGGCCATTGTGACTGTGAAGCTTTAGCCAGATAGCAAAATAAAAATGACGGCTGTGACACCTCATGGAACGACCAGTACATTAACGAAACTAACATGATGAATCGTTTTAATTTTCTATTAAGCGCGTTGTGTGTTAGACGTTCTAATCACTATGCCTAGATAGATTTGCGCATAGGGAGCTCAACAGTGTGACCATGTGATCCAAGCGTGCAAGAGTGAACTAGAAGCGCATCTATCCCTTTTTTTGACTATAAATTTATATATTTGTGCTACGTCGTTGACGCCATATTGTCCGTGGTCTAGTTGTAGGAACCTATTTGGCTATTACGTTTATACGTGAAACTCCGAAGCTCAGCCGTAGTTGCATTTGTTGGAGGTACCGCTCCACTTGCAGCATGGACAGCGCTGAACGCTAGTTTGTTATAATCTAAATTGCTACGGGACCTTGCTTCTTCATATTCATCCACGACAATTTTAGCCATTTTCTTTAGAGCAGCGGACATTACAGAAAAACACTGACTCAATGGTGCTGCTCTTTCAAATGTAGACGTGTCCGTTTGCTAATGCTGACCGATTCAGTCGGCTGATGAACTGACGCTCCGGTTGGATGTTTTGCCTGTCAGCTAACGCGTAAACGAATTTCTTGAGAGAGCTACATAACTGAAAAGGCTACTTTAGGAATAATGGTTCCATCTAGATAAATTTTTTTGTACTTTTTTGTTTTTTTTTTCTGTTTCCATTATCCCTTTTCGTTTTTTTTGTTACAACCCTAAAAGTGTAAAGAAATTTCCCACGTCACAAACCGGCCTTGCACCAGCAGCGCTATTCTAGCCATATTGGACCACTGACTTACACGTCCTTGTTTTTGGTCGTCTGCGAAACGTGAGACCCAGTGATACGGTAGTTATTACGGACAGGCCTAAGTTAGGAGCTATTGCATCCGTCACGGACGCTGCCCACGCCTGCTATCGCTGTTGCTACAGCTGTTTTGCCGCCCATCGAAAGCCAACAGCAATAACAAAAGCAGGTGGACATAAAATCTCGTCGTCGATGGTGCCGGCAGGAATGGCTGTGGTGACGATGATTTCGACGACTTCGTGCTTTGTCTGAAGTTCCTACAAAGAAAGATGCTGCTGCTGCTGCTGCTGAATCGGCATTATTAATAGACAGCGGGCAAGGTGACTGCAAAGACGGCTGCTTTCGCTTGAACAAAGTAGGTGGTTCTCTGCGTCATGCACTTTGCTATTTTTTCTTTTTTTGCTGGCACTTCATCGGGTAGCTAACTAACTTCATCGTCTGCCTCGATCCCAGCTAGCTAGGCTTTGAAAATAGATGTAACGGGAAAAACCTGTGAGCAAATATTTACATAGGTACAACGAGATTAAAATCGTAAAGTGGACTGGTTGTTATAGTAAAAATAAGGTGCTATACGAAAGAACTAGCAAACCTTTACGAAGTAAATAAATACAATCAAAAGACGCTGGGTGAGAGATTCTGTGTGCAATTCGTGCCTGCGTAACCCAGGCACGAATTGGGAATTGCGCGTCCAGCCTACATTCGTACGACAAATATCCTGCTAGCATCTTATCGACTAAGACGGGGTGATTTCATTAACGTGTCATGCACGATTTTCAAATAGAATTCTAAGGACTTCACTTCTGTTTGCTGCTGTCATTCTTTGCAATTCGCAGCCCCGGATAGGACAACACAGCAACAAATGTATCCCACAGCAAGCTGGGCTGCTATTAGCCTGCCATGGGCCCTCCGGTCCGTCGTCAAACGACTTATTTTACTGTTGTTATTGCGGCTGCCGTTCCTGTCAATGTACCTCGCGAAGGTTGGCTTCGTCGAAATAAGACCGGTTCTACGCCCCACGAAGCCGTTGTTTGGATGCTCCTGTTAGCGGCAAAATCTGCATCTGCGTTTTTCCTGCTGCCTCGTCGTCTGCTTTTTTATCGATGGATGTTTGTCGAGATGGCTGGTGATAGATGTCACCAATAGCTTTGATTGCAAAAATGTAAAAAAAAGAATCAGTATTATTAACAGCGGAATAGACAAAGTACCTGTGTAGGCTATCATTTGCGCGGCAAGGACAAAGGCCGAAGCGGGGCATAGGCTATCTCAAGACAGACAAAAGGCATAGCACGATTCCGCATGATGCGTGAAGTAATCGATGACACTGGAATGAACCACAGCAAGCATAACAATAAGCGAGAAATCGTGGATGAAATTCACTGGCAGACAGGAACTTTAACGAGACGGCTTCAAGCGTTTGAAGTAATTCGACAGATTTTTAACACGTTTGCGATATATTCTGCTTTTACCTCTTTTATATAAATACGAGAGGGTTGGATTGTGTGGTATATACGTATACGATTCTTTCGAATTTGTTAATATTGTTAAATTTGTGTATGATTGATATTCACTGTCCGCTTTCTGTGGCTGATATAATGGAGACGTCTACAGCGTATTTTCACGTAGCAAGGCACTAGAGGCGCACGGTGTTCTTTGTCAGGTCTACGCGTACAGGCCGCTATGGTGTCACTGGCTCTCCTTGCACGCCCACTGGATCCGTGCGATTGAGAACAGCTCAGGTGTAGAGGTAATTAATTATTGATCAAATTAAACATTATCGTTGAATCTTTTTCTCTCGAAATTAAAAGGTCCAAGTTTCATTTAGGCGCAATTGATCTTCAGTTAAAATGTGTAATTTCTATAGCGAAAAAAACATGATGTCATGAGTCTGCTAGGAATATTGATGTTTTGGCTGGTCATCAAACAGTAAGATCAGCTGCTATAATAAGGCAAAAAAATTCCATCAGAATTATTCTACAATACTATATGTTGAAACAATTAAATGAAAAGGGCGGTGACTTTCTGTCTGCGCGCCAACGTGTTTGCAGAAGTTGCCCTATGCGCGTATCTTGACGAAGGTTTATATACGGCAACATTGCACGCGTGGGGATCGGACACACTCAAATGTTGTCCTGAACCAAGATAGTGTCCGGCTGGCAAAGGCTGGGAGTTACCTAAGCAGATGATATTCTGTGAGTCTGTTGAAAACCGCGACGTGGGAATTTACTTGAAAACAAAAGCGCATTTAGAGAAACATATAGTAAGGAAATGTTGTGTGGTATTTAAATGAAGACCCTAAGAAAAAAGAAATTTCAAGCTGGCATGTTAAGCGTATACAGTGTATTGCTAAAGGTGTTAGCTTAAACGAATCTCACTGGACTTATTTGGGTTGTTCTCCTAAGCATAGTTAAGCTGTAGAAACGGTCAGTCGTCATTTCACACTCTCGTATCGAGCAGTTGATACATTCACTTCGTACAAGTTATAAATAATATCTAATGACTCACGCAGTGCAGAAAGATGTACTAAATGAAATTTATTAGTTTCCCATGAACTTACTTTTATTAAAAGCCAAAGTTTCTTGTAAGCGGAAATCACAAATTGGATAGGCCTGCGGTGGTCTTCAGAATTCAAATCGTAAAACACTATGTAATCATGTTTATTTAGTTTTGCCATGATGAATTGCCTGCTTACTTACTTACAGGCATAAATACCTATGGAAGTTGACTTAAAAAGTAGTCTGTAAACCGACTATAGCACTCACCATTTGCCTTTTTGCCACGCGCCGTCGAGCACATTTTCGTGCAATGCTAGATCAAACGGGACATTGCGGAAATAATTTGAGCTCGACAGACCCGGGTTTTGATTTTGTGATTTAATAATACAAATAACTTCCTTTGTTCACATGGGTTGTGCAGCATTTATATAGCCATCTTGAACGAGATTTTCACTTCAGAGTTGTTCGGTTCCCTCCACTTGTTTAGTAGCGTGCCATGGCGCTCACATGAAAATATAGGCATTTTATTTGATTTTAGAAAAGGTTTAACGACGTGCCTCTTTTTGTTACTTTTACAACAATACAACGTAAACTACTCCTGTACCATGATTTCTTTTAAATAAATTGTTAATTTTCTCTGATTAATTACCAACAAAGGATTTTCATAATACTAATTCACTTATATCTCACTGTAATTCGTTGCTTGACCTTTTTCCATCGCTCGAGGGTAATGTCTTATTCTATAAACATAAACTTTTTATTCAAACAATCTGCCAACGGATACGGAATGTTCCTGCTGCTGCTGCTGCTGCTGCTGTTACCATATGGTAAATATTAGGAAATTAGGTTTGTTGTGTACTTTACAACTGCGGCTGTCCGGCATTATGATCGTACCCCTAATCATATCGTACCATTCAACAGATTACGACTATACAGCCTAGAACAGTGCAATTGTGATTCTGCAAACAGAATAGCTAAACGTAAATGGTCACCATGTCGTCATACTTGTCAATCTCGAAGAAGGCACGCGATGTTTCAATACTGCGCGGGTGCGAGACTGTTTTCAATAGTCCAGTCAATAAAAGAAAGGAACTCGCGATGGGTTTAGCCTAGATAATCGGAAAACTGACCACGAAACTATCGAGACCCTTCCTGACAGGGCCCTGCGCTAGTGATTCACACCCTTTGAAACAATATGCCCTATCTGCCTGAAATATACGGAGATAGGACAAAAGGAAAAAAAATGAAGATACACAATATTGAACCTATATTGGATATGACTAGACAATTTACCTACACACGCCTTCGTCTGTTAACAACTTGATTGAATATTTAGGTCGAGGAAAAGCTCAGCGGTCATATTGTTCTTAGAATACATCTGTACGCGATAATGTCAGGAATAAATTTTCATTGTTTTAGCTGTTTCTGCAGATCGTTGACGTTAAACTGCGTCCTAATGTGTGTGTGTGCGTATACGTTACAGCACTGATGCGCTCATACAAGCCACTTGTACCATTTTGTATGCAAAAAATTATAATAATATTCATGTTTATATCGCTTCTATAATGTTTGAGGTGTGATAACGCAGAACGAAGGTTAATACGAATGACACAAACGTAAGGAATCCCTCTTTACACCCTGCCGAGCGGGGTGACCACGAAGCCGATGATACCTTAACTAGTTAGGCTGAGGCCCTTGGGGCCACTTCAAAAAATGATGGTGTACCGGTACTTCGTTTGTGTGATCTTTGGGTGTCGAAGTTTCCGCAGAGCCCAGAACATCGATGCAGCGCCCAAAAGCAGCAAATCAACTTAGTAAGACGGCCTGTTTCCCACCATCAACAATACTATTTTTCTAATACTCATCAGCTTTTTCTGATTTGAAAGCGACTTTTTATTCAACATGTCCGAAGTTTGATTTTTGTAGATAATTTTTTCCCTGCCATTGCAAAGCAAGGTGAAGCAGTACGTCGATACAAAGTGAAATAGTGGAGTGCTGCGAGATTCCAGCTTTGTATGGCGAAATCTTCTAAAGTGGAAAAGTACCATCGACAGAGTAGCATCATCGTAAGATATATTTGCAGATATATATTATTCACACCTCTGTTTTAGTAAGCCACGTTACTCAGACAGAAGGGCAGTTAGTTGAACATATAGCCTATATAATATTACTGACTTACTATTATTTCTGATCAGTTCAGAGACAGCAGTCAACAGGTAAGGGGATCGTCAAACAGATGTCACAAAATCAATAAATAACAATGAGTTCGAAGTGTTGCATATGTAGAAATCAATAATGAGACTCGTTTGACCTCGTGGCACAGCCTGCTTCACTATAGTGTATCATGTAGCAAAGTAGAGCCGCAAAATTGCATTCGAACAATAGAAATCGGCAAACTGGCTATCGTTACACTGTGATTTTTGCTTTACGCGCGATATATTCGTGGGCAAGGCTTAAGTTAACGCACCTTACTTTGTGCAATACATGATAAGTTAGGCTATTTCGTGATCCAGTTAAATGTGCCTTGTTTCCGTTAACTGCTTACATTACGAATAATAATCATTGCGGCAATCTTTTTTGTTCCAACAAAATCCAGATTACTCAATATGTTTACTTGTTATGAGTGTTTGTTTGTGACTGATACAAACGGTGTCTTTATAGCAGGCTATCTGGGCAGACCTTTGTAAACGGGCGCGGTCTAAGCTAACAGGTCTACCACAAAATCCTATTGAATGAAGCCTTGCTAGGAGAAAAATTTCTAACGGGAGAATCATTTTGCAATTACAAAACGTAATTTTCTCATTCTGTTAAACGTTTAGAGAACGGTATGAAATAGGCAGTAGTTTTAACTTACTTTAGCATGTCTGTCTAAGCATCACACGAAGATAGCATTCAGTAAACTGGACCTACATAACAATTAATTTACCATTATTCAAAAGGCTTCCACAACGTTCACCGAGTACATATTTTTAGTTCCAATATGTACAATAGCCTATACACAATCGAATTCGTGTACATTTCGTGAATATATGATGTTGTTGTCCTTGCTTTCGCCGGATGAACGAGACGCGTTTATTGGGTGCGCACTATTTTGATCGAGATCGCTGAACAAAGCCTTAACCTTGCAAGCGTAATTACGTTGACGTAAGTTAACCTCAAAAAGGCAAAGAGAAAATGAGTGCTCAAATGGAGTTTGGGCTAACTTGAAATTTTCGTTTCAGGCTCAGGAACTGGTGCCAAGCTCGAACATGGGACAATACCTACAGAGCGGTTTGATGCGAATTATACTCCCATCGCAGATACTATCTGATTATAATCGAAAGAAGTACACATCTCTTCGTCGTTTGCCGTACCGGCGCATAGCTTGATGCATAGTCAAAATAGTTTTTTTATTTTATGTACGAGTTGTTCATTTCTCTCGTTTTACGGCGTGTTGAACTGTCTCGCTTGAACCTACTGAAGGCCAGGATTAAACCCATGTATGTCCGTAGCCGGTTCTGTTTATCAGCGTCGTTTGTATATCTCTTAAAAAGGCTCATTTGATTTGCTTTTCTATGGCCGTCAAACGAACAAATCGGCGGTAAATCTTTTAATATTACGATCTTACGGTTTGCTTCATATATATATATATATATATACATATATATATACTACGATCTTGGTTTGTGTCATATTACTATATATTATAAGAATAATCGATAGAAGACGCTTTGTGCAGAAATATTCCTATCCAGTATTATCAACAATGAGCAGTCTGCAACGAACTTAAGTACATCACAATGTTACATAGGCAATATAGAGTCATAATAACAGGGCCAATTAGCTTGTTCTTGGACTGCCCTTAAAGTTGCTGCTATCTCCGGTGTAATCGTCGATCGAGCGTCAATGTATCGTTTTTTCATTCTGGCTGCGATAATAATGAAATTAAACAGAATGATGAACACAAAATAGGGAATATTTGCCTCCTCTTGGAGCTGTTTTTGTCGCGTTGCTACTCGAGCCTCAGCTACGGTTGCCAACACAATTGTAGCTCAGTAAAAATCTACGGCCCAGTGAGAACGACAATGAAGTTTGTTCCGAACGTTAACGCTAGTGTAACAGACACCATACCACCAGGCAGACAAACACGGCCAGCACATACTTCGTACAGCAGAACCACACTTCAAAGGTATGGCGCTGTCTGGCCTAGCTCTCTCTCTCTCTCTCTCTCTCTCTCTCTTCAGTGCAACTGTTATCGCTGGCGGCACGTTGTTTATCATAAACGCAACATCACTGCGACGTCCGGCAGAAACGGTGCGATGGATAGTGGGACAACAAGGGTTTGGCTCGACATGGCCGGACCAGTGTCAGCAGCGCTCACCCGAGCAGCCGCCATCAGCAGCGGCACGCCAATTGGATCGACCGCATCGCTCGCTACTACCACGAATGCTAGTCCTACTGTTCCACCATCGAACCAATCTATAGCGAGTTCCTCTTATCGGCCTACAGCTGGCTAACACTTGCTCCTGTAGACTTCACAGCGATGCGCGCACTCAGCTCCAGCTTCGCAAAGGGTGACGAAGTTGGCTAGCTATCGAGGTTTGGAGCTCTATTACCGTAGGCGTTGAATGGGCGCACAGAAAGAAAGGAACTAAGAGGCAGTGCGTCAGAACTGTTACCAACCACAACAGCAGCGACATTAGAAGCAAGGTGGCACAGCAGTGGTAAAAGAAGCAGCAGCAGCAGATGCCGCTAAGGCTGTTGCAGAATCAGCATGGACGTGCATGCGGTAACACAGCAACAACGAGAACGATGCTCCGAAACAGAGCCTAGCAACGATAACAATTACTATACGGAAAACCAGCCAGTCGTTACACGCTACGCAAGCGTCAACGCGAACGAGGACGGACCAGCCCCATGTCAGATCTACGACTTGTATTATTCGCTTTGTCTACCATCGTCCATCGCCAAGCAGCAATACCGGTTTTCGGTGCTCTAAACTCATTCAGCCGCCCAGTTCGTGAGTTGTTATTGCTACTGGCGACAATCTTACACGTGGCGATATCTATTGCACCGGCTACGACGACGACGATGATGATGATGGTAATCGCGGTGATGACGGCTGTGAAGTTTGCTATTGACGGTGTTGCTAGATGATCGTACAGTGATCATCCATAGAAACAAACCATTATCGTTCCTGCTTCCATCTACTCCTGGAAACAAGCAACGACTCTATGGGTAGAAAGATTGATGAATGGAGTGATAGGAGAATGGACGCAAACATCACGTCTATCTATAGGCTATCTACAGGCACACGGTGCTGCGGCACTGTTAGAAACAGCTCGCCCTGTGCCTGACGCTGCTGGAGTTCCATCAGTTATTCCAGTACGCGTAGTGATAAATTAGTTAATTAGCGATCTCGTTGATGAATGCGCAATGGTGATTGGTGGCTTCTTGCTCCATAACTAGGCTTGCTTGCTGGCATCGCCTGCTGTAGCCGTTTGGGGCCGACGACAGCGGTGGCGGCAGCAACGACAACGATGAGAATGAAACAGTGAGGTAGTGAGGAAAGAGCGATCGACAAGAAGAGATGAGAGACCATAAAGGTACTGGCGTCACGGCTGCACCGCTGTGGCGCAAGGCCACTCAATCGACTGATTATGGAAAACGTCACCGGCAGCGCAGTGCCAGAAAAAGCAAGAGCGCTAGAAAGTGGTACTATCGCCATGACAACAAACGAAAACAACAATCCAAACAACAACAACAACAAGAACAACAACAATAAACGAGGACGTTGGTGGCAATGATGATGGTGCTACCGTAGAATAGCAAGTACAGCCACGGGAGGCGATATGGTGTTTCGCGGCGGTAGAGTATGAAATTGGTTGATATGCCTGGTAAAAATGGCTTTCTATCATACTACACGCTTGTTTTAACAGAGAAGAATGACGGTAGACAATAAAGACACATTTTCACAGGAGCGTAAACATGTTAGATAATTATCGCACAAAAACCGAGTATTATGTATATAAATGTATATCTATCTAAATATAGTCGCACAATACTCTGCGTGTTATAGTTATCTTACATGTTACCTCTTTTTGTAATTATATATATATATATATATACATATAATTATATGTATTCGGTCTACATATATGGACAGAATCCAGTTGTGGTTAGTGTGCTTACGTTAAGCTAACTGCTCAATATTACCATGCGAAATAGCGACATTGAAACCGACAGAAGACCAAAAGCAAGCAGTCAGCGTCAGCCGCCGTACGTGAACGCTAAGAGAAATTCGAGAATTACGACAAGCACAACGACATCAATGTCAATATGGAATAAAACGTAAACCAGAAAAAAATATGATGTACCAGCGCCTAAACGAACGGCCGCAAACGCACACGCATGCCTATACACGAATACTGTTTATAGTTGGGGGCAGCAAAAACGCGTTATGACAAAAAGAGCGCCTTACCGCGCGCAGCGGAACGAACAAAATAGAAAACGTACTACAAAAGAAACAACTAAAATAGGTCAGAAAAACAACCAGTGCAGACGAACTTGTCTGTGCGAGCGGCCCTCGAGCTAGCAAAGTGTGGGGCGCGACAAATAGTCCCCAAAGGGCGGCTTGGGGGCGAGCCTGGACAACAGCGAACAGACGCAAGCATCAGGAACCAGAAAGAAAAAAACGAACTTGTGTTTGAGCATTACCAATAATAGAACAGCGGTGACGCGCTAATTGAAACAGTTAAATAAAATAGTAGCCTGTGTATAGCGTAGGGACATAATATCGGAAGCATAGGAACGTCAACGATATAGGCGAAACGTTAAAAGGAAGGTGGCAAAAGTCACTTGAGACAAGTGGATAGAAGCAATCGACTGAAGCACCAGTTAGCGACCGTGAACACGCTGATTAGTGCGTGTAACTCGTAAAATAGATGAACACGACGCGTCTAATGGTGAGAGAATCGTATAAAAACAAATCACAAATAGACGGCGTTGAACAATCGAGCTAATGCTAATTAGTAAAAATAGCATAAAGACGAAAAACCGTTGCGTTAACTGTAACACATGTAGAAGAAAAAAGAAAAAAAAAAGGCTAGAAATGATCGACGGGTAAGTTTGCGGCACGAACACCCACCGACAATCGTCAATCCCAAGGTTGATAGCGTCGTTACAAAGTATTTATTACATTTGAGATAACTTAGATTTGCAAGAACTTCACTAGCCACAACTGACCTATTTAATTCATTGCGTGCAAAATGTATACTACAAATGTGCATACAACTAATATCTGAGTACGTTCAGCCAACTGCATACGTTGCAAAAAGGTCCACGAACAATGGTAGATGTACTTATTGGAAAGGCACCGTTGGACCACGACAGACGATAGGTCTCATACAACCAATACGTAAGCTTAGCTTATCTCAGCTGTTTGGCTTTGCCGTGCTTCAATTCAACTCACTAACAAACTAACAAGCTTCTCAGCTCGGTCTCCCAACGACTTCTCATTCGTCTGCCCGATTGCAATTCGAGCCGGACTCCTATCGGAGCTCACGCTACAAACCAGCCTAAGTTAGATTGAAGTTCTGGATTTCGCATGTTGAACCCAAATTACTTCAGCAGGGCTCGATTGTGTTGGAACCCGAAGCCCAGTGCACAAGAACAAAGCGCTCTGCTGCATTGTACCTTTGGAGGAGAAAGGCGTTGGTCGCCTGGGGGATACGAGAGACAGCGGGGTACGGGGCGTTACTAATAACTACGGGAAAGGCTAAAGCATTGAAGATGGCGTGACGGCGATGGTGAAAAACTCCTTCAAATCCATCGAAGCTATAGTGGATTTTCGGATGAAGCCGTTGAGTCACGACTTCCACGACCAATGCTGAAAGATGAGGTGCCGGATACTTTAACTTTCTTTTTTGTCTATCTATTTATTTCTAGCTGCGCATAATAACCCGGACAAAAAGGCTGCCGCTTGTGGGAATCCACCCTAATGAAAGGTCCAATACGCTGGATATGAAAAATCTATGCTAATCTGTAAAACAGAATACAGAACAAACAGTAAACAAGAATCATACATTTGTAAATAGTACTTTAATAGGGGATTTGTTTTTTTCGAAAATCTCGTTAGGATTGCATATTTGTTCTTCCTAGAAAGCTCGGAGAAGATTGTCATAGTGTGCAGTCCCTGTGATTGATGGGTTTGCGCCTTCGAATTGAAGGCTAAAAATGCCTTGTTGGTCTCAAACAGACCTAACGTTAGATTTAGAGAAGGATCGTTCCGTCCGCTTAGTTTTGGCACAAAACCAAAAAGGCTTTATTGATCAGTGATGGCTGCAAGTCGACCTTGAAGTAAATCTCTACCTTAGCTACCTAAACGTCTTTGCGATTTTTTCAGCTTGACTGAAGAATCACCTCTCAGCTTGAAAAGAGTGCAGAGTCCAATTTATTCAATAGAGTACTGCTACAATAGAAATCTGTAATGGTTTTTCATTTTCTTAGTTGAACGTCTATGACACAAGTTAATTTGATCGTTTTATTTAAAAACGTGTCATGACTTATATGCAGATACCACATAGATATATTAACAGCTACTAGAGTATAAACACTCGAGAACGAATAGCACTTCGAAAGATGTATTTAAACAGGTTTCGTAGTTTAAGTTTCATAGCCAGGACACATGGGTGTACCATGTGAACGAGGGCGTAGAAACCCCTTGCAGTTCAGGCGCCCTGGAGGCACAGAGTAGTCTCGTCATGGCGATGCGCGATGCTCATCAGATAAAGTATACGCTATAGCTTGATCGGATTTGGCTTGTTGATCATTCACAAAAGTCGCACGATCAAGCCAAATCTGATTTGGCCATCTCGCCTTTATAACCATAACATATATTCTAGTGCGCCCGTTAATTCGAAAGATGATCACCATACGCGCTGAACGTGCCGAATACGGGACTTCTATATAGACAGCGATCCAGGGATCTTTGGCCAGCAGTAGCGAATGACAATTTGCTTTTTGAAACAAAAACTACACCGGATTGAACGATCCCATGAGGGGCAGAGAGCGGAAGGAGCAAGGAAACTGTCCGGAACTCCACGGTAAGGGGTTTTATGTGCCTGCAGCACGATAAACATGGGGGTATCCGAAACTGTTCAAAGCACTAATCATTCCAAAAGTTGAAATTCATTCGTGCTGTTTTTCCAACAATCTGAAATGATATGACATTTTTTGCGAAAATAATTAAAATAAACACAGAAAACATATTCAGCCCAAGCTCGAAAGATATAAGGCGTTTCTTCTATTGGGCTCGATCTCGTGAAATTCGGCAGGGCCAAATGGTTTTCAAAATGAATCCAGTTTACTTTGATTAACTAACTCTGATACTTGCATATGTTTTATAATGGTTGTTATTATTATTATTATTATCACGGGGACGCCCAGATTGACGATGCTGGTTTGATTTTATCCATCCCTCTGTAACTCATGCCCATCGTCTAATATCAGTCTCAGTCTTCGAAGCACAAACTCAATCTGTCGTCCTTACCCAATAACTCCTAACAGATATCTACGAAACACAAACGTACTAGGCCAGCGTCGCCTGCTAGTGACAGCAAAAGACAACAACAGGTGATGCGTGCTTAATAGGTAGCGACAATATTCATAACTACTACATACTATTACCAGCCGACATCAGCCGAATGTCATGACCAATTCGAGTAATGCCAGCTGATGATGATACACCAGAGTACTGCTACTGCCGCTCTCGCTCCAAAGGCAGTACTACAATGTTGATATTTTATTGATGACAAAGGCGCAACAATGTAGGTTTGCATGCGACCCGTTAGTTCATCAGCGCACAGGCAACCGGCCACCTCTATTCGAAATATAAAAGATGTATCATTATAGTACACCCCCATCGCCGGTGTCACCACAGCCAAACCCTTGTGAACAGTAAGCACGTCGCTGAATCGCTGGGTCGAAGAGTTGGCTGGTTAGTGGATTGCCCATCCATCTCTATCAGTTATACACAGGTTAACGCACTTCACGCGCACCCATGTACTTCACACGCGTAGGCATAGGCACGTGCACACACACACAAATAGTGGTATACTTATGGGTAGACATCTGATGTGTGCTGGCGTGATCTTGTGTGATTAAATTGCGCCTGGCCGGACAACAGACCCCGGTGATTTCGTGGCCCGTCTGCCTCTGTGGCGTCCCGTTCGAGAGGACTATGATGATATAGAACGAACGATATAAACGGCAACGACAGCCGCGACGATTACCGAGACGACAATAATTCGTGAGGACTGATTTCGTGACCGTGGCCACTATGTGCTACATGACCATAAACTGTCTATCCGTCCTCTCGCTTTGTGCCGTAGGGATGATCACTAGGTAGATGACTCCGGTTGCTGTATGTTTTTCAAGAGCGTTCAACGCGTTAAACGAACCTGTCGGCTTCTCGATAGACTGATGAAATATGTGCGTGTGTATATGTGTAGTACTTCCTGCTATCAAGACGGCAACCGCTTGATAATATCGGTCGTTTGTAACAGTCCGAGGATTGGGTACGTCTTCTTGTGTGTATATATATACACACATATATCTATATTAGACTCTGTTATCTATTGCGATGGTGCGTTGAGTCTGGACGTCGCGTAGCCACCGCCTTTCGTTCAATATGGCTCCACCGTGATCTTTTTTTCATTTGTCTTTCTAATTACATGGCTCGCCTACTCGAAATCCTGAACCACGTTTAAAGAGTAATCAACGCGCCTAATTTTTACGACAGCTGAAATGACGGATCGTCCTGGTGTAGTCTTGTCGGATTTCAGGTAACTTCTAAGTGCATTGTCTACTTGGAAGATAACATGTCTTTGTAGAGCAATAGTACTTCCTCAAAGCCGGCGATTTTGATTAATCCTATTAACGAATATGCCATGATGAGCACTGTCTTGACGCGTCTGACGGTATTGCCGTCTGTCTCCATGCGCGCCGGTAATTGATAGGGTTTTCTAGTAAGCTCTGTGAAAGTCAACGCATACAACGGGCTCGTAGATGCAGCGGTTTTGGAGACCTCGCTAGCTTTTCACACGTTCGTATCCCTGTAAGGCCTGGTACGTTGTAAAGCCAAAGCGACAGTTGAGGCATACTCGAATCCATACCTAGAGATCTGTATAATTATACTATGAAACGGTACACTAATGTGCTTTCGCGAACTTCCTGTGGAGGGAGTCCTGCTCGGTATAAAGTCACGGCTGAATGTGGAAAAGCTCCCGAGTCTATTAGGTAGTAGGTAGAGTGACATTCATTTCAGGCATATACAAGGCCGGCCTCTGGTCATCGAATGATTCAGAACAAGTGATCTAACACCGTTAGGATTTAGATTTACTCTCACTGGAATAAAGCTATAGGAGCTTTGTAGCAATCTGGGTCGTACGATTTATTCGTCAGTAGTACCCTAGGCCGTTTTATACAATCAGGAGGAGATTTTGGGGGTGTTTCATTTGCTCCTATTGGCTATGCTAAGCAGAACGATAGATCTTTATTTTGACAAGCGTACTGCTTATGTAATTGTTATTCTAGTAAGCAACGATAAGCACCACTTTCCACTGTAGGCATACAATCAACTAGATATACGTTCAACATCTACTTCAGACGTTACAGATTTTGCTTCTAGTGAATCGTAACTGACAGTAACCCGCAGCTAAGGGCCTGAGTTGGTTTGTATTCCGAAAATTTTGTTGAGGTTATTTATCTGCCCTAAAAGGGCAACAAAGGCTTTCCGTGGGCTCGTTGTAAAAACTTGCTGATCAATGTAGAGGCTTCTACGTCTCCAGAAGAAAAAGCACGACGAGCTCGCAAGGTTTGCCTAGCAACATTTGCCTGTAGGCGACTACATTTCAATTTTTTCAGATAAAACGTAAACCCCATACAGCGTGATGATTTATTTTTGTAGATGTATCTGAGTGGATAGTTTCCTTACATTTCACTTGGATGTCATATATGACCCGATAGCCCATACGCTGTAATGAACCTTCTGGTCTGCCCACGTATTGGAGAAGCCATCAAACTCTAATATATCAGAACATTTTATAATGCATCGATTTTAGCCGGTAGCTGAGAAGCAGTCGTTCACTGTCTCTGAAGAGAGAGTCACAGATCGTCCAAGGGGGGTTTCCGATCCATAAATTTTTAATCACTTCGTGTGCAATACATTTACGAAATTCTAAGCCTTTTGACAGCTCAAGGCTATATATATATATATATATATATATATATATACGTTATTCAATCAATGTACACTGTCATTTGATTATGAGATAGGCGAAGCCTGCTAAACTTTTGCTTTTATTTGCCGTTTTTATACTCTTACAATAATAACAGCTATGCGCAAAGAAGCCTAGAGTAGTCCTCAAGCTGTATTCTGAAATACACTGAAGACGATCACTGGAGAAACTGGCCGACCACCTCAAAGTTGTCATCCGTCTAAGCCAGAAGCCAATCACCCAGCTAAGCCTGCTTTATTTTTTGCTCGAGACCACCCTGACGTTATGATAATTAAAATCCACCGAGTCAGGGTATACGCCATTGAACTATATCTATTTACGTATAGTTCAATCATTTCCGCTCGACACGCACCGGTTCTGTTAATTAGTAATAGGTGCGTCACAAGAGTGGTATAAGTGCGAATGTCCGACGAAAGAATTCGCCATTTCAATCAAGAATGACATAAATTACTATATATTCGGCTTCACATAACTACATGATGACCAGGAGAAGCAAAAGCCGCCCAAGATTAAATAATTCGACAATACCCCATCATGGAAGTAAGAACTTCTAGATTGAACAAAGAGAGCCAGTCGGTCGATGGTTTTATAGAACAACTGCGCCGCGTATCGTAGTCAAGCAATGGTCGACAACTTAAACTAAATGCTCCAACAAATAGCAAAATATGGCGGAATGAAATTATCAATTGTTTTTTGTCGTCTCCATCTTTTTGTCGCTGTTGTTGTTAATGCTGATATCGAAGTTCGGTCGTTGTCGTTGCCCTTTAATTTAAACTCTGTCAGAAGTGAAGACATATTTGATAGCCAATGGAAGGTGATTCTGTGGCAAAAAGAAGCTTCTGCAAGTCACCGCAGTATATATGTATATGTATGATACAAAGTCTCTCGAATCTGGCGATTTCTGAAGTCAAATATTTCTTTTTTACAAATTTGAGTTAGTACAATTATCTTATTATGTGTTAGAAATACTGCCATTTATATTTTGCACACTTAGCGCTCCGGCGACTCCTGGACAGCCATATAACTATTATTCATGTTCCCGTGTAATTTCTTTATGTATGGCTTCTCAAAGTGAGTCGATAATAGGACATGCCTGTTTACTGGTTACCCTTTTTAGGGAACGGAAGGTTGCGTAGTCGTACGGACTTATATCTGAAGAATGGACCGGTTAAAGTTACCGTCGGATACTCCTTTACTCAATCCAGAAAGTAATTGAGGCATGGCGGTAAGGTCTAGCCGCGCAAATGGCCCATGGGTCTCTTGAGGAAATACAGATATCGGGCTGCATTCATTGTTTCATTTTCGTTGAGTATCTCAGAGTAGCAGATGTCCCTGATGTCCATTGCCAGTGCTAGTAGCACCTTGAGTCCAAATTTATTCGATACTGCCACTGAACTCGATGTCTCTCCCGGGGGACACCGGTCTCTCGCCTGGTCGCTCTCCGACTCGCAGTAGACACTGAACCATGTTTCGTATGTGGCGATCGTATGCTCCAGGTAATTTTTTTTTATAAATTAAAATATAAGTTGAGCAATTTTTTTACTCGCTTTCCACATTTCAAGTATTTGACTTGCATTCCTATGACACGCTACATGCGGAATGCCAGCCTTGGTGGACGGCCCCGTTTTTGTAAAAATCCACCTCGATTGCGGCGGTGATTTCTTGTCCTTCGGGTCTCGACATCGGGTCACCTTTTTGTTAAGCTTCAACACCTCGATCTCCGTTCATAAAATGCTTGCACCGTTCACGTACTTTACTGTAATTATTAAGCCCTTGCCTGATGCCTTCAATAATTTTTAATGAATTTGCTCTGCGTTGTAGCCTTTTAAAGATGAAAACCTAACCGCTAACGGTGAAGTTTCGAGACTAAAAAACGTTTTTCCTTCTGCACTCATTCTCTGTTAGACTAAACTGAACCGGTTTTCACTTGCAAGTTTCTACTGGAGACTGAACTATTTACCAGAAAATGTTTGTTATCCGCGCAAAGTTTCAAAATTATTTATCGAGATCGCTTGTAACAGCCTAATATATAGGTATAGCGAAACTGTGCGAAAGCTATTGAAGCTGCAGCTATCCGCTAATCTTTTAACTTAGTCTCTATTGAAAATTCAAGTTTGTTTCCATTCAGTATGTTCGCCTTTTCATCAGCTATCTATTCAACCTTGCCACGACCTTATAAAACATTGCGGAAAAGACAAATTCAGGGATATCCCGACGCCAGGGCCACAAAAACGAGGTAGGGGCTTTGAAACACAAGCTAGTGAATGGGCAACCGCAAGCGGATTATCAGTTCGATGTGCAAATACGTTACAAGGCGTTGAGTGATGAGCACAAGAACACACAAAGTGTTATCACGATGCTATCCCAATATACTTGTATACTAGCTTAAACATCTGGCTGAAACCTAAAAGTGTTCACGTAGCGATATATGGGGACGATTTTGAGCACGTTGTTTACGATACGGTATTCTCGTATCACTGTACTTTCAATTAGTAACAAAATTACGCGTTCAATATGAAAAAATCCAAAAGCACACTTGGGAATCAAGCACGAGACTTACCTCCCTCGCCGTAACTACCTCCATAAAATATAATCGATCTATGGAAGACAACGCCCCCCAAATGAATGATGCGTATACATATAGTATAGATCAGACCTCCTTTTAATTCCTTGTCGTTAGTATCCTCGTCATCATTGCAGCTACATATTATGTTATTTCGTTTTTGTTAAACTACGGCGCTCACTCAAAACTAAGTATCGGTAGGCTTTTGAGCGAGCAATCACCAAATTCAGCTGTTTGGCTTGGACAGAAAGATGGGAGCAGAGCTAAACCTACTTAACCCTTCGGGGCCCCTGCGTTTGTAGAGGTCGACAGAGAGACCCCATCAGTGGCGATGGGGCTCCCAGTAATTGGCAGCACCGTCCGATCAACCCATTGACTGTGCAGTCATCTAACGCTCGCGGCGTCGCCCAGCAAACAAGACAGCTGCGGTTGCGACGCTTGGCACTAGAAGCATGCACGCTGCAACTGACGCGCGCGTCGGCCGTGTACCCAGCACAGGCAAATCCACACTCGAGCAATAACACATACAGTAGCTGAGCCTACGCTGAGAAAGACAGATGAATAGACAGGCATAGAAACAGACGTCCGTAGGATTCATTTCAGCCCATTTCACTTGGAACAGGGTCGTCGTCGTCGTCGTCGATGGGTCAGAGGGAAGCCGACGACTTGGGTGAGTTAGATGATGACGGCAAATAGCAGCCAGCAAGTCAGAGTAAAAGGAGGGCCTCCAAAGCCCCATTGATGTAGAAGGCATACATATGAATCTGCACACAGGCGCATATACAAGCAGACACTCACGTGCCACAACACGTAACGTAGTGGAATCAACAAGGGCAACAGTGCCTGCAGTGGTTAATGGACAACGAGACGTTTGTTGTTTCGTTCATAGTGAAAATGCACACATATTATATATACGGACACATAGTCAAATCAACGGACTGAACCAAGTTGCGCCACAGACAGCTTGTAATGTTTCTTCACTTCTCTCATCATAGAGGAAAAAACGAAAAAAGCAACGAACTACGGAAACAGAACGAAAGAAGACCACGGCTGCCGAGCCTCGTATAGCCCCTATGTTCGCTATCGCCTTTTTCATGCGGCTGCGAATTCGCGCAGGAAACGGCGCCAACCAGGTCGTTCCTGAAGCCGATCCTGAGCAGCAGCAGCAGCAGCGATTGTACAATATGTTCTTATGTTCCGCACCACGACATTGTGCTACTATATGTTATGTCGCTTGCCTCATGGCAACAGTCTATTCTGTTTGTGCGTGTGTGTGTGTGTGTGTGTACTCATTTGTATATAAGTCTATATGACGTTGCCTATTTTTGGCTATTGTCTGTAGGTATGTCCATGATGATGACGATCAGAAGCAGCAGCTAGAGCGACACGGTCGTGACGACAATCTTGATGATGGCGATGCAGTTGATTGTTGCATGGGGGCAGGCAACAGTGACATCTTATGTGACGGCAGCAAGCGCAGAGCCGTAAATTAGGCAGTAGGTCGAACCTAAATAGCAGAAGAATAGAAAAAGAGAAGCTAAACAACAAAAACAGCAACGATAGCTAAAAAACAACAAGAGGAAGACGTTTGCTATACCTAGCCAGTCACAACGGGCGCCATTCGATCCGTCGTTCGGCCTCCTTACTATTACAGTCATCATCACTGTGGCTCACTCTAGCCACGCTCAAATGACGACGTCGGCCAAAAGGAACCGAGTCTAGCTAACCTGAGCTGGGGCAGCAGCGATCCTTCGTCCGTCTACGAATGACGATCGGCCGGGTAACGGCAGGCTGCCGTGGACGAGGCGACTCAGAGCGGAATTGTTATGGAGAGGCCCCGACCAGAAACAACACCAAAGTGAAGAACAGAAGTAGCAACAACATTAACGTAAGTAGTGCACGTTTTCCTATGGCTCAAAGCGATACTGCGTCAGCACCAAGGTTCACTAGGACGGCGGACACAAACGGTAAATAGCTAATCTGGCTCATGAGAATGCGGCCAAGAGCTTAACTGAGCGCAGGTGGGCTACGGCCAGGAGCGTAGCAAGCGCCGCGAGCGTCCAAACTAGCGCACTAACACATGTGTACGGAGTGAGAGAATGGACGAGGAAGGTGGAGACCTTTGCGTGCTGCTGATTCTAAGCGAATGGCCAAATAACACAAACACACACACACACTGACTCATACGCAAATACACACAAATAACAAGACGCAATGCTATGACGACTCTGATGCTGCTAACCCATAGACGGCCATATGGAGTATTGTTGAGTAAGAATTATTTATCCGCGAACATCTGCGTAGTCTACCGTTATGGGACTGTTTGAGAAAGCAAATCGGCAGATAAACGCATTCACTAGGGAAACGCGACCGAATAGAAAGGACGACACCGAGTAAATCTAGCGTCATCGTTGGAGGGATAGATCTAAATTACGATAATGAGAGTGCATCATATTTTAATGAGAGATTTTCAACCTGGTTGGGTGTTTTGTAAAAATGATAGAAGAGTTTTGCCGCTGGAAACAGCATGCATGTAGGATACACCAAGTTTATGTTACAGAAACGAAACAAAAACTAGTTAGACTCAAGGTCAGATAAGGCGTTTAAAATTCAAACATTAACGGGTATTATGATTGTGTGCGTAGGGCCTGAAATGATCAAGCGTTCCGCCCTTTTAGGCCGGCTAAATGTTTACATCTTAGCCTATTAGGCACTGTCGTTATTTTTAATTAATTAGCATCAAATACGAACCATTCCCATAGTCAACGGTGCAATTGAAACATTTGACCTGCTGCTACAAGTATCAAAACGTATGTTTATTAACTAAAACTGAGAAAAATCATTTACTTGTGATATTTACGGAAAAGGATAATGTTCACACGGTACGAACGCCCATAATTCACCCCAACCGTCGACCACGAGACTGATTTTTTATTTAATTCTTCTGGCTGTGCATAAAATTTATCAGACAACCACGGATGGGGACGTATCGTATGTAGTCTAAACAGCCATTTTGCAAAAAAGGCAAACGAAGTGTATATAAATTAAAATTTAATATGCAAATACAAACAGAAACGGGTCCCCATGGATGCATTTAGCGTACAAGCGAATTCGACGTACAACGATAGCCACTGCTCGGGATTTGTTTCAATGTGGCAGCGTTGGTAAGTTATTACGATAGCTACCCAATGACGATTAGTATAAAAAAAAAAGAATTCGACGACCATTAAAACGAAAGTCGGAAGTGTTAACGCCGGACAAAAACTACACGTATGTCGTCCCTGTAAAATTATAGCATATCTAATATATCGGAATGGTGCACATTGGTGCCACTATAAAGATAGTCTGTGTGAGAATGGCCACGATAAATTTAACTAAAGATACAGGGTGACCGTGATGATATGTGCAAGAAGACAGAGGAGCTAAGCTAAGCACACATATATATCTGTGTGTATATAAAGCATGAACAATATTTATTTAGGCGTCCAACTAAGAGCCCATATATGAATACGTACATCGACAGATCTTCCATATTGCATCTGTGCTAAGATATCTCGATGCAGCCATTAGCGTCCTAGCGCGAATAGTTGTGATACGTATAATATAATTTATAACTGTGGTTATTATAATTATACGGTTGTTGTAAACGTGTTTTCTAGCCGAAGTCGTCGTACGGCTGGTACCACAACCGTTATTTCTACTCCTATACGAAGATTAAACAGCGGGGTAATAAAAATCGCATGTTCATGTGATCGTTTGTAATGTGGCCGATTAATCTCATGCGCCTAGGAAAAGGCTAGTAGTAGGGGCTGATGCAGAAAACGAAGTAGGAATAAGTGAAAATGTAAGTAATCAGCTTCATGCCCGTGCACGCATGCAGCCGTAAGAGGAAGAGCAGCAGTAACAATAACCAGCAGCTTCTGCCTCAGCGATTGTCAACAAGCGTTCCTTCGACGACTCCTGGCGCCGGGTCGCAATGGTGATTCGACTGGTCAGTTCTCAATGAGGTTTTAATGGGAAGCTAGCGCGTCTGCCCAGTTCTTGTATTGCAAGGGGAAACCAGAAGTACAATACTTCTATATGATGGGCAGGTTGCCGACGGTAGGCGCTGGTTAATAACTAACGGTAAGCATAGTAGATTCCATTCAAATCTAAGGTGTTCTTGCCGCTCGATATGATTCAAGGGCTTATGGTCTAAAAGTAGAATCCCTTCCGCTGCTTTAGCCGTTTTTCAATCGCTAGCAGCGTTAACAATCGCGCCAACAGCCTCGATAAAGATCGACGACGCCAATATTTTTGCGTGGCAATTCGAATAGAAATCGTCGCTGCTGTTGGACGCATTGCACAGCGCCGTAGACTCAGTAACGGCAACAGCAGCTGGCCATATGATCGCCGGATTTTGTGCTGTGACGTAATTTGCGTGTATCCGTTTGCAATTGTCCGTACAAGCGTCTTTTCATGCATATCTTTTAGTTGGTGCCTACGATGGTTACTATCACTGAGCCATTTGATGATGCTAAAGTAATGTTAAGCGATCAAAAGCATTAACGTACGTGCTGCGACACGCTCATGCATCCCATACGACCACAAACGAAATGTATTAACGGACAAATAGAAATATATATCGCGGCACCGAATCAGGACACCGCCGTTACCACTACTACAATTAGCTCTAGCAGTACTACTCGACAGCTAAAAAAAAAAGACACGTATGTGTGCATTCATTAAGCAAATGTATCGTGCAATACCCCAACACATATGCCTCTCTAACGCCCCTTGTATTATCATCTACTATTATATATCAAAAAGAAAATAGGCATTTTTCTTCAAAAAGGCAGTGGTAGTTATTGTTGTCTTGTGTTGCCGTAATAACTGTCCTAGAACTAAACTATTATGACATGCTCACTTGTGACGATAGACAACGAAGGCTATGCAGTCGACCGTCAACCCTTCACGCGTGGCCAATTGACAACACAATCTATCTTCGATTCTGACCGTTGCTTAAATAGTGGCGAGCACTCCGTGTGTGCTTACGTGCTCTACCTAGCGACAGACTAGAATAGCGTGCGTGCATAGATGTCTGCTCATCAATATGCATGTGTAGGCTAGACAACAAAACGAATAATAGATCAAACTTAAGTCAGGTGCGTACCGGAATATAGGGAAAATCGAATTTGTCCTCGGTATACTTCGACCTGACAATTAATCGTTGTGACAGCTTACTCGATACGCAAACGGCGTGCAGTGTTTGAATACTTCTTTCTTGGTCCTTTCGTCCCATAAGCAAAATCAGCCAGATACTGTTTACTCTTTCGTTCACCCGGTAAGCTATATACAGCAAGAGCGTTAGCGAACAAACAAAAACTACTGCGGCCGCCATACAGAAATCGCTGCCTTCAACGAAAGTCGATTGACTGGACAACTAATCGATGTTTAATCTATCAATAGCACACGTAGCTATAGCTCACTCGCTTATTGTCTGCAAAAATATCGTTGACATTGCCGCCGCTACCCCGTTCGAACGTCGACGCTAAACTGAGTGCAGTGTGCACGTCCTTTCCATACCGGCTACTCTCAGTCTATTCTTGACGTGATCAACCGCGCGGCTGTGCCTCTGTGCGTCTTTCTGATTTTCTCTCCCTTGGTGAGGTACCTGAAGCGGATCCGTTCGTGGATTCATACACAGACACGTAGTCATTCACAAATTTACACGTAGCGCCGAAACACAATGCACCATTTTGGTAATAACCGGGCGATAGAGTCAGCACATTATGCTGGTACGAAGTCCATTTCTGCCTATAAGCTATTGTTGAAGCTATTGTTTGTGCTGTCGCTTCGAGGAGGCGACGTAGCACGAAGACTATTGCGGATGGGGCTGCAAGTTCCGCTGATGCCGTAATGTGAAGCGCATGTGATATACGGCATTTTACGTAATTGACAATACGGCAATCAGATTCCCATTTATTGTAGACTTGCGTGGCTTACTTGAAAGGAACAGTAAGCAATTGAAACAAAGAAGAATAGCGTAGTTACTACTTAACGGCTAAATACTGGTAGCGAATTAGACAAATCGAAATCTGCATGACTGGGGTGAGGACGTACACAATAAAAGCGAGTGCAGTGTGCAGAAACGACATGTCTCTAACACTGTTAAATCTCGTCTAGACAGATTTGATCGACGACGGCCAGTACGCTTTCGAGATAGAACTCAACACATGTCATAGATAGCTCTATACAAATGGATCGACGATTTTATGTGGAAAACAGCAGACAGATCCATAAATCGATTTATACCGTCATCGAGCCAGCGTTGATGATGCGAACAGAATCGTGAATCATCGTTATAACGGCACGAGTGAGAACCTGTCCGAGCTTGGTGTCGCGCACTGAGTGACGTGGCTTCATCTGTCGCCCGTCCAGGCCTAGTAACATATCATCCTTACATACAGACACAGACACGCGAACAGTTTGAAACATTAATAGTGCTTGTAGACAACGGACGCATTCATGGAGTGCGTCAGACAGCAGTTAGAAGAGTAAGCGCCGTCGCCGATACTACTGTAGACAGGAAGACAGGGGAACCAAACTACTATAACGCGACGTCAGCCGTGTCAGAAGCAGCGACGGTGGCAACGAGCAGAAGAAGGCCAACAACGGCATAAAAAGCCCAGAAAACTTACTCATCTAACAGCAGCAGCAGCAGCAGCAAATGAACACTCTGTAAGCGATTTTCCATTTGCGTGTCGTCTGGTTCCGTTCCATATGGTTAGAACACTGTGCATGTGGTCAAATACGTGTCTAAGTAGCACATGTCTATCAGGAACAATGCCACAATGCTTGCCCAAATGTAAAAATCACCGACTGGCTCGCACGGAACAATGGTTAATGCTGCGGACATTCGGGACGGCGCAGGCCAATATATATATATATAATAAACTGTGGTCAGTGTAGTGCTAACCAAAAATAACTTACACATGATGCTGCACTGACAAGTTTAAATACTTTTTTTTTTAGTTATGAACGCATACTACATGATACGTATGACAGTTTCAAGCCGAAAAACTACTATCTTGTAAATCAATTGAAAACGTATCTGCAAGCTCATGGATATACCCTCAATGTGTGGTACAGGAAATAATAATACACCATTGTTGCCAATATTGTTTTTGCTAAAATGAATTGTCAGTTATTATTAATGCAAACATTTATGTTTTCGAATATATCGGCAAACGGTATGGATTTATCGATAGTAGTGCATACGGCAAACAAGTCTCCGATAAATGATCTACTGCTACCCTAATCGTCGATGGAGCGTATTTAAACGAAGAGCCTAGACGTTAACTAAGTCGGTCCTTATTGTTGATTTCGTAACACGCAACAGATCCGGCGATTGACGACCTACTCGTTCGTGTGTGCCTGTTTAGTTCCTTTGAACGCCCTGTCGTTGCAGGCCAAGTAACGACCGCATCAAACTAGGTCGGCAAGGCGCAACGCAACGAAATTTCCACCCGGATCCAGTGTGACGACTTGCAATACGATCTGGCGCATCTAGGCATCAATCCGAATCTTTTCTGCTGTTCGCAGACAGATGCACTTCGAACGGGCTTCTCCTACAAAACCCCCAAACCATCATAAGAACAACGACCTGCTTCATTAAAGTTGGGAGACTCACGCGACAAAAGAAAATTGACAGGCCAACAATTTAGCGATTTTCCCTTGACGACGGATCCAGGTTCTGCCAATTGTTGCGTCGCCAGAATGGTGTTTATAGAATTGCGAACGAAGATTCACCACTTTAATCGTAGATAATACAAATGTTTGTATATTATACCTTTACATTGGGCTAATGCAATCGTGGACTCGCATAACGATACGAAGAGTAGGCGAAACGGAAGCCGCGGAATCATAGAAAACTAGGCAGTATCTCATAGCAGTTTCTAAATAGAAACTAAGAGAGTCAATCAATGAGCTTTAAAAGAAAATGCTGGCGCAGCGTAATAATAACAACCATTCACCAATTGGAGTAAGTGCTATAATACATAGCAGAAACCAGTGAGTACTTGAAATTATCAATACTTTTCTGTCTTTTCGATTTTTTTGCCGCTGTTATTATTAACGCTAATGGTAATGTTATCAATTCTATGGTTGTTGTTGTCGTCGTCCATTGGTTTAGCTCTTTGAGAACCGAAAACATCCTTGATGGCCAGTGGGAGGTGATTTGTTGGCAAAAGGAAGCTTTCGCAAGCCACTAGTTTTTATATATATAGATATACACTTGTGCGTATGTTTCTATATATCTATATATATATAGGTAGTTCGTTCTCATCGTCCACAGTATCAACATCGTCGCCCGCACGCTGCGTCATGAATCTGCGACTGCCATTTCAAATGGAGCTAAACAGATAGACGACAGACGAAGCCGACCGAATCAAGCCTAAATAAATTTTTGCATAAATTTACATTAGATTGGCTGTCACGGGCTCGTTCGTAAAAACAGTGCCAATAGATTGGATGGACGAATAGTTTACGGCTCGAAGTTATAGTCAAAGATGTAACGAAATTGCAAACGAACGCGTAGTTGTGACTGTTTCTAAGAACAGATATTCAAGCTTGTACAACTCTATGGTTGACAACGCCTGTAAGTACATGGGCATATAGGCACACGTAGATAGACAGACAGATAAACATGTATGCACATTTTAATAAAGAACAGCGATATTGGTATCTTGTGTCGTCTACAACTAGCGAATTTAGCAATTCCTGTGAATTAGAATCGTGCTCATCCTGTTAATGATCTTGCCAATATAATCCTAAACAGCCCTACAAGACAGCAGAACTAGCCACAACAAAAGGGTGATCACTTTTGCGTTTCATAATCAGATTTCGGTATACGTGCTTGTTATAATATATTTATAAGGTGACAAAGATATCCATTTTCCCAAACGGCGTCGAGCGTTCAGCAACGAAAAACCGATAAATTCAAATACCGACCTTTATTCCCGCCTTTCCATTTGTCCTTCCGGCAGTGCCCGCAAGATGACCATTGATAGTGTAACACCTTTATATATATATATATATATATATATATATATATATATATATATATATAGCAAAGCTAGTACAACTGTTACAACACGTAAGTGATCCTTAAAGAAGAACGGAAGAATGCACATTCGTATTTACTTTATCACCGTTCGTCGACTGGTGCCGAACTCAGGGTAACAGAATATAATCAACTAGGACTACTAGGATAGGAAAACTATCCATTCCTACATATATAACCAGTAATTCACAGTTAACGCATACGAAATATGCATATAGTCAGTCATACGTAAAGTTGAACCATATAGCAACCCAAAACGTGCGGTCAAAAAACAGCCCACTAAGATGAATATCGCCTGTTATTGCACGCTTCAATTTAAATTAAGCATGGAACATGCAGATAGTCTACCTTGACTGTACCTGTTGTCACATTGGGTTTTGAACTACATACAATACACCTCTATTAAATATGATACCACACTGACACGTTCTCTCTGCATGAGATTTACCAGTTTCGTACATTGTAAGCAGCAACCCGCCTCGTAAAAGAGGAAATAAACTAGATGTTTTGTCTGATATCAGTGAATTTAGTGAATTGTCTTCTATTGAAAAAAAGAGCTCAAGTATCGCCCATTCCACTGATACTTATTGACTGGCGTTAGCCCATGACTCCCTTCAGCCTTCAGCTGATTACCGCTTCTAGCCATCGTAATTAATATCATAACTAGCTTATGTGCTACGGTACATAAAATAGGTACATGTAATCTTGTTTGTTAGACACACGTTCCCTCTTGTCATCAGCATTTTATGGTGCTCCCTTCAATCAATGCCCTGGAACAGAATCGTCGCAGGTTACATTTCGAAGTTTTGAGACTTTTCATTTCTGCTGGCTTGTTGTGTTTAGTAGATCGCTTTATCGTTCATTTCATTTACTTATAATTACCTTCTCAAAAAGATTCGCGTGTCTGTTGCACTGCTGGAAGAAGCGTAAAATAATCTTTTTACGTAACACACGCCTGATAGATCTGTTCATCGCTTCTGGTACGTAATACGCTTCTGAACGAAATGAACAGGCTACTTATCTGCGCTGGACGAGGGATCCTTTGAAAAACGTTTGTGCTGTCAAGAAGAAGCATTTGACAACAAAAGTAGAAAGCAATTTGATTTACGTGATGCCAGAGAGCAGAAAAATTGATAGAGAGAAAACTGTGCGACCATGTAAGAAATGACTAAATAAAATATTGTATCACGTACAGACTGCATGTACGTGATACACGTACATGGAACGTTGTCTATACAAATCTGTAAAAACTAGTCAGAATTGACCCGTAAGTTCATCTACCTCCGACTAATACTCTAAGTAAGTAAGTAAGTAAGTAAGTAAGTAAGTTTGCGGATTACGAGTAGCAGTTCTATTACTTGGGAACATTTCCTCTCACTTATCTTCAAAACGTCGAGACAAACCTACTTATATAGATATATATGTATATACTGAGCCAGTGTTCTCAATACGCTCCGACACAGACATAAATACAACTCATAAGCACTGCCTATCTTGAATGTAGGCCATACGGAAGTTGTAGGCAGGAAAACATGTCAATAGTAACAATGGCGGACTCCCTCGAAAAAGATGGCTACCTTGCGCTTCCACATCATTCCCTTTTTTAGCCAGAAGCCAGCCAACATCAAAGCCCGGCCCGGCAATGCATTTCAGCATATACGCACACATTAAAAAAGCAACACAACCCTTGTTATTATTGGCTCGCTTTTCCCTAATGTGGAAAATGTTTCCAGGGGGTATGAGTGTCTCATAATTTATCTTTGGTAACGGTAATGATACTGATATATATGTAGCACGTATACAATTTTGCTCAGAAATAACTGCGTCGTTTGGGTTACAGGCCACTGGATGGTCGTTTGTTACTTGGCAAAACGTTTTGTTTTGGCAAAAAGAGCAAGATTTCTGCTATACATAGATAAAATATGCAATCATCTGATATAAATAAATAGGGGTTAAAGGGTTTTGAAGACGATCCTTATTTGGGAAGGCGTATGACAACGATCGCAGAGGAGAACGTAATGTTTCTTACGATTTTTTTCGATCGTCATGAAATCGTTTACTATTAGCTTGTGCCATTCGGCTTTACGGTCACGAAAGGATGCTATCCAGAAGTTTTAAGGGGATTGCACGAGTGTGTGCGACGCAAGAGACCAGAACTCCAGCACAAGTTCTGGGTTTTTTTTATCGCGCCAATGCGAAGACCCACAGTTCTCTACTCGTATAGCAGTTTTCGCTGAAAAACCTGATGTGTGTCACTTTAAACTCCGTATTTACAGGCTTAGTTCCGACTTCTCCCATGCGAGTTTTTCCTGTCCCTAAAACTTGTGAAGACTAAACCTCTGAAAGTTTAAAGGGAAACGGTTCGGCACGTTAGTAGGAATGAAAGAAAAATCAATAGCCGAGCTAAGGACTAGCCTAATAATCGATTCTGAGGACTGGAAAAAGAGGTGGCGTAGGCTGGTGATATTCGGCAAATTGTACTCTAAAAGGTACAACTAAAACGACGATCTAACAAATATTTATCATCCAGAAACAAATGACCCATTCATTTTCGAATATAGGGTTAAACATAAAATTCTATTGTGAAATTTGTGTTGGAAAATACGTTCTACTGTCGCTAGAAAAATTTACAATATGAAAATTGTGTGTTGCGAGTGTGGAAACGTTACTAATAACGTAAATAATAACGTTAACATATATAATAATAACAAACTCTAAATTGTATTGATATCCTTACGAGTCCCTAGCTAACTAACTCACACACTTCGTCATTTGTACCTAAAAAAACTATTTCACTATGTATAGCACATAGGCAAATTCTAGAAAAGCATTTTATTCACTAGGAGTAGTAGATTTAAGTTGATTGTAGAAGAACTATTCACTGCTATTGTCTGCTACCGTTCACTTTTTGATAGAGGCAGTAGATCACTGTTCGAACTGGCGCGTCTCGGTGCTATCAAATGTTTAATTGCGGCATTCTATCTACATTTACAAAAAATTGCCCCATATACACATACGTAACTCTCATACATACATATATATCACTATTGTTTGTAGAAAAAGAATGTCATATACATTGCTATCACCCACATCACACCCAGATTCGAAACGTAGGTAAACATCGTCCGACTGATATGAGATATCAAGAGATATATTACCTGCTTCGTCGACCCTTCATTTCATTGCGTCAATAGTATAGCTAAACGAATACAAGTGAAAATGTCTTTCTTCGAAATTGCCTATATATATATATATACAGTTTCGAGGTTGTGCTGTTCAATGGAGATAACTAATTGTCAATCATGTGCACACATTGTTTGCCATTCCCCTATGAGAACTAAGTAGTCAGCAAGAGAACGATAATCTAGTTGAATGTATTTGAATTTCTGTTTTAGTCGCTTTCAGTCAATAGCAGGCTCGTGACTGACCTGAACTCTCCAATCACTTTACGATCGGCTTGTATGACGCGCACAGCCGCCATTCACGAATCATGATAATACTAACAGACACGAACAGCGGCTACGATGGCGGGGTAATGAACAGTTGTCATATGTTACAGTTAACTGGAATAGCATTCGAACCACAATGGACTTTCCATTTGTTATGTATTGCTCGTTTCGCTCGACCTGTGAAAATATTGTGTTCTTAATGTTGACATCGTACAGCTTCGGGATGACCTGAAGTTAGAGACTTTAAATTCGGTGTTTCTTTCCTCTCTATTTGTGTGCTTCCTTTTCTGCGAAAAAAAGATGAACGGACCGAATGTGTGTGAGGGTTAGAAAGGGTTTACGAATTGCACACGTACGTGACAGGCACTTTAAGTAGTTAGGTTGCGCCTTAATTGAGATACTTGTCATTGCCGCCGTCGTCGCTTTGTCGTGGCTGTCGTCGTTATTGGCTGCTGTCCGTGCTGTCGCCAGTACACAGCCTAGCGTATGGATCGGCGTTGTACGTTTATCGAGAAGTACGAGCGAACGAGTGGCAGAAAAATGAAGAGGGGTCATGTGTTTTAAAGAGAGAAGATTATGCTTTGGCAAGCAACGCCAACAGCACGCGTTGTTGCAACAGGAACAGTAATCGAAGTGTCGGAAGCTGTTGAAGCCGTTGTAGTATCATATACGTAAGAATTGATAGTGCTATCGGTGATGCAGGTTGTGCGAAAGGAAAAACCTGCTGGCCGACAAGGTGGAAGAATCTCGTCATGTTAGCGCCATTTTTGATAGATGGACAACCGAACCGAACGGTGCTTCGATAAGAGGGCGAACGGTGGTGCCAATAAATTTAGCTAACACTCGACTGTTACTTGACTGCTATACAGGCACCAGATTCAGCTAGACGACGAAGTGTCATCAAAAAAAAGCATCAGCGAAGATTGGCATCTTCTTCAACGCCTCAATGCTGTTGCTCACATATGGCTTTTTTGTTAGGCCACCTCTACGACCAATATTATGACCGATTGATGAGCGAACAGAAAATAAGAAGCGAATTGCCAGCAACTACATCTAGCATAGTATAACCTATGTTTTTCATCAGTGCTTCACCGGCACTGTAACGTCCGAATGAATGACATCGGAAGCATAGCGCGTATCCGACTTGGCTTTCTCAAGCGGTCTCAGCAGCTATAGCCGCTTGCCCCGCTGGCTACGGGTTTTAAGAACCTGGTTTCCTATCAACACTTCGCCATCACACGCTCTGACAACGTTCCGCAACATTACCCAGATGTGCAAGGTGGTCGAACTGTGAACGCGCTTCATGGCAATTACGCTACCAAAGCCTGAGTTGAACTAAAATAAGTAAATACAAGTATAGCCATAGTGTTCTATATGAATACTGCTATAATAATAATAATAATGACGTTAATAAACGTCACAGCAGCGGTCGCACACAGCGCTGCTTTCGGAATCCCAACAGGTTTTTTTTCTCCCTGTTACCTCAATGCACGGTAATAAATTCGATTTTGTTTTCGCCGAGTTATGTGACTTTGCACTTCGCCTCGTCGTCATGGCGGCCAAGGCTGTGGGGAGACTACCGATGCTATGCCACTCACCGTCTATTGCAAACCTCCTTTCGAGGATCAGCCACAACCGCGACTGTTCCTGGCAGGAGCATTAGATCGAACTTTATGATGTACATGTTAGTAATTAGTCTACGGAATATTGGACGACTTACGAAGAATCTTGTTCGTATAGTGAAAAGAACTTCACGCATTTAATTAGAAAAAAAAATTATGGTGAACGATTTGTTTTTCTGGCAGGTTAAAGGAAAACAGCTCCGTTATGTACTCTTGGATATAATTAATCCAGCTTGTTTATACACAGTAATAAAATAGTGAAAATGTTTGTTGTTGAGCGCCTTTTCCATAACAAGAAGTTACTTTAGTAAGTACACTTGCAAGATAAATTTATCGTGTAAACGTCGGCTAGCTCACTAGTGGTAATAATCATAATAATGCGAAAAGCCACCTGAGGTACGACTTGACTTGACCCTTATAAATAAATGTCGCTTTCGTACAATGAGGGTTCTATACATTTTTTTCGATGATGGCGGTCAGAACAGATAGTATTACGCCTCTACTGAAGTACTTGTTCTAACGTCATTTCCTAATTCAGTCTCATCAATATGCGAATTTTTCAGTTATAGCACACACAAATCTTTATTAATGTATGTTACTAGATATCGTAAAATGCCCCCCTTGTGGCTGCGTTTAGCAGACAAGCCAGCAATTTTTTTTTAGTAATTTTATATACATTTTATGGCTGTAATGGTGACGCACTTCGTAGCAGACGAAGTAGACAATCAATATTAGATCATCAAAGCGGAGCCAACATTTTCTGTAACTTATTGAGTGTCATAATTATGGAAGCAACATTCGGTAAAGTTTTTGTTTCAGAGGTAAATCTGGCTCAATAATTGTACACGTTCTCTATTGCAAGTTACCATATTTGTGTGTGCTGATATTGAAGGCTTACGATGTCAAGTAACCAGCTAGAAATTAATTAGCGTAGAGTTACTTATTTTTCTATCATACCCGGCAGTTTTTTTTTTTTAATTTAATAATAAAAGACGCAACGATTTTGGCGAATATGAGTATTTATTTTATGACCCTCGTCGTGACCATATCTTTATTGTACTGCTTGGCTCGTTCAGTGTGCACAGTTGATGGCTGCAGTTATATTTTTAGCTTTAGATCTAAATCATTAGTTATTATAAAAAAAAAAAAAGAGTTATTTAGATGTTTGAATTTATCTGAGACATTTATTGGATACACCTTGTAACGCACGTGCACGCACACATTTATATATATACACATTAGCAAACGTCTGCGTTCAGACGATAGAGTCATAATCGTCGCTAGAGGTAGAAGAAGTCTTTAAATTATGTAGCAGAACTTTAGAACGTTTCTTGCAGTGGGTTAGGCGCAGCTGTTTTCGGCTTGTCTTATTTATTTTTTTTCGGTGATGCTCGGGGATACTAGCTTATCCTCACTACCATTCCCCACAAAGCTGCTTGTTGTTGACGCGTATTGCCTTGTTTGCCTATGTGCGTTTAACTCGTTGGTCAGCGTCGTTTTTGCTGCAACCCGGTTCCAGCTTTGAACACATACATACACGCATGCATGCATGCATGCATGCATGTAGACATACGCACTGCTGTTCAAAGCACGCACATACTCATAACAGTTTCACGCTTCTAGTAGAATATCCAGCAGCTAGTGGGCACATTATTGATGTGAGCCGTTATCCATATCTTCACGGGTGAACTTCCTTCCTAGTCCATCCGTCGGTTCTTAGCGCCCGCTCCGTCTACCCGTTTAGTCGTTCTCTGATAGTCGACGACAAAGTAACAATCATAGCTATAACGAGCGAGGAAAAAAACGAGCGGGCTACGAGACCACGAGAATAACTAAAGAATAACACTAAAGCACAAAAAATACATTTCGCTTCTTCGCGCTGTTTCTTCTTGGCTTTTTTCTGGTTTGTTGATTTTACCGTCAGCGTACCACCCTCCCTATTTCCTTTCATATCTTCCAGCCTCTTCTAACTCTCTTCGTCTTAGCGAACTTCGCTGTTGTTGCAATCGTCTTCCAACATATTGTATACGATTGTGATCGTAACCGATTAGTCGGCGCGACAGTCATCACAGCTGTTACTATTATCATCAGCATTACCAAGAGCAGAGTCGTCATCATCACCAATACTCCCTTATCATTTGCAGAGGAGCTTCGGCTGTTGACAGAAGAACGACAGGTCAGGTGATAGTAGCGGCGAGAGCAAGCAGCAATGACGATGATGAAAACGGAAAAAAACAGACGCCAAACACAAACCAAAGCAGGAAAACGAGCAAAAACAAAAAGACGAAGCGAAAATTACGAAAAACCTGGAAGAGAAACCCGGCATCGCTATTCCAGATTTCTTCGCTGCGGTCGTCGTCGTCGTCGTCCCCGCCGCCGTGTCGCTGAAATTGCAACAGCGTTTGCTTGTTGAGTTCGTTTTCCTTTGTATTTTTCTTCTTTCGTTTTCGCAGATTTTTCTTTTCGAGCAGCAGTGGCGGAAGAAAAATCGTCTACAGAGAGCTGCGACGTGAAGAGCCATAGCAGCAGCACAAGTTTAGTGCTGGTCGCTGCCACTGCTACTGCTGCTGCTGCTGCTGCTGGCATCGGGACAATTGGTTACCACAATTACGTTCCTAACTGCGTCTGCGATAAAGATTCATTGACAGAGAGGGGCAACCTGTGGCAGTAGTAACAACAACATAGTACGTCTTGTCCCAATCGCTCGGTCTTGTTTCTTACCGACGTTCGGCAGCGGTCGTTGCCGCTCCTGTGATCCTTTCTCGTCCCCCGTCCTGGCCGCTGACCGTCGCCAAAGACCGATCGAAGCTGTAGCAGCAGCAGCAGCAGCAGCAGAAGTAAGCGATGGTCTATAATTATGCACTTTTCCAATCATAGAAAGAGCAAACGCCACCAAGGTGGAAGGGGAAAGGAGAACCAACAACAACAAACCAAATTTGTTATTATTATTATTATTATTATTTAGAATAAGTCGGCAATGGCTTGAAAGCTTTGTTTACTTTACACGAATCCAAGCAGAACATTACCTAACGGGAGAGACTGTTAATGGAAACCACGCTGGCATCTTATCCGTTTGGCTCTTCCACTGGCGTATAAAGTTAAACGAATTCGAGCTCAAAAAACGCAAAGCGGACGACGTTCCCTAACGAGATGCTCCATTAGCGAACTTTTACTTGTTAAATATTGCGTATGTTTATGGAATTTTTAGCTGAACGCTGTCTATTTTGATAGGCGAGCGACGGTACAGGATCCTATAACAAGCAGGAGTGCTTAGCTCTGTTTCAATCTTTGGATTTGTTGTTTGATGTAAACAACCACAAAGGCTTACTAAACACGCTGAAAGATATAATGGACACTTAATCTGTATAATTGTAATGCCCATTCAGCATGTTACATGATGTTGGCCCATCAGACAGTTCGGATTTGCTGATAATTATCTGTTTGGAGTCTGCTATTGCTCATTCGAAAGCTGTTTCAATTCTGAACGCGCTGTCCACTGCCTAGCGGCTGCTATCGGCACCTTAAAAAGAGCGATTACGAAAATTATTAAATTTGCCCAAGGTGCTTAATTTAGTAACCAGCTAAGGAAGTATACGATAGCCCAACCGTGAAGGAGCTGATGCATCGAGAAATCCGTTATTTATTGCATTCAGTTCATTGTTTCCATGAATGTGTGTGTGTATGTTTTTTTCTTACTTACTAGAAAAAGCTCTAATATATCGCTGACGCTTATGGTGTTGGCGATTATAATATTAATAAAAATAATAATAAAATTAGGTCACTGAACACAATAGTTCCAGCTGTCAATGGCTCTGTTATCATTCAATTGTCCAACACACTGCTTTCATCCAAATACAAATTTTATCTACGTCTATGCGTTTTAAATAGAACTTTCTTGGACTTTTTATCCTGCACCAGGTTCATGGCCTATGTTGTTTTTTGACTAGATTGCAAAAAGTTGAACGAGCGAATTGGAATAACTTTGGCTGTTTCGAACGGACAAGAAAACTGTTGATTTATCAACGTCAAAACGAACTGCGCGCCCGAGCCTATCGTAGGTCTGACGCCTGTTAAGGACAAGGGTATGCACCACTATTTTTTTCCCTCTCTTTGTTTGGACGGTGGAAACGAATAGCCGACAGGCAAGGTCCGAAATTTCTGTTATTTACAAGGATCGGAGTGTCTTGTCGGTAAAAGTGAACTTCTCGATTTCATTACGAAGTAAGGACAACTTCAAACATAACAACGCCCAAAAAAAGTTTACTTTTTATAAATTTTCCGTGATTGTTTTCGTGTAGAGGGCAGCAGCTTATCTAGAACTAGGAGTATGTCCAATTCTTCAAGTCTGCGAAACTGACTTTTCAAATACGGCAGACACATATTCGAAGCAATAAGTATGATTTTTCAAAATTGCGCATCATAATCAGCCTCTCATATATAAAAGGCTTGACAAACACAAATTAATTTCCCGAGTAATAGTAATTGGTTTTGTCAAATATATTTATCGAGTTTTTAAAAATTTTTTATGATAAAAATCTAGGTGAAAATGACGCCAGATTGCGTCGGGGTCAATTTTTTGTAAGAAAGCGTTAAGAAATAAGGCAATCAATTTAGCGGAAACAATGTTTGTATGATTTGACCCATGTGAGCGATCTTTACTGCCACGATAAATGAAACTGGTACAGTTCGGTCATGCTCACATTGAATTAAACTTAAAATTTTAATAAATGCATAATCATTTCTTTATTAGACCGACAGATCGAGCGGTGACGTGGAAGCCTGAGATTATTTTTTTTTCGGAAATTCTCTATATTTTGTTATAATCATTCTGTCTTGAATAATATTGTATTTTGAACTAGGAACGTGGGCCAATAATGTATGGCTTTTTAGGTTTGTACTTTGAAGATATTGTTACGACCTTCTCTAATAGTTTTGACAAGTCAACGAGATAGAACAGTCGGAAGATTTTTGCTCATGGCAATTGATATTTGTTTGTAAATAGTATCGAGAGCGCAAATTTTCTTATGTGTTTCCATTTGTCCTTTCGTAGCCATGTGCTTGGTAGAACAGTCAATGCGAGTTCGATCAGGCCTTGAGCAGTGATTACAAAGAGAAACGTTAAGGGAGCGAAGAGGGGGAACATGTATAGTAACATCAAGGACGCGACAACAAGCAACCAACGAAACAGTTAAGGCATGTAAAAGTCAAAGAATAATTTCGTCAATATCTCTTTCGTCCGCATCGCCCTCCGACTCTTCGTTAGATGTCCCTAGTTAGATAATTATTCTATGTCGTTGCTTGTGTTTTCCTGTCTCCCGACAAAGTGCAGCTGCTGGTATCGTTGCCGCCATTGGCCTGAGAGAGATGTCCTATCAATTCGCATCGAGAAGTTAGCGGATCGAGCCGCTACCAGGACTGAACCTATGCTATGTTCAACATCCGGATTATAACAGTACATCGATATTATGACTGAAAGGAGTACTTGCTATTAGTTTTTTTCCTCAAAACGCATCCGCAACAGTAGTACCAACATCAGCAACGGAACAGTATCCCGAGAGTAAAGTAAGGGCCGGTCAAACATTCGCCTGTATCAGTAAATGAATGAATGAATGAGGAGAAGAGATATCAGTCTGCTTTTGCTACTGTGGGGAGTAGCGAACGTCATGTCCGGCAGTGTGCGTCACCCTAGAGGCCGACTGGGACAAACTCTCGCAGGGAGGCAGTCGAACAGTAAGGAACAGACGATGACCGGCCAGTTCGCACCGTGTGATAATGATTAGCAGCGCTCGCAGGAATGGATACAGGCCAGTGGCCGTACAAGCAGCGGTAGCGACGACATCTTATCTCTTACATCCAAAAAAGCCGGCCGGCCGGCCGACGTCTTCGTCGTTGTCGACTGACATCCCGACGATCAAAAGCTACCGCTGCCGTAGTCGCTGCCTCGATGGATGTCGTGTGAAAAAGAACGGACGGTTCACCTTGTGTACGTTGGCCAAACGGCTGACCAGCCACAGCTGAACATGGCGCTGCTGCGGTGGAAACAGCCCGCTGGTAGACAGGCCGGGTTTGAGCCTCAAGAGAGCTTTGGTCTGATGGGACGAACCGGGATCATCTTATCCGATTATTCTTCCTTCTAACAAAGAGTTTGAGAGACTTCTATAATATATATATATATATATATACGTTATAGATAGAAAGAAACGTTTGTGGGTGGCGCTGTTTGTGGCAGTCCGGCTCGAATCATGCTTGTCTAGTAGCACTAACGGCGGCAACAGTTACGACATAATGCTTGTAATAGTTGTGGCGGCGAAGCCGCTGTCTGCGTTAAATGAACGAAACGATTAGAAAGTCTTGCGAGCTGGTCGTTTGGAGCATTTGCGGTTTCTGCTGCTGGCTTCGTGGAAAATGATGCATTGTTGTCCCTGTCGCGCTTGCTGCTGCTGCTGCTGCTGCTATTGGTGGCGCACAACATTGAGGCACTCGAAGTTGATAGAAGTTTTGCCAGCTCACCTAAATGGCAAACGGCGAGAGGGGCAAGAGGGTTAGGCATGACTCAACGGTGGACACGGCATGAGATAAACAGAGCGAGGGGGCGAGGCACCATAAATGTAAACAGCAGAAAATATTCGGACTATTACCTGTGTTTTGCAATTACCCAGATATCATATGCGTTTCTTTTGTCACTTCACTTTACTATACTATATTCCACAATAGTAACGATTAGTCCACAGATAGCAGACTCTGAATCATACTAAATCATATTCAATTACGATCATTAACGTCGTTGTGACAACAGATGTGTGGTGGTCAGGCGAGAAATGGGCTAATTTAACTGCGTTTCGCTTTTGAAGGCTTCGCCCGTAACCGCGGCTGCTGTCGGCTACGTTAATACCCCATAGCTTGTCTTCTTATTCTGGTAATTTGAACAGGAGAAAAAGAACGATTTGATACTGTTTTCAGCCATGTCAAGCTTTTTTTTTTTTTTTTTTTTTTTTTCGACCGATATAAACTGACTAACAATTTGCACTATTTCTTGGCCCCATTGTATATGATAGATTTACTTCCCATGCACGCAGTAAATTATCCAGTAATTTATGTTACTGCTTTCACTTTAGTTGTACGAAACATAGAATGATTCGCTTGCAGTAATCTATCTGATAAAATTAAAAGAGAATGAGCATATATACAATATACCCGCGGGCACAAGAAGCGGGGTGTCAGTGGCCGTCTTTTCTAAAACAATGAACACCTTATGTCATATTGAATCAGGAAACATGCTTCATCGTCGTTCTAAATTTAAGAAAGGCACGTTTTCCTCACTGGAACGCTCGGCCAGCTGTTCTAGTAGGATATCACGGGTTAAGTGGTCAAACGAGAGGAAAGAAACAAAGGTGTAATATCTTCTATAAGAAATAAAGGCCTACACTATTAGGCAAACACCTTTATCAACCTCCCGCTAGCAGCGTGGCACGTACTGTTATTTTCATTATCAGACTGCGGACCTTCTCAACGTCAATCATGTCTCATTTTAAGTGCGTCTCCTCTAGCGAATTGATATACATAGAATGTATTTATTTATGTAAATGTACGTTCTGCTATAAAGGAAATAGCTTTCCATAAGGTCTTCGCTGACGAAATCTGGCTGCAGGCCATAGTTGAAGATGTACTCTATTCTTGGAAGGGGACATTTCTTCGAATGAGGACCGGGAAAGCTTCAAAGCCCACACCAACCTATCTAAACAGCGATGTTAACTCCGTAGAAATGTCTTGTTTCTTCGTAAGACGAGGTTAACAAGAACGATACACAAGATTATAGGACGGACTACAACATAATCTGTAAATCTGTGTATATCGTTTACTACAATTACCAAAACGAGTAAACTTCGTACACAGTAAGAGCTTGATTTTCGTTCTAAGAACTTCTATGTTTTTCAAAAAGACCTGGATCCCTAATTATCTATTATTCTAACTTAGCCTTGACCGACGACCCAACTGCCTTACGCTCAGCAACGCACTTATCCTTCCGGCTAATGAGATCGCGCAAAGAACTGAACGCATTACCTAGGGCGGCCTAATTTGAGCACAAACACTGCGAATTTCTCATAGGCCAGACGTGCGCTCAGATGACGCCCTTTTCCCCTGAGTGATCCTATGGTGATATGCCCTAGTTCCCATCCCATCATCCGCAGTGATGTGTCAACCGAACTGTTTGTTTGACTACCCTGGCAGTTATAGGGGTGAGCCTGCCGCTTGTGGGTAAGCCGTTGTAATAGAGGCGATAGTGACAGAGCAGGTAGCAGAAATAGAACCAGCGATTGCCCATATTGAAGCAGGTGTTTTATCAACGGCGTCAATATTGTTGTTGTCGCTATTCGTCGCTGCCGCGATTGAGGTAACTAATGTTGCCATGAAGCAAAACGCTGGCTGGCTCTGCAGGTCCACGAGTTAGTGGCCATTGAGTTTATTTGATGTTTATGCGTTCGTTGAAGCGTTTTTAATCGAAGCCGTATAATGAAATACGAGCTGCAGCGGGAGGCGGTAAAGCGACTTCATGAGCTCAGCCATGTTCTGTGTCCTTATTTGATTCGATGGCTGAATAAAAAGACAACTGAGGTAGTTGGAGGAGGGACGAACGGACGAGAGTCAAGGCAAAAGGCTGCTCCCAAAATAGACGCAATGCTACTAACGGTGTTCACGTTCTGTGTGCTTTTTAGGATTCCGCTAGTCAACAAATCGACAGAGTAGGAAAACCTACAAACGCCTATGGATACAGCGACGTGTTATGAATATAGCGTATATTGAAATGGACGTGCCGCTATGAGAATTGATAACGACGACCGAGAACAGACAACAGTAGTGAGGTTTTCTATTTCGCTTCATACCGACACTAACGCGAGTCGAATAATGTGTCTACTTGCATAAAAAAAACAAAAAAAAAAAAAAAAAAACTATTCAATTTTTTGTTTTGTATGGAATAAAATGTTATTGTGCGAAATAAACTCCAACGTGTAGGCACTCCCACCATAAGTGACCTGATTGGAGCTGTCAAAGCTCGTTATTTATCCCTCAATTCCGCAATAGATTTCGCGCACTTCACTAGTCGTATTCCGTAATATTTGAGTACAAGTTCTCACCTTGTAGCAAGTAAGTCTTGAAACCTTTGTCGCTTGTCAATCTATATTGATGAAGTTCTTATTCTCGTATCACCTTCGTCTTGAACTTTTACCTCTACCATAACAAAATACCCGGATTAGCATAGATTCCGCTGATAGTCGCGCCACTTTATAAGCCGTGTTAAAATTATAGCTTCAGATTGAGGACGCGGAAGTTCTGATACGTGTGTAGACGATTCTGAAGGGGACAATTGAAGAATTATGACTGGTATGTTAGGCAATATCAGAATTTTCAGTAATGCGCCAAGGTTATAAAACTTTTTATCTAATCCGCGAAAGGATATTATCTCCCGCGATCTTTTTTGAAGTGATTGACCCGTGTCCACCGTGGGTTTCGACGATCAAGTACACAGCCGGGCACATCCGGTCCACGCAGCAGCCCCGTCCAGAATGGTACTAAGTAGTCTTTGTTTCGCTGGTTGTCCGGTAGACAGCGACTCACTGGAATCGAGGCTGATAATTCGGATTCCACTTGCCCGCTCGCTTGCAACAGTCGTATGGTGGTATTGCATTCTGGGTACGATTTCAACAACATACAGATTGAATCGGCTTCTTGTTCAGCTCCTGTAGCGTTTCAATTATGAGTCGTCAAGTTACATATGAGGCGCGCGGATTGACGATTGTTATCGGACAGATATTATAGCAAACCACGTGCTGCCTACTAGCCGAGCTCGCTCCGCCACTGAGACTACCTTTTACCAAAATTCAAACACCATTGTATTATATAATATAATACGATAGCTAGCGATCCATACTACGATAGTTTGCTTCCATGCTTAATTGGTGACGTAGATTTTAGGTGGCGTTCCGCTATACGAATCAGATCAACTGCCACCACCGCTGCCATTAGCAATAAATAGTGTGTGTATTTAAATTTAATATATATATATATATATAGATACATATATATATACATATACATGTAGAGACATATATATATATGTAGAATTGAATCATTCGTCTCACCGTATTATCTATGAGGCCACTCGAGCATTCATACATATGATATTAAATATAGGAATAGCAGTATGATGTATTTATCATATCATAGCGCTATCAGTGCGCGCGGTTATGTTGAATAAGTTACACATGTGTACCTTTCTCTCGTATGGGCCTAAGTTTTCATGTTATGCCGACCGGCTATGAAGCAACGCCTTCATTCATGACATCAAATCTGAATGTAAGGAAATTTCGAAGGAGAAGGGAAAAAACAGAACACTATTAACCTCATTTAAATTACTAGATAAAGTGTTGATGATCGACTATTTGTCGCGGATTCCGTTTCTATAAGTGGAAGCATTGTTTCTCGAAGCATTCACAATTATATTTGATCGTATGCTTCAAGGGCATAATTGGCATCGGTGTCGTCTGATCGAGGACCGTGCCGTATCTTTTATAAATACTATTTTGTTGAATCTACTGCTTTATTTTCGTATAAGATATTTGTACGTTTCTCAACTGGAGTTTGGGGAGCTGTGCTGAATCGTTGTCTGGGGAAAGCAGAAATGGAACACGAGCGAATGCCTCTCTTCGACGGTTTCCTACAAACCGCAATAGCCACGACGAAGGCAGCTACGACAGTCACAACCAATCAGGTTAAACATACGAATATAGGTGTTGGTATAGGCACCAAGTAGTCGTAGTTGGCGTCGACTTTTGGAACGATCGACCTTATCTATCTTCTTTTGCAGCTCTATCTCGTCAAAATCGACTCGTTGATCAATTCAATGAGTATTTGCGTTTGTGTACCATATCGTTGTCTGAGCTGTAACTTGCAAACCAAGGCTTCTGTGTCCATAATCGCTGAACAACTGATTGCTGTCTTTTTTATTGCTAATTGAAATCTAGCAATTCAGCAATAACGCATCACTCATGAAGAACTCTATGCGATTGTAGATTAGGCAAACGTTGGAGAACCAACGCGTTTATAGATACCGGCAGAAATATATGAGGTCTCCTAAACAATAAATACAATTTCCACCCTTTGCGTCCGTCCAGTTTATTATCTGTCACATCTTCTAGTGATGATTATTTTAAGGATTCGCGTAAGTATTTTATGCCTCGTTGGCGAGCCGTGAGGAGTCTTTCGTTCAGGACAACGTTATGTACCAGATCCTGGTGACGTCCTCGATTTTGCGATAGGTGTAAAATATATTACTAAGAAAAACGTAAGAACAACACACACACATTTGGAATATATTAAATATGGATTCAGTTGCATTTCAAGTAACATTTTACCTACGTAATTACGATAAAAGTGCAAACATCTCTTGTTTTACGTTAAGCACTTCTACAAATAACGTTAGCGTTGTCCAGTCGATCGCGACGATGCTGGTTAATTAGCCTGAATGCCGCCCGCTAAACTAAATATTTTATTTATTATATTTGAATTTTTAGGACGAGAGCTAACAACAAATAAACAGCGTAACCATTTGTTACAGTTAGTTACCTCAGGCTGTTCTGACACTACGTACGAAAGTCAAAGACATCTCAAAAAAATCTCTTCAATTATTTAAACATTAAGAGAATATATTAAAGCAACGTTCAACGTACTAATGAAATAATCTTGCCTAGAGAGGGCCGCATGTGCAATATTACCCCAGAAAATTGACTACAATAAAAATAGATGCATAAGCCGCATCGACTGTAGTTGGCGGGGGCGGATTACAGGGTCTATTTAGGAGCATCATTTTGCCTGCTCTTTTTGAAATTGTCTTCGCCTTTTCTACTTGCTAGCAGCCGCTGGCCCTTCCTTTTTTCGTCCTTCTCCTTCTTTTCTATCGTATTGTATCCCTAAGCCAATCTAATCTAACGTCGTTATCGTCGCCGGGATGTTCGCAGTCTGTCCACTTTATCCGCTCACTTCCTTCGCTTTCTTCGAATGATCTTCTTCTTCGTCCTTTGCTCATTCGTAGTCTTCTGCTTCATCTCGATTGATACGTATCGATTTAACGGCGCGTCTATAATCCCTATCTGACCGACGGCCAAGTGATGTAGAGCTGTCTGTCTGTCTCGGCTGCATGGCTGGTCGTCTGGAAGGAAAGAAAAAAAAAGAACGACGGTGAAGAATGAAGGGGAAACGTGGTCTCAAAATCAGTGAGGGGAAAGGCGTAGAATGAGAGCTCCTTCGAGTAGTAATGGGGAGGTCAACAAGCTGGAACGGAAGCGAGTCAGTGTTGGGGATGTGAGGATGGTAAGAGAACTAGTAGCGAAGAAGAATCGCGCGAGGAGAAGATATCGAGGAAGAAAAACGCATGGTAGTCTTGCCGGTTTCCCCTATCGGCAGCTTCTGCTGCTGTAATTCTTTGCCAACGACAAAATATACAAAAGCTGAGTTTACCTGAGAAAAACGAGAACTATGACCGCCTGAAGCGCTTTGCACTTAAAAGCACGGACTACTTAAGTTGCTGTTAGCGAGAACAGCAACTGCTGCCGCTACTACCTTTGCGATCCTAGTTGCTGTTCAAAGTGGTCACATACGTCCGTGGCATCGGCGGTACATGTTATGCTTTTGATGCCGACGCTAACCAGGGTACTTGATGTCATCTTACAAGCTATCTGGCAAGCAACTTCGGTAAGATGGCTAGCTCAAATCATATTGTAGCCGAATCATTGTAGCCATGAGTTCTCATCGGCATGTTCTGCAACTTAACGTACGGTTGTAGGCACAGGGTCGTCGGATCTAGTTGACGTCAGGGAAGACTTAGTCGACTTGGCGATCAACCATTTCATTCAAGTTTGCCTCGACTGATTGGCCTGTCAAAGGAATACAGCTACGATCAGGCCATGCACGTGAGCTGCTTTTATGTAGTTGTACTCTTAAATAAGAAACACAGTTAAGCGAATCCGAATTGACCGTCCTGGGCCGATGCTGGAACGATACGGAATCGATGGGATTGACAGTACTAAGAGTGAAAACGAAGTCAGGTCGTGGTGGCGCGACTTTATGAGAGAGCTACTATCAATGGGTACACCCAACCCAGTTAACAGCGTGATCTCTATCTATAGAGAGGAAAATTGTCAAATAACATTAACAAATAACACACTGGTAAAAATGTTTGCTGATTTTAAATGGTTTACCTGATAAGGTATCTGTAATACGTATTTCATATACACTCAGCATTCTCTGACAAAAATCCTTCCCTTATCAACTGCTATAAAAAAAAAAACAGGTGCTCCAACAAATTGCTTTGCACACGTTAACGGTCACTATCGCGAATACTGCAGAAACTCACGTAGTTAGGACGACACGTAATGTATCGGTGTACATACATTATTTTTTCCCTCGACCTCAACAAAAGCAATCATTACTTAGGATATCTAACGAAAACAAAATATATAATCCCTCCGTAAAAATTAATACGTGCTTGCGGCACTATATAGAGAGGATATCCCTCTGCTAATTATTAACACTGTTTACCACTACCTATAGGCGCAAACTCATGAGATTCAATTTGCTACAAGAAAGAAATAGCTTTTGCGGTAAAACTCAGGCACGACAATGCATCAGTCAGAATGCGACGTCAAACTATGAGTATGCGAGGCCTCAGAACGACCCCACAGACGTGGTTATCCTAGTACAGAGTACTAGCGGGTGCAGTCTAAATAGAATGTGAATATGACCGTTATAACATCGCGGTTTGAATAAACAATTCTATCTGTATCGCTACGTCTACGTAAATAGCGTCTGCATTATATATTCACATACATAAACTGTGTCAAATACAAAATGTTAGAGGGCTAAAATTTGTCAACGACCGATCAATGGATATCAGAGGAATCTGCGTATCGAAAAGGAAAGAGGATTAAATACAGAAAAAAATTACTGTTACAAAAACGCGTCACAATAATGTCCTGTGAAAAAAAAAAAAAACGAACGATTTTTATACACTTTTACGACTGAAGATATCCAACTGATGACGATGCTTACATTTAATCATGAGCGGGATACCCAGGAGAGGAACCCAGTCAACTGTTACCAGCAGCTGCTGGTTTACGACCATCAAGTGGGTGAGCAGCTCAGGACGGCGTGTAACGTCTGGACAATTGTGACACTTTTCAATATTTTACAGAGACAAATTTCGAACAATGTTATTCGTATTGATGTTGTGGTATCATTATTGTCAATGCTCCTAGCAAAGGTGGTGGTAGTAGTAGTAGCTTCTGTAGTTAGGGTTTATGCGGCGATTGCCGCTGTTACAACATTTGCAAATAGAGCGACTTCATTACGAAACGCAATGCCAGCTGCGTCGGAGTATTACGGATCAAGTCGCTTGTTCGGACGGCCAGTTTACCCTGGGGCGAATAAATCGACTATGAGTAAATTAAATAGGTGCCGAAGTAAATCAATCTCAAGCTCGTTGTGGAAAACGAGAGCGGAAATTACCTACAATATAGGGTCGCGGGAGCATCAAGATGATGTTGTTACTGCTGTGAAAAGAACAACAACGGGTGGCCGTAGCTGTATTAGATGCCATATATATGGTATTGCAGTAGTTATAGTTAAATGTGTGGAGAGAAAAAGAGATAGACATATGTACATACACTGCGACAGAAGTGGTCTTAGTTGTGGGCCGCGATATCACCATCATCATTGTGACCAACGTCGTTCCAATCGCCATGGTCGTCGTGTAATTTCACTGAATTCAATTCAGTTCCGTTGACGTTGTATGTTTAGTGAAGCAGTAGCAGCTTTCTATATACTGGACGAGAGCAGTTTTGCCGGCCCGATTTTCCTCGACCATCAGCCTAGATCTAGTTCAAATGGATCCTCTTTTTGCTGAACCTTCTGTGAATTCGTGCTTTGACGTTACGTGAAATAGGTTAGGACAAAAATACTTACTCCTCGTGCGTATAGACAACAAACAGGGGACCTTCACAGCCCAGAACGTAATGCGGGCGGTAAAGAAGATGCCGCTATTGTAAGCGCCGCTAGATGGCGCTAGCGATGGTCGCTAGGGGGTAGTCGCTAGGGGCCACGCCAGAGCGACTGAAAACGCCTGTAGAAAACGCTAGGATCGATCACTTGACAGTAACCATATCACAAAAACACGCTGGAAATTGCGGCTAGGCTAGTTTATGCTGGGTAAGTCACAGTATGCAACGCCAAGTCATGAAGTCAAGCCAGATCGGATCAGCTTATTTGGCCAACAGTCCGGTTCTGCTGTGGACAATACCACTGAGGGCGTCTGAATTGTACGAAAAAAATCCACAGGGGATCAGACGGAGAGGAGGCGTCGGGGTTGGGGTGATTGTGGCAGCGGTACAGGATACTATTGCCGAATTCAATAAGTAATCGGCGCAAGTCTAGCCGCGGAGACGTAACCAGCCGAAGCGACGGCAGAACCAACTTTGGGGCAATCGCAAGAGTTCAAACGTAGAGCGAAAACAACAACACAACAATTTGTGTTCAATAGAAGCGGTCATGGCGGCGTCGGTGGCAGCAGAGGCGCTGCTGGGGCGGTAACTCCTGCTTTTGCAACGATTAAGGTAGTAGTAGTAGCAGCTCTCCCCTGGCATACCTCTAGCCCCAGAGGCAGTAGCGCCCTATCCTAGTATTATGGCAGGCTGACAGTCGGTTGCATTGGAACCCCGGCGGCGTCAACAGTACGCAATGAAGGCAACCAGGCTGTTTGTGATCTTTGTCTCAGTACGGCATCGGAACATTATTGGAAAATCTACCAGTCAGTACCAGTTATACTGGTAGTAATAGTGGCAGTATAAGAAGAAGCAACAATTGTAGCCGAAGGGCTATTGCAGCCTAGCTCAGTGACGGCCTAGCTGGTAGTTGAATTTATAAGAACCTATCTCGTTGCAACCAAAGTGCAAGTAGTGGTAAGGAAAAGAATAGTAAAAGTAATAATAATAGCACCAGCTATAGGCTTAACAGTGCCATCGTTACGTTGCTGTACAACAAATAAGTGGCCACGAGCAGTTCACTTTCGGGGTGAGCTATGCCTTGTCGGTCCCCGGCGCCACCGACGCACCATTTGGCGTTTGTCCCTCCGCCTCCCGTCGTTTCAGACTAGCAATAGCTTTCTAAGACTGTCTCAGGGTACGGCCTACGCACATTCCGTCTACCCGTTGTCTATTAGGCTGTGAGATGGGAATCAGGGAATGGAACAGTGGATACAGAGTGAGCACTATGAAAACTGGAAATAGGAAGGCTCCGTCGAGCGACCCCTGAGTAGCGCTAACAGCTGTAGCAGCTCCACCTTCACAGTTCGACCTTGTCTAACCATGTTGTGTTCAGTGTGTCTTTGTACAAACGTTTGAATTGGGTCTGTTGTGCGCAGGGGGTGACAGCGGCGGCGTTCGCAGCGCCTGGAGCAACAAGACAGACTGTCCAGCGAATAAATTCTGTTTGCTGCTTTGTAGCCGGTGCAATCACTAGCTCCCACTGTTACCAATGTGACCCTATGTAATCTTCTAGCCTTGAACAATTTCTGTAACGAAAAAAACAGACAGGGTATCGATAAAGCAAAGGGGTGACCGAGCTAGCCAGTTTGAAGGAGGGGCTGGGGGATTCTGTAGAGGGTTCTGTCCGACTTCTGAGATAGGCTTTGGTTGTTTGACCTACATTTATATCCGAATGCTGGGGATGCTTGGAATGAAGTAAATGTCAGAAAGTTGTAATGCATATACTGTAGGAAATTATGACATTGGATAGTAATATTTGTTCACTATTTGGTGCTGCATAATTACAAATATTCAGGAAGTTATGCAAACCTTATTGGAAATCAACAGAAGTTTCTAGGGTGGCCTTCCGTTCAGTCAATTCGTCCTCACTCACCCACTATTCGGTCGATGATAGTGGCATTTATTTAGGACAAGGAAAAAAGCAAATAAAAAAAAAATAACCATTTTGACCCAAATATTTCTAAACTGCGTTAGAACATAAGCTACCCTATTCGAATATGTACTCACAGAACAGGAAATGAGCTCTCTAAACTTAAAGACCACCGAGATGAAAACGTGGCGTAGGCGCGCTTGTTTTCGTGCGGAGGGCCAGTCGTTTAAAGCGATGCTTAAAAACAATATTGGACGTAAAATTCCAAACGTTTTCTAAATCGAAGGAAAAGATTACTTATTAAACAGTTAAATTTCGAGAAATTTTCCGTGGGGCTCGCGTTTCAGGGTACCCCGTATATCATATGTGTTATTTTTTTTTTTACCTATCCCTATGCGAATAAGAGGACATTCATTTAGGAAAATTGTACTTCCGTTTCCCAACTTCTTACGACTGCACCGAATGGAGGAACCGCAATCGTGAGATTGTAACTCCTCGCCTATATCTTCTCACTAAGTTTCCAAAATTATAAGACGTGTTCTTTCTTCTAGTCATGTTAGTACTTACATAGATAGAGCTCTAACACAAACTATATACACGACCCGTTTCCATGCTCATGAATGTTCTTTATTAGTGTGTATGATGAAAATGCATACCTGTTTTGAAACTACAAACACCTGCCTAATTTAATCATCGTGTATATGTGAAAGGACAGGCTGGCTCCTTTTCCTAACTAGAAATGCACACCTACAGACCTGGTGTATCCATCTACTGGAGGTTGGCCTTTTTTCTCCATTCGAACTTTTTAAATTTGTTAAAACTTGCAAGCTAACTTTAGAATAACTTTCAAGTAGACCAGTATCAAGGCGAGTGACTACGAGCGCCGCACGGCGCGTCGCTTGCGTATAGTATTGTTTATACTAGAAGAACGAGTCTTCGTCCAATACACCAGCTTGCTTTATTTATCTAACAGTGAAAATAAGCTATACATCTTTCATAAGCTCGTGAATTTCCAATTTCAGTCGTTTGAGTTCACCTTTGCAGCGCATAAGCCGTTCTTTCTCAGAAGGATTATTGCCTGAGTGTAAAGTAAGATAATTAGCAGGTATCGTGAAGATCAGTGATGCTTCATAGGAGCACGTGTGTAAACAAATATTAACTTCTACAAAAGCCATCAGTATTGTTATCAGCCGCGGTAGTGTTTAATGTCGAATAGTCCACAGCCACTCGCGTCTGTTGCTGGGCGCTTCGCTTCGTCTGCTTAAAGCTGACGCCAAGGTCATCTCGGCAATTTGAGTTGCTCTTCACGTCGCCTCTTTCTTTTTCTCTTAGATTTGACTCTCGCTCTCCAAACGTCATCATACCGCCTATGGCAATGGCCATCGTGGCGAGCAGCTCGTAATGTCTCAAAAAGAACAAAAATCAACATATGTAATTTTGCCGCTTTTACTCTCGAAAATGCGTCCATCGTTTCTGATCACCCTTCTGCCAACAATGTATTCGATATGATCTGGTATGCTTGCCCCGTATACTTAACGACTATTACTCTCCATAAGGGCGGTTTTTCACGTCTTGGAGTGTTTTCAAAAACCAGAATTGATTAATCTCGTGTTCTTGGCTCGATCGAATAAAGATGACGTTGTGTTCTACTATACGTAATGAAGTAATTCCAAAAGCGTCCATTCGCTTGCAGACAAACGGGAACTACTTTTTGGCGCCTTTTTGCGCAGTCGATCTATTAAATTCTAATATTATTCCCATGCTTACATACAGCAGCCGAGCTCGTTTTGCCTGCCACGAGCTCGGCTGCTGTATGTAATACTGCTTTTCGAAATCTATTTCGTTCCTCCATATTCGATTGTGGTCACATTCACTAGCGGTCTATTGACGCTCCTTCCTTAGCTGTCATCGAGCGAAGTGCCCTCAATGTAGCCTAATACTTTAGAAACTATTCGTTTATATCGTCGAACTATCTGCATTTCGTTGCCCTCGTTAGATCCTCATTGGAGTCGACCCGGTTCCGAGGAAGGAAGCTAGTTACTTGCTTATCGTTTTGATATGCTACTTCTGATTGTGCCCGCCTGAGACATAACTGTGTCTGTTCTGTATTACCTATCTGGCCAGCCCGTGGCCCTTGTTGACTTTCTCAAGCCTGTTACTGTCTTTCTGTATGCCAAGGCCCATCTCTCTGTGTGCTTGTCTATTTAGATGGATGCAACACCCAGGGTCAAGAAACAAAGCTGTCTAATCATACCATGTGGTGCAGCGCGAAATATCGCAGTGTTCTATTAGGACTCTTGTTGCAATAGCTCTTGCATACTGTTACTGCCTTTAATGTCGCTGTTGTGGATGTGTTTGTTGTCATTGTCGTCGACCCAGATTTAGACTAGTGTTCTCGTTATTCCTGCAGCCTCGTAGTTCGAGCGTGGCCCCCATTGCTTGATAGACCTGCACTGTTGCCACAGCTTATAGTTTTCGCTAGTGACGATCACAAACTCTAAATAATCTACTTCAGGTTACGACATCTTATTGCGAATAATATGTGCACGTTTTCTTTATCAATACGTTTAACGCAGACGACATCAAGGATCAATGAGGGCTTCGATTTTCGTTGCGATCAATTTTTTTCCCGTTTAGATGCTAAACTTTGCATGAGGCAAAGCATTACTGAAATCCTAATTCAATAATAATCAATTAAACTACTTGATAGGAGAAAATAAGAGTAGTAACTAATTATACTATAATTAATGAAATCTTTTTTGGCACAAAAGGGTGCTGTAGATCGACGTCAAACAGGATCGTTCACCTAATGGCTAGGTCGACTGAGCATTTTACAGGTGACGACTAGTTTAGAAATACTACTGGAAACTAGAAAATAAACGCCTTATTAAACGAAATTATATATTGATATCTGAATAGGATGTAGCTAAGCTTAATATCTACGGATAAGCTTAGAAGACATAATAGTAATCTTTGTTTCTAGGTGTCTTAGTGCTGCCGTTGGTTGGGGGTGCACAGGCATAGAAAATTCCAGGTCCATGTAGCCAGTTGTAACGATTAGGGGCCGTCAAGAAGATAAACCCATTTCGTAAGACTTGTTAATAGTCGCCATGCGGATATGCTTGCGGTCGATTTACGAGTCCCACAGCAAGTCAAGGAAACAAATTCCCTTTGCAGCTGATGACGGCTTTTGGTCCGTCAAACCTATGGGGGCAATCCCGACGAATAAGATCTTGATACCATTTGCGACAATACTGAAAATAACAAATTTGTCCTGCGTACGACCTGTCTACTCTTGGTTAGCCTTAAATGCCAGTTGTTTAAAGTCCCGTGACTTTTTCGTAGCAAATCTCAGTATATATGCACATTTGAGAAAGAGGGCTGTCCAAATGAACCGAAAATGTTCATGTAAAGTAGTAACACTTTCGATTTATACGGTATTTATCCAGTAGTATAGAACTATAGTGGTGAAAGAATTTAGGTGCGCAACAATAACTAGGGAGGGTGACAAAAAAACGTATCGACCTCGTTATGTCTTTTGAACGTGGTCAGTTCTAAGCGCGGGCTTAGACCCACTGCCCCTTTTAAGGCATTTACAACTACTTTTTAATTTCAGGTATAATAATATGTGCAGGAACTAAGCAAGCATCCTAACAGAAAAGCCGTATCAGAACTGGTTTTGTAAGCGTCGCTACTGAACCCTTCCAGCCTAGCTCAGCTTCTAAACCAGCAGCAGGGACACGATCCTAATTGAAGTCTGTGTGCAGCAACAAATGAGCGCTTTTAATTAGTATCTGTATATGTGAAATGCATAACGCTGTGCAAAATTGTTGGCTGGCGTAACTATGAACGGGAAGGGTACTTCTAAATCTACTGTATTTATTGCAGTTCACTGAATTTAGGGCTGACAAAAGACTTGAGTATTTGGTCAGCCTCATTCTTGGCCGATGTTCCCTTCGCTGATCTATCAACGCAGGCAGCATGTTATACAAAACAGACGCTGACGGCCTGAACTGAGCGGTAAAAGCAGCACTAGGAGAAATAGGGAAAGGACAAAGAGGCATCTATTGGCTAAAGGGCAGTCGCGATTGCTCCATCCATCCACCATTAGTTGCCCCGTCGATATTTGGTCAAGCCGAACCAAACAAAAAAGAAGGTGGCTTAAGCAAAAGAATCAGCTCGGCCAGTTTCCTACATATCATGGTTCATGACATGGTCCTTTAGCATACACACAGACTCCACTCTCAAGTCACCACGTCCGCGATGAGTTGTTCGCAGACGGTGACGACGACGGCCGCTCTATCCAGAAATGTATTCATAACGTTCGTTTGCCCCAGTAACAAAGAATTAGAAGGTTTTTTTGAACAAAAAAGGACAATCTAGAACGATCCTTTGTCTCAGGTTATCGCTCTATACAAGTGAAGCTGAACAAGCCAAGTCTGATCGTAATAATGTTTGCTACCCTCCCACAGCAAGTCGCACGGCTCGACCCACATTCTTCCCGAAGCAGAGTGCATCCGAGAAAAGGCAACACCATCCCACAACTAGTAGAATCAGAACAACAGCTGTGTTAGACAAGACAAGAAAACTGGGTTTAGCGGGACTGACGACCTCCTTTGACGACTGCTTGGATCTTCGTCCGGTGATGCTGCTATGGCTGTTAGGATGCTAACGGTCTTCTAACACGGCCGCATCTTTTTCTCGCTTTCTCGTTCCCTCTCTGGTTTGCTCTCCTTGTCTCCCTTCACAACCCTCCCTCCCCCGGGGCATTTAACCATCTGGGTTAAGGTGGGCTTTAAGATTTAAATCCGAGAGGGTGAAGGCCAGCCGAAGAGCCAGTTTCTTCGTCAAGAATGGGACGAGCCAAGAGCAGAAGTAGGAAATGAAAAGAATGACCCGAATGAAACATGAACAGCACCAGAAGTCTCAGGGGTTACAGCGGCGACGTTGGTTAGTGGCTGCAGTAACAGCGCCAACCCGAGCCGAAGAGGCGATCGGCAGTTTTCGATGGCTTCAGGTTATAGCCCGATAACACTCTAGTCATGATGACTCACGAATAATTCTTCTACTGTTGTCTGAGCCAGTGCTAGCTAGGTCTATCATGGCGAACATAGATGCTACTACCTGTCCGTGCCTCCAGCTCGGTGTCATTGCTGCCATCGCCGCATCTCTTCAGCCAGCAAAAATATGTAGGCTATCGCTGCAAAACTCAAGAAAAGAAAATTGACAGAGAAGCCTCCGGCGGCAGCAGCAGTGATCGCTATGTCCATCATCACAAGCTAAAGCATTAACTGTAGGTTTCAAGGACTATGGGTTTCGAGGAGACGTTTGGTGTATAGGCAGGAAGGGCTAAACGGTGGAGAAATATGTGATGCACATTGGTTCAACGCTTCGATCGAGGAAAGAAAAAGAAAGACAGAATTTATATACGTATATATATATATATATATATAGAGCGAGAGAGAAATGGAGGATGGAGGAGGCACACAGGATAGAACTGTCGCTCTTTGACGAAGAACTTCTACATCGGAAAACATGCTGATGCTGGCGAAGCGGAAATCGGCCGTACTGTTAGCGTCTTGTTGCGCACAGAACGCCGCTGTCCGACGTAACAGGAGCAGCGGCACCGAAGTGATTCGAGTCCTCAGGAACGAAGAATCAGTCGGCCGAAACGTCATTGAAGAAGATAACTAAAACGGAAAAGCATACCGATGCTGAAAGTGACTCGAGCAAAGAGTAAATTGCGTCGGCGTTTAGTCAACAAAGTAAGACGCCGAGACATAAGGAAAAATCAATCACAGTACTGCTAACGAAAGCGACAGCAACAGTAGTAGCAGGTGACGGCGATCGAATACAATCACGCTCTCTTTCTATTGAAAGTGAACTTATTCTCCTTATTTTCATGTATTCAAGGTGTACGTAATAAGTTATAAAGATGTAAAAATAAATGCCACAAACGAGTTTGTCTAGCTTCTTACCACTTGCCAATATATTCGACTGTCACTGTGATTTTTCGCGCCAGAAAATATTTTTTTCGTTTACTAGCCCGAATATTAGTTACTGCCGGCTAAATGTACAGCGAAAATTAAGTATGGAACAGGATCCTATAGGATCGGTGAATAAATAGGTTCGAGCGCGGTTGGACAAACGGCACACACAGCAACCATTAGAGCCTATTTACTCAAAACGATATAAATGTCCAAATTCGGCTTTAACGGTCTCTGTTTGACGGATTTGCATTTCCATTTTCTGATTAAAATACAACTTCTCTTATTAAGACACAAAATATTTTACGAGCGGTGCTGCTGGCCGTCAAGACCGCCTGAGTGGGCTCAGTGGACGACACCGGCGAGTGCTTACATTCATACAGACTGTATCTACCTAATAATCAATTGCGGTGCCAACTGCATCACGAAACTGCCACTGCAAAATGCAGTTTAAAATTTACTTTGTTGACTCATCGGTGCGCTGGGGGCAATCATTGTTATTCCTTCCTATTAACGATTACTGCAATTTCTATAGCAGCCATTATTATAATTTAATAGGGTTAGACATAAACTTGCAAACAATATCACATAGACATTGTAAGTAATGGCGTTTTATCAAATTCACCTTGAATGTAACACAAATGGCATCGTGAACGTCCACATTCTGTCTATTACTATTTATTGTAAAAGAGGTTTTGTAAAACAACTGCATTTGGCGGCGACTAGCTCCGTTTATCGTTGTTATTAATGTGTTTCGTTATTTATTGAATTTATTAGAAAAAAAAAAAAAAAGCGGTTTCCTCGATCGGATGAGAGACGAGAATTATGACGACCCGCCTTTATTTTATGCTAATTGAAATATTACATATTAACATGATGTAAAAATATTGTACTTAGCCTGCGTGGCGGTCATTTCCCGAATCTCTTCCGGCTGAAACTGGCAACGAACAGAATGCCGTTATGCACTGACAGGGCCCTGTATCACACATGGATGAACGCTTTAATGCTAAAGCGAAAATGCTCCACTCAGTCATAGATACACAACTGGTTTTATATGAGCCTTTTGGGTTTCTAGTCGAGCTTAGTGTCGGTGGCCTGATCGGCTATCCCTAATCGTCTGCCATTGACCGAGAGGTAAAAGATAATTAAAGACATATTATGTCACTGCGATTTGAGATAATACCACTACCATAAAGTATTTGCTGTCGCTGTGGGCTATTTTTATGTCATAAGGGGTATATGCTTGATAGTGCGATGGTAGGCAGATAGCTTTGCACGAATTCAAGTAACGCTTCGTTCGTTATCCCAATTGAATGGCTTATTGTGGAACTTCTATAATGACGAACTTATTTTGCAGTTAAACGTAACGCTGTTCAAGTTACTTTCTGCGCTGATTAGTTATCATCTAGGTTTCGACGAGTTGACTGCCACGTGTACACGAATTTTTCTAATACGAAACCCCGTATTTCACTTAGCTTTTAGAATATGCGCCTAAAAAGTGGGCACGACATGGCATCAGTACGCACTCTGACTAACAGTCAAACCTATCTTTGGATTTGTAGCTGTTTATGCTAAACAATCTTCTAGACCTTTTGTAGACTAGCAAAGTATACTAGCGTGATGTTGATTGCAACTCTCATAGATTACCGTTTTTGTTCAAAGAGGTTTAGCGTCTTCTTGGACAAGACCTGGGCGCCATTGTTCCGTGGATGGATGCCAACATTTGCTCAATTTACGTTATTTATAGTAAAACGTCCAAGTTACAGTCAAAAATTAGTTGATAGCGTAAAACGTAACAGTATCTACAATTTGAATTATTTTCTCCTATTGAAACAGTATTCTCAACGCGATCTAATACGATCATGAGCTGAAATTTTACCACTTGTATAGCTCAATTAGCTTTTCTGAAGGCGGAATCCTAATTTATACAGTCATATTTATAGATGGGATCCATCTAGTGTCGAAGCTAACAGTTCACTAGGTCCTCTAAAAACGTAAAACTTATCTTACGGTTTCTAGACACATTCAACTTATGATAGTTATGTGTAAAAAGGTTATCAATGCGAACGGCATTCGTCCACACATTTCCTCTGGCTTTGTCCGGCCTGTCAACGACTTTTTTCTCGCCCGTCACTTTACCATCTCGACCCATAATGCTTATTTCAGCGGATCTATTTTTAACATCGTCTGCTGCCAAACGCCTGTTGCGCGGCGAATCTGACACGAACGAGTATCACAAGCGGATGCTGGCTGCTGTTGCGATACGAAAGTTGTTTGACTCCTTCTGCGAAACCGCAAGGCGGCTAACGTCGATAGACGGACACGCAATGATCGGGCAGCAACACAGATTCAATAACAACAGAAAAAAAGCCGCATCGAACACTTAGTCGACCGTTCTTCTGTCAGCTTCTGCATCTGCTGCCACAGCTACTGCCGCTGAGATGCTGGCTATCAGTAGATCAACGGCAACACCACGTAACCCACCACCGTAGCCACAGCAGCAGCGTCATGGCAATAATTATATTGCCATGTATATATACATATATCTATACCGCAATAAAAGCTTATAGCTATATCAGAATTTGATAGAGTATGAATACAGCGGCTTGGGCCGAAGTGGAATGGCTGCCGTCAGTCAAATGCTCCGGAAGAAGCTATAGAAACGGAATATTATAATCTAGCCCCAAAAACAATACCTCGAACAGCGTTAACAGAATATAGCAATAATAACAGTAACAGCGCCAACATTTCAGAAGAGCTTCAACGGTGCCGCGAAAAACAGTAGCAGTAATGGCACAATGGCCACAACGTCAATAGCAATAGGCAACTAAGGATTATTCTTTCATCCGTCTGTACGAAGAGCACCCTTCCGATGCCATCGCCGTTCAGGAGCAGACACGTCCGATTCTAGATTGGATCTGATGATGACTAGGCCGACCAACAACGACGACGACGACGACGACGACTCAGGCTAAGAAACATCAAATACACTCTTATCGAATTATTCAATAAACAGTTGGGCGTTATTTTTTTTACTTTCTCTCTAATCTTCTGTTGTTTTTAATTTGTCAGCTCTCTTCCACTGGTTTCCTGAAGTTTTGTCCAAAATGCAAACGAGGACGCGTAAAATCAGCGCACTGAATAAAGACAAATGCATCAATATATTGTACAACATTACATGTTACTTTTCTTTAGCAGGTCCACTTTCTGCCAGGCGTCGTTACAGGTCACGATACTTGTGGGTGGCAAGTCCAGAGCATTTGTTTGCAATTTGCTGAGCCTTCCAGGCAATTCATCTCAAGTCTATCTGTTGCCCATATAAACTATTTTCATTTTCTTCTTTTAGTTAGTCAATTCACCATTGAGTACCTTGTCTGCTGCCTGTTGAGAATCTGTCATACAATTGCATAATAAAGGTCTCTCTCTCTATGATCTCCAATGGAAGTTATTACCTACCATATTCAAACGAATACATTGTCATAACGCGTAGAACGAATCACCCTGTGATCTGTTACAACCGTTCTAAGCGATTGCTGACACATTATGACCAACTAATAACTAGTTACTAACGCAGCCTTCATGTAAAAGTGACTACCGAAATACTGATTCCTTCGCTATCACGCTTTGTCGCCCTTCACACGCAAAAGTCGGTTAAACATATGGCCACTTCTTTCTGTTCCTGAGTCATACCATTAACGTTATCTAATGAGCGTATACATGCACAGTGTTAGACAGACAAGTCTACAGGTGTCGAAAACTAGCGTTGAGCTGCATGCAGATGACATACGTATGTGTGTTCCTGTATAGCAGCTAGCGAGACGAATTCGCAAACAATCTAGCCAAGATCAACGACTCCAACTACACGAAGTGCTTCTCCGTTAGAAGACACAATGCGGAAAGTCAACCCCTGGGTTAGTCGATGCGCTCGACGAGGTCTAACGGTTCTTCCATTAAAATGTAGAGTAACATAAGAATATATACCTTCCCGGTGTTTCTGTCGTACTTATCATCGTTTCTTATTTTGTTTGTACGCTGCATGCTGTAACGTGGAAACCATAAGACAAATAACAAGCAGCAACAGGAACACGGTGAGAATCTGCAAACATTGGTTAGTTCGTAAGTTATAGATGTGTGCTTAGGTGTACTTACGGGAGCTTACTGGCCACAGCAGTGACGAATCCGGTCGTTGGCTGACAACACAGTGGCAGGTAACTTATAATAAGCAAATAAGTGTGAATTTCTTTTTTTTTTGTTGAGGCGACAGCCTAGAGTGGAGACAACGTTAGAGCGAGGTCGAATTGTCCTAGCTAACTCTCAAAGCTTAACATTATTGAGGACGTGCCACAACCAGGACGATCTCACATGTGGTTACTACGCGTCTATAGATCACATTAATGAATATACATACACATTTATATTATACGTACACGTATACATGATATTAACACACTTACCGGGAACTTGGGATTAGAAGGCCTTCAGTTCTAATCTAGTTGGGCGCAAGCAAATGGATGAGGTCCTCAATTTGTTGTTTTTTTTGTTTCTCGGTGCTTGCCGTAAAGTGACAAGCTTGGGATTGAAGACTGTCGACTCGCAAAATCGGGGGTCCTGTGATACGGCGAGGTATTGCAGATTCCACGAAGCCAGTAGTTATAGCAGGGAAATTGATATTACTTTTCTTTACTTGCGTTTATTTTCTTCTTTTCGTTATTTTAATGAGATGATTAGGTGTTCACGACTGGTGTGCGTAATGGCATATACTACGCGAATATAATCACCCTGCTTTGGGGTACTGTTCCTGGATTCTATCTTACGTACCATATGTATTAACACTTTCGATCAAGTTTAGGCACATAATGGGCAGCACATATCGTTTGAATGGATGGATTGGTCAGCAGATCAGCACCACTAGCAAACAATAGTATCTATCTCGACGAACGTCACCAATGGCAAGAGCAAATTTGAGATCAGCTCCCCGTTACGTGGTCACCCCGGCTTTTCTCGGCTCAACTGGCCGTCTGCTACAGTAGAAGAATACGACGGGGTGTGTTTGATGTAACGCTACGACAGTTCCAAATGCAAAAGTCGAAATATATTTAGCGGGCAGGGTGACATGTCAAATGTTCCCACAGAGCAAACCGTTGTTATTGGTGGTAGAAGGCCCGTTACCACCAGCAACGGTAGCGCCTGCGTCGCCGTGGTAACATCTTGCTTCGCATTGCATCGCATCGCATCATGGCGTTGTCGTTCTTGTCGTCGCTGCCTGCCGGCGTTAGACCCTGCCAGATAAGTGTGTATATGTATATATAGTGGTTGATGTATTTTAGTACAAAGCTTGTTTTGCCGCCACAGCCGTCCCCAGCCCACGCCGGCTTCTGACGTTTTTAGCTGCAGCAGCAGCGGCGGCGGCTTATTACTTAACTTTCATTATTATTAATGTTTTATCCTTTTCGTAGTCGTTGTTTTTTTTCCCTGCTGTTCTCTGACTTACCTCTGCTTCCTTATATTCTTGGGAAATTGATTGTTCCTTCCATTTCTACAGAACGGCACCTGCGGTAGCAGCTGCGGGACTTTTGTGCGCTAGATCAGAGATACTTATTCGTCGTACTGTGAGCCGCAGCGGTTTTGCCGCGCCGGCTGGACAGGCAAGCTACAACGCGCGATCTGGCTGGGAACTTTGCCGTCATCTCCGCCGTTGTGCTCTATACGATCTATCGTGTAATAATAATAATTTTTTCGTTGCCTGGGCTGACCCCTCTGTACATGATAGCGCTACGGCTATCGTTGTCTCAAGCTACGACGCTCGCTGCATGCTGAATCCGTCTGTTAACGGATGAGTACTGTGTATTGCCTTCTTCCTCGTCGTCACCGGCGGCGCTAACAGTGTTATTGTTGTTGTATTCTAAATAATTCTGCTAAATAGCCGTAATGGTCCGTAACGTGATCGAAACGTGTCTGAAGCGACAGCAATGGCGGATCTGGTTGGGTCTGACGGGTACTGATGCCACCGCTGAAGCTATCGTAACCTAGTGAGAGTCGGTCGCCTGTTGTTTCGACCGTTTGTTGCTAACACCGAAGCCGCTCTGTACTCGTCGTTCGTTCTGATAAAACGGCAATAACAACAATATCGTTCTGCAAGGGCATTGATATACCACCGGGAACAGACAGATGAAGTCTGGTGCTTTCGTTGCGTCCCACACATTTATTCTCTGTGCCCCTATCAGATAACAGCGGAACGAACGCGGGCAAACCATTCGATAAATAACAGCAGTAGTAACAACCACACATGAGGAAAAAATAATCTGCACAGTAGTGATTCAGCTTTGTGGAACGAGGATAGAGCTATGGAAATTATTTTAATGATTTAATTGGAGAAAAAATGACCTTCCGTAGAACAACGATGCTTATACGTATACGCCTTTGGCTGGCTACTTTCGCTCGGCCAGTTCCGCTTTCCACAGTCACAACAGCAGCAGCTTCCGTAGCAGCGTAGATGAAAGCAGCAATGTTAGCAATCTACATAACACACACGGATAGCTACCCGATAGACAACGGGAGATTGACCGTACCGCCAGCCGCCATCTTGTTGTCACTGTAGTCGTCTCCGCAATTGTTTTTGATGGCGCAAAGCTGTAGCGCAGGTTGATGCGCAATGTTATGTCTGTGGTATAGTATCGGCTGACTAGTTCTTTGGCTGCCGGCTGAAGACGGTGAGAGCTGGTCGATTTCATTGATGCATCGAAAGTAAATGAACTGAAGGGAACCCTGTCGCAACAGCCTGCCAGCGATCAGGCCATTCGCTAACGAGCGGTAGAATCGAATTGACATGCTGCTGTTGTTAGCCGTTTGTTACCACCACCGTCGCTGCTGCGGGCGGCCGGCGGGCCGGCAAGGGAGCTCTGCGGGCCGCTCGTGCAGCCACTTCTCAACAGCGGCAGCAGCCAAAGCTGCAACAGCAATAACAAACTGAACACAGTAATAACCATTACAGCGCAACTGCACTAGTGATAATAGAAACTAACGGTCGTCGCGGCCTACGGGTCGGCCACGGCCGTAACCTGCTAGACTGCCAGTCGCCGCCACCGCCGCTAAGAGCAACAACAACGGCGGCGTCGTTGGTGATGTATGCTAACATTCACGGCTTGGCTTTCCTAAGCTACAACAACAGGGGGGGGGGGGGGGGGGGCAGGTCGTCCGTCGCGCTGCGACGTACGTGTACACGTTGCTACTTCTGTTTGAAAAAGCACGGCGCGCGAACATACGACATAAGAAAAGTGGATGAAGCAACAGCAGCACTAGCACCATCACCATTAGTAATAGTAGTAATAATAAATGTTGTTTTTCGTTTCTGAACGGCAACATTTGTTGCGATTATCGCATAACTTACCCGAAAAAAGTTTGTAACAAAAAACGCCGTCATGTCACGACCGTGTATTCATAATAACGATGGCTGAAATGCAACGAAATCAACAACAAAAGAAGAAATACGATAACTTCTTCGACAAGACGCGATCGGCCAGCAAGTATTATAAATAAGAAGAAAAAGCGGGAGGAAGTTTTATGAGCCGTGAGCATCACTAAAACTATTCAGATGTAGATCCTTGTGCATGGATGATCCTCATGTGCAGACGTGACGTAGGCACATCTTGTTTCGACCAGGAAATGTCTGTTCAATAATCCTATTTGACCTAAATCCTCATTGTTGTCCATAGCTTTGGGGCTGTTTTCCTGGATTAGGTCTCGCCCAGGTTCACGAGTGAAGTGTGCAACCACATACACAGCCCAAATTCTGCAGACGTTTCAACTTATAAATTCGTTAAATGTGGTAACGAAGAAAAAAAAAGTTATGCTGTAAGTCAATTTAATAAACTGCTGCAATGACTAGGGAAGCTAATGGTCCACTTGATCCCATGTGTGGTTTTCCCGTAAGGCTCTAGTTCCAGAAAAGGGAAAAGATAGCTAAGAATCCATACATTTTTGTAGAAATTCGTCTCGCCAGTATCCTAGCGCCTATTATAAACAGTGAAAAAAACTCGATGAGACTCGTTCGGAACCCGTATGGTGCTGCTTGTAAACGTAGTATTTCCATATTTTCTCAGTCGACAACAACCATAACAGTAGAAATATCATCAACGGTTACACCCAAAGTTAACTTTCGTTTGCGGAAATTCCGGCTAAATTTTTACTTCGGCGGATCTTCGTGCTCGCACAACTTTTTTCCTACGCCCTATACGAAATCGAACTTACAAGCGTCGAGTGAGCAGCCTGTAAGTAAGCTTTCATATTAGCGATGTCACAGTGAAGTATTTTGACACGAATGAAGACGTGGCTGAAATTTTTGCTGTGCTCCAGCTGGCAGTAGATGAAACCCACAGAACGAATTGTGTTCGTGGCTCGGTTTTCATCTACCACGACTTCATTCAATGGTCCGCCAGTTGAAAACGTTATATAACAACAATAATTACTACTACTATTATTACTGCTAATGCTATAGCGATAAATTCAGCTGCATACTCGTTCAGTTCGATTTATAGGATGATGCTGTGGGTTTTCGGCCGACTTCGGAGCCTTTTCTGCTTCGTTCGATCTTATCGTCTCGCGGCATCTTCTTTCTGTTGCTTTTTTTCTGTGTCGTGTATTAACGAATACAATTAATATTCATGAGTGTCCTTAGGTTATTGATTGCTCCAAACTAAATCATTGCTTTCGTGGCTAGCTTACCGGTAGACTCATGTTGATTCGAGAATGAGATATTACACGATGATTGGTGTTCGCTGTTTCGATTGGTGCTCTACCTGATTTAAGCGTTTTGGCGTACGTTTACGGTCGATTCGGTGCGTGTCTCCGAGCCTATATTCATCTCGTTTTATAGTACCTCGTCCTCTGAAAAATGCGTCTCGCATTTCCTGCCCGTTCAGCGTGACGACTAAAATCCGCTCGTGTTTCGTAGTAGTTGGTACTATTCACGTTATGATGATATGTCATGTAGTGGCAACAATTCGCTACGAGTGATAGTGTTCGACTTGTTCTACTGGTCATTTAATGAGTAAATAGCACGGTTGGCTAGTTGTCAAGTCCGTTGTCTCTGGACGCGCGCAATTCAAAAACGAATAGCGCAAGCAACGACATGTCTGTCTGTCTGTCTGTCTTAATTTTGCAATGTTATTATACTACTTAATTTTAGTTACTGTGTCTTGTAGCCATCGTGGTCTCGGTGCCGCCGTGTAACCGTGCCTACAGCAGGGAATGAATGTCAATGCGATCCTGGCTGGTCTCGGTCTGCCTGGCCGTGTGTACTCATGTTCTATTCGTGTGTGTGAGCGCTTAATTGTTTGTTATTACTGTTATAGTTCTTTACGTTAGGAAGTGAAGAAGCACAAGGCAAGACCTCAATGCTGCTGCCGTCGCTATCGCTCCTACCGTGTCATTCTGCCGGTCGTGCGATGTGACGATCCTGCTGATGATGCCAGTAACTGAATCAACAGCAACGCTGCTACATGATGGCATTATCCTATATATTGTTACTTGTTTCTTTGTGTTGCGACTGTCGCCAGCGGAGCCATGACCAACAGCTCCAAAGCAGCGGCAAAGAATATCTACATTTCTTATCAAGCTGAAGGGATAAGAGCGCAGCGCCGTTTGCCCCTACAGGACCAGTAATCACCGCTGATTCGGCCATCGCCACTTCACTGGCATCGCCCTTGAAACACTCAAGGACCAGTGGCAATTGTCGCTGTGGACGCACACTGAATCGGCACACACTGAAGGAACGTGCCAAAACAAACTTTTCGCCCGAGAAACAGCATATGTTTGATTTGGATTTCTGGCTCCTCGTCTATTTGCCCATTTACCCACCTGCCTGCTTCTTTGCCTGGCTGCTGTGTTAACGAAGAAAATTCAAGCAAGCAGCACCGTGCGTCACCGCATATACGGAACCGCAATGCATACGAACAAATTCAACTAACTATGGCTCATCCTAAATACATGCGTGTGCTTATGACGAAACAGAACAATTACGTCATAACAATAACCACAGCAGAAATTAGCATTGGAGGTGAGAAGTGTGACATAGAATATTTACTGGGTTAACGTGTCCTACGATCAGGCAGCCAGCGGGACAGCCAGTTGCGTCAAGCTTGAGATCTGTCAACAACAAATAAACCCACGGATATACAGGAAGTTAGCGAATCGGCGAACCTACGAAATCGTTCAAACGCAAAAGCAGTAGAGCAAATGTAAATTTATAGAGCGCGACACAGATACCACATGAGCTACTACGTTTCAGACTTCGATGCATGCTTCGATGCGAGAGGAAAGTGTGCTCAAGCTGAGTCTTCACATCCTTGCCTGCAAACCTTGTAATAAGCTGAACCTAATACCTGACTGTTACAGGCGGGAGTACGCCTGTAGACGACTGATGACGGCGTTCATTGTTTTACAGAAACGTCTAGTGTCCCGTTTACGTGTTCAGCGCTTCACGCGACTACAATGATTGTAGCCGAGTCAATTTTTTTTAATCATCGATTCAATGTCACACTGTGCTGATATCAGTATTAACCGCATCGAACAATGGTGCTACCAATAGAATATTTGACTTCTGTAAGTCAGCTACGTGAAAGATCGGCAAAACCCATTTGGTGACATTTGGAGCAGACTTACTGCAATGGCCGGAATCGTCCAACGTACGCAAACATCAACAAACAGAATTGTGCAAACGTCCTAAACCCTTAGTCGTACGTTCTACGTGTACGCTTTTGGTTTGTACTCAAACGCGCCTGTGGTCAGCCATTAGTGGAAGAGGCGTTGCTACCTTAGTTAACTCAGCAAGCAACTATGGCATTACAATGCCATAGTTCTATATCAGTTTCTGGGCTCAATTATAGCTGGTATATTGCCTAAAATTGAATAGTATAAATTAGTAGAAACGCCAGACATCTTACATTTTCCATACCGATCTCTTTTCTACTCATTTGCCCCGGCGTTGGGCTGCAGTTACGAACAATGTAGACGCACGAGCAAAAACGAGTCTAAATCCGTGTGCGCGCCGTTGAGCATTCAGTTGAACGACAATCCCGATGATGTCCGCTTACCAACTCTGTTCTATCATTGCAGCCTTGCTATTGTTCCCTTCTGAACAATATAGATACACACAGTTAAATGATCCCTTTACTATATCGCAAGCATCAGGCCGTACGGCGTGAGATCTGGCAGAGGTTGCTAGAATTGGCCACAACCTCGTGTTATGTATGGTATACTATACGGTTCCGTGACAGAAAGGATCTAACACGCTCCACGTCCAATTGCTCAATCCGCTGTTGTGAGCACGGGGATTCAAAACGAACATATAGCGCATTAGATAGAGACACGAGATTGGCACGGAAAAGTACAACGCCATCGATGCCCAGCGACACTCTACCGTGTTGTGTGAAGAGCTGTTACTTTACTTTAAGACATTTTTCGAGTAAACTAACCGACAGGCCAAGAAGCTGAAAACCGAGATCGTTTTCTGTGTTTATTGATCACCGATTAAATCTAAAGGAAGACACGAACTTTATTCATACGTAAATTAGATAAATGTTTTTGTGGGCGAGAATGCCTTTCAAAGCAACTCTCCTCCACCCAAAAGTCCCATGATCCGTTCAAGGCTTGAACAATATAAATAAGAGAAAACACGCCAACCGACTGACCGTTAGTAGCGTCGCTGCTTTTGCTCTCGTCTACGATTTTTCGCTGCTGTAGATTCTGCATAGCTTTTTTGTCGCATCGTTGTTTGTTGATAAGTGTTAGCCGCCATCAACTTGTAATACCTAATTTTTCTCGTTTTTGTTGAAGGATACTCGCTTTCGTCCCTGTTTAGAACAGAGAAGAGGAAGACTTTCCTTGAGAGCCCTGCTTCTGATATCGTCATATTTTTTCTATCTGTTCGGCTTTTGTTTTCTGTTCGGCGGCTGCTTGTATCTTCAGGAATCTTTAGATTTTCCGTTGCTCAAACGTTGATATGTTTGCCAGATTTATGATCGGCCTGACGAATGGTAGTCGTAACTCTACACGCAACGAGACGCCACCTCGATAGCTAAGCGGAACCGTTGTCGTCAGCCTGTAATAAATATTATCTCAATATTGGTCCAAGTAAATAGTTCTAGTAGCAGGTGGGCGATGCGAGAGAAACGTGACATCTTTGCCAACAAATGAATAGCTAAATCGGTTCTTTTAATGTTAACTAAATATATAAATGGCTAGTACTGAGCTTTCGGACGCCTGTTCTGGGACAGTGGCCAGAGGAGCTTCTCTTCGAAGACTAGAAAGACATCAGTTATCGTTTGAAACTATTGAAGCCTCGCACTTCGACGGGCGACAATGAGCTGTTTCGTTCTACTGTGAATTAGAGAAGCGTATGCTCGATCCCCGACGTGCGAACGCAGTGGACTAACGTCTGTAATTTTCGGAAGTACCCAAATCGATTTAAATTGTTTCGCAGTGTCGATGAAGTAGAAGCCTCAACGATGCCGTTGTACACAGAGGAGCCGAACACGGCACATAGGTTCATACGGGATACCTCAAAATACAGAAATGCAATCAAAAAAAATAATAACCAAACAGACAAAAATGAATGGCTAACTTCAATGAGATACAAAAAAAAAAGTCATTATCTGATAACACTTCGATGTAAAGTGTAACTTATCTACTTACCAACTCAAAAACACTACTAAATAAATAAATACTGCGCCACCATACAACGACACACAGCCGTATCTCCATTACTGATGCTCCTAGTTTCGTTGTCTTATTATCATCATCGCCGTCGTTATTATCGTTAATTGTATATAATTAGGCATAATGAGATGCTTAGTAAATCATGGTTGCTAATCAGCTGAATTTGGTCTAGACAACAATTGCTGACTGAATGATAACGATCACCATGCGAATGCTACAATATTTACATATGGAAAAGACGAAAACAATTTACTGGAATGGGAAAACTATACCTTAAAGAAAGACTAAGTTCCATCGCTACCGTCTTTCCACTTTAGTAAGTTTGCCTCTAGCAGGCGAACGTGAGATCGCCTTTCAGTATTCATCGTCCAATTACACAGATAAGATAAAAGGTAAATTTATTATTGAACGAAGTAGCCATCTGTGGTTGCCTGGCTGTAGCTGTGCCAGCAATCTCATTGGAAAAACGAACGCCCTCTCTAATAAAAACCGACCGTCAATGAAGGCTTCGGCCCTCTGAAAAGCTTGGCTTTCGACAAATTTACATTTCAACTAACGTCACATCTTTTTTTTTTCATGGTGTCCATCCGCCCGTCAGTGCGCCACCATCCACTAGCTCATAGCCGTAACAACACCCTCTGACGAACGTTGACTGGACAATTCTCCAATACTCTGCCGCGTAGGGAGTCATGTGTGCCGCACGGGTCACGTTGTTATTTGTATGTATTAGACGACCGGGTAAATAAACGATGTTATCACTTACGTGACTTCGTATTGGCACGTACTATAAACATTCAAGCTACGACTGTGGAGGCCAATCAATCAACTTCAAATGACAGATCTGTAGCGACAGGAACCGTTTCGATATCAGCGGCACGATTACTCAGTCTGTGTCCGCGATATGTGCTTTTCTCGCTCGTTCACTAAGTGTTTACTTTTAGTGAAATTCGCAGACATCATTTACCTGCGAGCCGGAAGTTCCATAGGCCGGCGTACGCAAAAAACTCAAATTTAAACCCCACTTGTTACTTACTAACATACATATTGGTTACGTAAAAAGGCGAAATTTCTTCCAGATGAATTGGCCAAAGACCAAATATCTCGATTTATTAATAGCTATAAGCTGCGAATCAAGCTTTGTCCTGGGATAGAATTTTTCGTGAATTGAACACGTGAAACCGGGGCGAAAAGCTTAGTTATTCTTCGGTCACCGCTTATAAAATGCACGTAGCACTCGTCTATACTTGGCGTTAATACGCTATTGAAGGTACATCGTCGTTCAGTATGCGCATACGATAGTGCTCACATACATTCAAGCAATGGATCGTCTGACTGAAGCAAAGGGTTACTTTTGTTGCGATTCGAGCTTTTGAATCTTTATATCGGAAAGACCTTTCTCGTGATCTGACAGACATTTTGTCAGTGATTTGTTTTCCTTTTACTAATGTACAGGCAGCTCTTCTGTCCAAAGTGCATTGGCTTAGTTAGTACAGCTACGCAGGTAGTACATTGTATAGCCTATGGTTCGTTTAAAATCCAACGTTACTTGTTCCATTAGACTACGCCAGTTCTCGATATGTCTCCGGGCTAAAAAAACGAGCCACGGATAACAATTCCCTACATCCGTTTACATGTAGCATTCACACGTACAGTTCCATTCATTTCGAGGTCGTTTCCGCTGATGTTGCATCGACACCCATGGGTTTCACTTTTTTCAATCTCGCAATATGTTTCGTTCTTGATATCTGGAGTGTAGGAAACTCGACCACCAGAAGTGGTCGTAATGGCGACGCCGTATCGTCTGCAGAACGAAGGATATACTGCCCAGCTAGCGATGGAGAGTTACGGGTACCTTTAAGGGAGCCAAGTCCCGAGAGCATTTGCAACGACAGTTGTACTACATTATACGTTGTCAGCTGTCCCGTGTACTTCGCTCGATCCGAAATGGACGCATTTGGGGGGTTCACCCTAGTGGAGTGTTGTAGCTTAGTCAGTCAAGAGTAATAGTTGCATGGGCCGTCTACATCACTTCTGCCGTTCCCGCTTTAGTCTTAGCTAAGCAGGCAGTTGCCTGTCTAAAATGTTATGTAAATGAGCGCTCCTCTCTTAGATGGAAGTTGTGACCTTGAGGCCATATTGCGTCGACCCTTGCATATTTATCCCGTAATTAGCGTGAGATAGGGAGACATTAACAAGGAAAGAGAGCGAAAAACGAAGGACGTCAAACCACCATGGCGTATCGAGCTGCCCCATTGCAAGCCTCATGGGGCATATGCTGATATTTCAAGGATAGCTGGATGCGGATGGCAGGCAGCTTACATCCTTAGTAGGCTTTTAAACACATACTTGTGAACATGGTAAAACGCAGTCATAAAACTTATGAATATAGCAGATTTTAATGCTACCTACTATAGATGATGATCGTTTGTTTTGGCGATCACACATTCCCAGAATATTATATATACGTGCATACTGAAATGAGACGTATTTGGTGCGATGTATTTGGGCAAATGTTTCGTCGTCCGGGCTTACTCGTATATGACGAAGCCGACCTAAAACTGCTCGGCTGCCAGCAATTACAAAAGATTGATATCTTTTGCCATATGTCGTATGGATTAAGACAGTATAACTGCTTAATAAGTTATCTTTTCTCTGGTGTCTTACTACAGTTGCAACCTTATCCACGTGTATAAGATGTTCCCTTTAAGATGAAAACAGCATAAAAACTAGTTATTTCGTAGATATTTACAGGTAGGTCTCAAAGTATGTTTATCTTATTCAAACAACGAAGCGTGTGACACACGTTTAGCTAAAATTACATGCATATATATATATATATATATACAATTATAAATAATTGGCTATATGAAATTTAATTAAGAATACCTTTAGAAATTTATTTATAAATTAAATCATAAAACATTCGAATGAATCTATCTATATATTATGTTGTTGTTATAGAACTCGATTTATTATTCCAGTAATATACACTTGGGTAGATACGGGACCTCGGCCACCGATGACTCTTTGCCAGAGTTAGTGCAGGTGAGATCATCAGCAGTTTACAGTTTCGTATAGAAGTATATTCGAGCAGCTCCAATGTGATTAATTCCGTGCCGCTTTATAAAAATCCCATTCGGAGAGAGCGATCATGACAATGCAAGATCTGCCGTCACAAACATTCGACTTAGTAAGCGATTGATCACTATATATGCTACGTTAAAATATTAGCTATAACATCGGCATAATGGTTTTTTTTTGCGCTAGGAGCGATGAGGTGGCGTTACCTTCCGAGTGTCATTAGCAGAACCCGCGGCTGAGACTGATTGTCAGTGGACGCGTTTGAATGACAAATAACTCTGCGTAAAAATATTCAACGTATGACATCTAGCTTTTTCGAAAAGACCGGGTGAACTATTTATAAAATTTTGAAAAACCCGCGCTTAATTAGGTCGCATAATTTTGAACTCATAAAATGATCATGAACGTTTCAAACTCACAGAGTTCGATCATTTTAAGACACACAAGCCACTGCTTTTTCCTACCTGTATATTTAGAAAGAAAGGCTTTTAAAGGCTCACCGGTACACACGAAACAACAAATGTCGTGCCGATATGAATAGCCGCTAGTAAGACGCTCACATCGGTATGCACCGTTATCACTACTATAATACTTTGAGAAAAATAAACTTCAAAAATAGGTGGAATACCCACGACATCCCTACCCTCCAATGCGTTCCTTTACTCTCTCTCTCACACATATAGTTCCATATATATATATATACATATATATATATATATATGGAAACACGAGGTGTTCGTTTATTGCTACCAGGGGTCTGCGTGATGACTAAGTTGCTGATTTCTGCCTGATCTAGCGTGAGTTTTTCCCAACGCCCAAATTGATGTGCAGATGTGAAATCCGCTTGAATCGAGCGCGGGAAGCCTATCCTCCCGCTACTTACCGTCGCCCTTCCGCGAAAATGGATTGTTTATGTGCGTATATGATGGGTGCGCTTTGTCCGGTTGACTGCAACAGCATAAGCAGTCGCAGCGCAAGCGACAAGGATTGTGTGGTGATGTGGCCAATGTACCTACTAGCACTAAGAGCGACAACCGCCATGTCTTGGCGTCATTACCTCCGTTATTGTAGCATGCACACATGTATTCAGTCGCACTCTAGAAGTAGCGACGCTGGCTGGCCGCTATGGCAGTTGTTGTACCCTGTCGCACGTTGCTCGCCACCTGTACATACGTGTGTGGCGTATCTACATGTGCAAGATCAAGTATGGACTATTATTAGCAGCTGGCGACCACCTATTGTACTACGGCGTAAGGCCAGCGAAGATGGTTGTTACATATAGTAGCATTCATTATAGTAGCTATAATAAGATCGATCGCCAGCAGCTTGCTCGCAATGGATCGGCACTCCGAAAGCCGGCGTTCGAATTTCACTGTCTGCTGGCTTTGATTAGATCGCACAGTCGAGTCACGTTAGGTCAAATATGATCGGCTGCGCAAACAGTAGTAACAACACGTGTACCAGGACGCTGCTCGGACGGCAACAGCGGCGTCAGAAAGAGGACCACGAGACATAAGCAACATATCGAAACAGGTTCCAAGCAAAAAATAGTTGTTGCTGCCAGGTCCATCTGCTGACATCAGCAGCGCCAACGCCAACTGCAGCAGCAACAACAGCACAAGCTATCGTCGGCGTCAAAAAACATTACAATTGTTACAAAAGCCTCAGGGGACTGTTGCTAGCGATGCCGCCCCTGCGCCGAAAAGCTCTACAACGATAGCAACCCAAAAAGGGGGAAGCTCATCGTAGACAGCTGACCACTGCGGGGACCAGCGTAATTGTGACTGCAGTTGCTGATGCCGCCACTGTCGGCGTAGAAACGAGCAACTGCGAACGAACTTAAAAAGAATCACGCATCGACAGTCTTCGCCAGGCGGACAAATGGTGTTCGCTGACGACGGCGACGGTGACCGACAGAAACCACTTGTCTTTGGTTTTGCGTACCTCACATTTGCACTCTTCAGTCTTCCCCGCCTATCTATATGTTTCGAGTCTCGCGCATTGGATGTGTACGGACATGAACACACGAGTGAATGACTCTTTAAAAGAGAACCAAATACTTCTCTAACAGGCGGGCACAGATCCGTTTATTTGTTTCGATTGAGTATTATGTCGATAATCGTGACCAGCTATTTGCTGGGTTTTATAGCTCCGAATGGGCTATGTGAATCTTTTGTGCTCACTTAGATAGATTGCATACGCCAATGGACGGTAACGACAGGCGATGGATGGTAAGCATATCATAAGGACACCATACGTTGGACCTTTCTCTCCTAAGTGAAGACGGGCCGTCGCGCCGATTAGGGCTGCTGCTGCTGTTACTGTTGCGGATAATCGGTCGAGGAATGGGAAGCCCGGGCCGCAAACGGCGTTCTAAAAACTATCTGACGCGACTCAGTAATCCAGTGCGTGGGCGAGTGAGGGATTGTTAGAATGGCGAATAAAGCTCACCAGCAAAAATATTATGAAGCTTATTACATCTCGTACAAGCCATATGCTCATCGATGAGGGGCATGGGGGGTTTCGTTGTTACTCGGGAACTGTCAATTGAGGCCTCTCTAAAATGTACTGTATCGGAACAAAGGGCATGAAGGTGCAAGAGCAAATTGCTATTGTCATACAAAGCCCTTGGTAAAAAGATACCAATGAACATATTACTTATGAACAATATCCAATTAACGATATCATCCCATAACGTCATGCAGCTTGATTCAATGAATGTTTAATAACTTTTTGAGTCCGCTCATAGCGGTTCCCTGAGATGAATGGTAACGTCTGCCTGTGACTGACGGAGCCTTCCATTCGGTATGATAGCGATACGATACCGACGGCTAAGCTCCGATGAACTTGTTCCTATTAAGAGCTGCGTAAAGCATGTTAATAGTCACGTAATTGGTGCTTACCTATAGTTGAAGCAATAGGTAACAACGCCAGTGTCGGATGTAACAACGAGAGATGTTTATTTAACTAATGCCCAACGTTTTCTGTTGCTTTATGACGTAATCTTTCGACACGGAACGTCAGCGGAAAATAGCAGCAATTTTAAAACGAAAAACATATGGATATATAAAGCGTTTAGTTAATGAATCGTTATTGTGCTGGCAACGATCGCCTATGGCTGTTTAAAAGATGTGCCTAATCATATCTTCAGGCGTCCGTGAAGACTATTCAAGCACACAGAGATGGTGGATGGTTCGGCATTATTTTCAGGTATTGTCAACTTGGCCGACATGCTGGCTTTCTATGTCGTACACCGTTGCCAACTGTGAACAGACTTATTTGTCTGCAAAGACTTGCGAGAAACTCTAACAAACTCGTAATGTTTGTTGATCGGTAGACTCTTGCTTAACAGCAAATCAGTGTTACTGCGAATATCGCATTCATCTCGTCCTCCGGCAGACTGGGGATGATTCATTTCTTGCTGAGATTCGGCGCCCATTGATCATCATTCTTTTCGGATAGTCCCTGCACAAATGCAGCCCTAGCGGTCGCATATAACGAAAATTCCAACACAAGGATTGGCGTCCATGAATGCTAAAACGGCCTTTTCTAAAGATACCGTCCTTTCGAAGTACAATACCTTAACAGCTTGGTAATAATGCTTCGGCCTCTCTTCAATGCATACCGGGGGAACCGTTTCGTAGGGCTTACGGAACTCAGAGAATTAAGCGCGTACGCGGTACCACAAATCCGTTATGACAATACGCGGGCAAAGGACGGCTTGCTCAAACCGGCGTTTGAGCTACTCTTCGATGGCAATATGAGTTCTCCATAGTATGACACTTTTAACGGAGAGACCCAAAAGAGCCTGTCATCGTATCGAATAACAACGCGAATGTAATGGCATTACTGCCGCAGCTAACACCGGGACGCGGTTTTGTGTTGTTTATCACGTTCTCGTTGATGACATTATTTACGTAATGTATTTTAGGATGGGACCTCCAGGGGCATTGTTGAACGTTCGAAGTGATCAGTCAATGTTTATAACGCAGTTTCCATGTGCTGACATTCTGAGAAGTTGAAAAGTAGAACAGGATGACCTGCACTTAATCTTGAAAACCCTCTCTGTGTTGAAGGTGCGTTAAAGCACGATTGTCGTGCACTATGTTGCCCACGTTCATGTGTACGTACATGAAAAATATATGATCGCTTGGTTGTTATTAAAGTCTTGTTGCCCCACCCGCCGGATTCGAACACCACCGAACATCACCACCATGGCAACGAGCTTCAAGCAGTGGTGAAAATCGCGCACGTTTCTTCAGCTGGAGAACCTTCCCGTCTATCACAGACTGTGTCGGTCGAGAGTATTACAGTCAGCAAGACGGCTCACCGTTCGTCATCGTTATTGTCAGCATCACTGCAACAATCATCAGCGCCAGCAACATATGGTGGCATAAAAGCACTCGAGATTCTATATGCGTAGTAAAAAAAAAACTAGCAATACTGTGATCTTCGTCCGCGCTGCTCGACGGCCAAACAGACCGAGGAGCTTTCGACAGGCTGAACGTTTTTTGTGTGTGCATGTACGCCTGTATGTTATATGCGTGCGTGAGCAATTAGGACATGCGTTCATTGTTGCTACTGTTTCGTCTCAGCTTTTGCCGACAGGCCGGCTCTTCCGACAGTCATCACCACCCCTTCCACCTGCTCCGCCTCTCCCCCTCTTTTCCCCCTTCAGTTACTAATGCTCATTAAATCTTTCTTAAATTGAGGATTGGATAGCTCGTGGATAGGATGGGCGGCGGCGGTAGCGATTATCGCTGCTTTGACCCTTAACAGCAGCGGAAGCTATTAGCTTTAGAACTACAGTTATGGCATATTTTAGCAGTGTAAGTTGAACTAGAGAGCTGTTATGAGGGTTATCTGCGGGTAAATGGTTAGCCTTGTTGTTTTTCTTTCCCCTCATTTCATTTATCTATCCGTTAACTAACCATATTGTGCATTTGTGCTGTATTAGCCACACGAGCTGCTGCTGCTGCTGCTGCCGTTGTTTGGAGTGAGTAAAGGTCAGTCCCCGGTTTTTCTCTGCCATTGACGTTTATTGGTGGTTGGCTGCTGACCCTCCCAAGAGAACCACAGTCGCGACGGCAGGAAACACAGCACACAAAAGGACTACTTCTACTGTGACTAACATTATTTCTACTATGCCTGACCAGCAAGTGATTATTCGAGCGAAGTAGCTACTGGCTACTATTAGTATGTTTTGCACTATTCTATCTAGGCCGTGAATCAGATAGGCAGCATTGGACTGCATGGCGACTGCTGACGAGTGCTAAGCCCGTCTGTCAGCCTTAAGGGAACAGAACGAGTGACGCGTCGCCACCGTCACCGTCGCCGCCGCCGCCGCCGCCGTCGCCGTCGCCGTTTACTACTGTAGAAAGCCTGCACTGGTAGAAGTGCTAGCACTCAATGCCCATAGCAACTACAGCCGTTGCAACAGCAGCTACCTTTTGATCAACGGGCCCAGTGCTGCTGCTGCCGCCGATGCTTGCCAATTATTTGGCCCCGTACAAGCAGTCACTCAACCGCCAGTCAGTGAGACTTTCGCGCACGATAGATCATTCAGACATATATATATATATGTAAAAAGACGATAACAGTCACATCTATTATACATTGCTGCTGCTGCTGTTGTTGTGGTTGTGGTTATACCGCCGGTCACTTAGAAAGAGTGATAGTAGTCCCAGCTAAAAAATCGATACTTGATTTCTAAGAAAGAGTCGCGGTGCTTTCGATGCTTTGCCAAAAGTTCTACAAGCTTCTTGAAGACAACGGCAGCGGCGTCGACGACGATAACACCACCATCAGCATCTATAGTAAGCAGTGAGCAAGATTTTTGTTTACCTACGTGAACATAAACAGCGTACACAGTTACATGTTGCGCGTATAATTTCAACTTGTTTAGCTTTAATATTGAACGTTCTAGAAGCGACGGAAAAACGAACGATCTTGGTCATGTATCACTGTGGCTATAAGCACGCCTTCCGATCGCTCAGACGGAAAAACATACTGGAAGGCGGAGTAATATATTTACTAGATGGCTGGAGGCAGACGATAACCCAGTAGAAAACCAATTAAAATTCAACTAGAAGGGCTTACAATCGTTTTTTTTTTTTTTTTTTTTTTTATCAATACACTACTAGTGATAGAAATAGAATGTGTATGTTTTTACAATGTCTTTCCATGAATCTGAGGCAAACTAGTTGTAGGACTTCTAGAAATTGTATAGGCGTACGACATTCTTGAAAGGTCTGACAATGTTTTTAAGAAGCCGGAACGCCGCATATTGCCTGAGTTTCTCCACTGCAAAAATGTTAGACAAGCATGTACTATTTGTAGTTGACTAAACACGGGCCTTGAATATTGAGATGTGGAGTTAGCGAAGGCTTGCAAGAGATGTTTCGACAATTAAATGCTGATAAACTATACCTGAAAGCATGCAGAAATTATATGCAGCGAATGTATAATTTAAGCAACGAGCTAGTAACTAGATAAGTAGAGTGATCGAAAACCAGAGGTCATTGATGTTACCCGTACTGGTTATATTAAAAAACAAACGCAATAGTAATCAAGCTTTATTAACAACTACAAATTATTATTGTATATTCTGTGAAGCTCGAAAATGTGTTAGTACTGAGTTCTGTGTCCTGACAAACAAGTGTGGCTTTATTTGGAGCTCGTTGACCTGCTACGAAATATTTGTTATACTTCGATTGAGCATAAGAGTATGTAACGTATTGGGCACTACGTTGGCGCTTTGCAAGGTTACGGAACGTTAAATTTAGATATTGTAGAATAGTACAAATAAAAACAAACGAGATAAGTTCATCGAACGTTACGTGACCTAATGCGCTTCATTTTCGTGAAAGAACATCACAGTTTATGGTAGCCTGTCACGTTCTCTTTAGTTGCCCTCCAGTCACGCTAGTCCGTCACTCGTAACACTTATTTGGACGGCTCTGTGCTCCTCTGCTGCGGCTTGTATTGAAAATTTCTCCGTACTATTGCTATTTTTATTATCCGCTGGTCCAAAAATAAGTTTGTCATCGTTCGATCATTGACGAAATTCGATTTTATACCGCCCAATATGCTCGTAATCTATCTCCTTACCTACCCCCCTCCGCCGTCCTTAATAAGCGATGCGACAGCCGCGTCGTTTTCTCTATTCGTCCGTAGTAATCGATCTCGAATAGAGTCCTAATAGTTAGATTATTTCCTTTTCTAGGATGCTGTACTCCTAGACGGCTGGCCTACCTTCGAGAGTAAGGCTTGTAGATTCTAGTGATAGTTAGCAGGCGCGCGACTAGTAGGACATCACTAAGGAAAGCATCATATCAAACGACGTCTGCCATGTTAGATGCATTTTGGCAATATCATAAAGAGCGACGGGAGATTTGTGGAAATCAGAACCTATGCCACGACTAGAACAGATCTCTTGCATCTGATCGGTGACAGCCTATTTGGAAATGCTTGGCTGATCAGTATATAGAACGAGTTACAGTTGGCTTGAATAAGTAAAACAACAAAAAAACACTGGTGTGTTGAAAAACTATTTCTTTGAGAATACTATCAGAAAAAAATATATCGTTTACATTATGGAACAGAAAGAAAAAACGAAAATATCGGTAATCCGGTACTCAGATAACCGAATTTGGGTCAACAGGGCAGGGCTTCTGCTCCGATTGCTTACGCGTTTTGCCTGACGTGCGATATCGAAGCGAGAAGTTTGATTTTTTGAATATGATCGAGCTCGTTATGACAGACTTTTGTATTGACAATATCAGCCGTTCGATGTTTTCTGTTGTATTTGCAGATGTTTATTCACAGAGCGTAAACGACTTTGATCGATCCCTTCGAGCCAAGCCACGGGGACTTGACTGCGAACCGCTGTGCGCTTCACTATGTCTTTCACCGTGATTGTCTACATCTAGACATCTTGCAGGATCGTCTTCGACGGAAGGAACCTGAGCTGCTGGATCATCCCAGCGGGATACACCTGTTATTTTAGGCACGAGTAACAACAGCAGCAGCAGCAACAACAACAACAACAACAACAACGATAGCAGTTAGACAAACAGCAGAAGAAGCAGCAGTCAGCATCACAAACACTTGGCGAGCACTTATATATACGTGATATATAGTTGTCCATCTGTCCTGGTTCGGTGTAGTTCTGCGGTCTTTGTCGGCTATAAGGGTACGAGCATATATATATATATATATATATAGAGTGACTTTTATGTTTCTATTCCCTCCGTCGCTCGATATCGCTTTCCCTGCCCTCCTGTGCTGCTTTCCTGCTATTGAAACGGTATGTAGTCTAAAAAATCCACTATTATCCTATCTTTTACTTCAAAGACGTAGTAGATGCATAGCGCATCACCGACGGAAGAAAGCTCGTCAACTCGAAGTAATCCACGTTCGACCACAAAACATGAAGGAAATCCATAGGGCCGGACTTGTCTGCCAGCGACTGTGTTTTTTTTTGTTAGCCGTGCACTTATACTTTGTTTTTGATTAAGCTCAATTTTTATCCTTGTAGGATTTTAAAGATCCTACAGTTCAACGTTCCCACGTGCTGAGTACAGGGCAGAATGAGAGCCAGTTGAAAAATTCGTTCGGGCTAAATCGGATACGAGAATGAAACGACATTGGGCGTAGTGTCGTTATGGCCACTTCCTTCACCTAATAAAACCGTTCACAGTGGGACAGACAGGCTATATATGTTCATTTGTAAATAAAAGACGTCAAACGGATCATAGGACATGACTAAACGTCGCCAGGCGACTATGCCTAAGAAAATCAGATATCGTCCCATACACAAACAGAAGGGTAATGACTAAAACATTCGATTCGCTTCTATTCTTGTGTCACGTACCATGCGGTTGCAGTAAGATCCTTTCTCTCTTAAGTTAAGCTCTCCGATCCCAAGTTACTAACATACTTGTTTCTTCCTATTACAGTCGTCGTTAGAGCTAGCTTTAATGGTTCAACGAACGACATAAAACCGATGTATCCTAAACATATATGTTGTTATATATTGATATTTGCTTAACGGGCCGAACTTGAACATCAGAAGTAGTCAACATGAAATATGTCGTTTTTTCGGATTTTTCACTTACGAAATTAACTTGATCTAGTTCAACCTCACTTACGCTTTTCTACAATAACGTTTCCCTTATTTGATATATGCCTATGTGAAACGGTGTGGTAGGTAGAGAGAGAGGTAGGTAGGTAGGGAGAGAGGTAGGTAGGTAGGTAGGGAGAGAGGTAGGTAGGTAGGTAGGTAGGTAGGTAGGGAGAGAGGTAGGTAGGTAGGGAGAGAGGTAGGTAGGTAGGTAGGTAGGTAGGTAGGTAGGTAGGTAGATAGATAGATAGGGAGCAAGAGAAATAGAGAGAGCGAAAGAACGTGCATTCCGATACAATCAACTGTCTACAGCTGAAACGTCGGAACTACAAATGCATTTGTATAATCAGACCTACAGATATGTAATAATAGAATATTTATCGTAGCAATTAACCAGGAATCTTTATACAAAAATCTGTAGGGATCATAATAGTTGTTTTTGTTCTTTTATATTAAAATTGTATATCTACTTTTTGTTCTTTTATATTAAAATTGTATATCTACTGTTGTGTGGTTATGTACGTCGTCTGTTGTATACATTATGAACGTGTCGCGTAGTAAAGCAACAAACGTAATCTCCGGTGAGTTTCAGCCGTTCAAGATGTATTTCTACTTTACATTGAGAACCGAAAGCTAAATGAATTTTACCAGGAGAACTTCCAGGAGTTGGGGCAGATGAGAACAAGGACACCCATTTTAATCTATAACAAATTTGTTGAAGAACATAATTATCTCATTTAATTATTAATCTCGTCAACATTATCTAAACAAGTTTAGCTAAGCGTTATGATTTGTAGTCGCGCCACACGAGATCTGCTCAAGGCATTTTAACAGCTGTATACCTAGAAAACCTGAACAAAGCGGTAACAACCTAGATTGTGCTTAGGTTGAACTCAAACGATGCCGAAATCCGAAGGAAAGAATCGAACGTTTGCCTACTCAAGTAACTGTCCAATATAGTGAGAAGCAGATGAAGCACTTCAATGCAAAGACGGGATGACCTTCAGAGTGACATTGCACGACGCCAAGAAAAAACAGGTCGTGCCTAATACGTGTTTCAATACTTTACCCACTTTCTATGCGAGGATACTGCCGTTAGCAGCGATAGATGTGCGGCCGATGACAGAAACCATAGTAGAGTATTTGGCGAATGTTGAAGTTGCCAGATCAACTAAAACGTTTATCCTAGCAGCCATCACTGTGCAAAGCTCACAAGGGTAAGCAAGTTACTCGCGCTAAAATGAGCAGAGCATTGGTCCTGCTTAATCATCCTCGGGTTTCCTCCTGAGTAATTTGTCAAGCTAAAATAGCCAGTGTGTTAGAATGCGATATAAAAAAGTATCGAAGATTTCGCGTTGGCTACGAACAAAATTATGTTAAGCAAGAAACGTTCGAAAAAAAGATTATTACATCGTACTTATTTACCAGCAGATTTGACGGAAGTGACGCGGCGCGGCGGTGATAAAGGTGATCATCAAAGAAATCAGCAAGGGGAATACCATCACAGTGAGATAACGAGCTACAGAAAGTAATTAACTAACTCCCTTTCAATCATGTTTCATCAATCCTAGCTCAATGATAGTTGTTCTTTTCATATTATATATTTGTATTGAAAATTCAGTTAAATGTTTGCAATGCCTGCAAATGTTTAGAAAGGGTCACCATGTGCTAGCCGATTACTGTAACAAGAAGCTCATCTATTTTCCTAGATAGCTTTAACATCTAACCATGTGAAAGTGACGGTGATAAACGTGACTAGGCACCTAGATGTATCTGTCATCCTCGATCGTTCTGGACCCAATTCTAGCTATCGTCACATCTATTTGCCCAGCAACTAACGTAATCAAGCTGATGTTATTCAGCTGTACTGAATATTAAATATAGGTTATGTTCCTTCTATGAATAGAACATAGCCTAAGCACATCCCACCCCCTGCGCTGTTCATTGTCGAACACCGAAACTTAATTACGAACGTCAGTATACATACCGTGACCCTTCTTCGCCTTTACCTCTTGACAATAACACTTCAAAGTTTACAGCCGTATGCCATATAAGTGTGAATCGTTGCCCGCTGACCACAGCTATGACAGCATGTAGAACTGTCTGAAGCTCAATAGGCCAACGTACCAAATGCTTCGTACTTGTGCTTTACGAATCCGTGCTAGGACAGCTTGATAATAGCTAAAAAGTAAGATAATTAGTAGTAGTAAAAAAAAAGTAGTAGTAAAAAAAAAGTTACTGAATTGACAAACCTGTTCTGTTAGTTGTTGTAGATAGAGCCAGTTACTAAGCAGCAGCTAATCAGGTGAATGTTTGAGTCTTCTCTATATTATTGAGGTTCGATCAACCAAGGCGACGTTCAGGTAAGTCCAGATGTCAAACAAATTTCTATTCGTATGCGTACAGCATGGCTCCCTGCTTGTTTATCCCTTGGAGCATTTCCAAAGGCCCCTACCGTTTTCTAAAGACCGCTTACCAGCGCATTGAGTATGCGTGTGTATCAATGTGCTCAGTATCCTCGAGTGTCTCGATGGCCAGCATGATTCAGATTAAAAACGTGATTCATTTCCATGATGATACACGTTCCCGATCTAGCAGGATGCACAGTCACAATTACACTCAACATAGCACACATTCAATAGTCAAGAACGCCGACAGGAGACAGCGGAATGGGGCAGCAGCAGCAGCAGCAGCAGTAGTGAAAGGTTTGCGCCGTCATGCTCTTACCACAGGGTGTGCTGGCGGCTAATTATCTGCTCTTGGAATAACGGAGCCTGTCTAGCGATGTACACTGTGGCCAAGCGCAAATAGGACAGTCGCCAGCTCACCGATGCACACGGAGTTTGTCATACACATACCCGGTAGAGAAGGGCCGTCGAAACCGACCCGCTTAACCAGCGTCGTAGATAACAGAAACGCGCCGATGATGTTCCTCGCTAAGAGTCGACAATGAAGTGTTATCGTTAAATAATTCAGATCCGACTTGTGTGTATATATATTTAATACTGTACAACTATAGATAATATGACATAGCCACCACGGCGACGATAAATGGTACGAAAGAGCCAAAGTTGGAGTTGGCATAAGGAACTTGTTTTCGCCCTCTGTCTGCTTTACTAGTCACAGCCATTCGATGCTAGCTCGTGGCGCATGGAATCCTTCCGTACTTTGAATGATTATCGAACGCCATGCCCACTTCTCTGACTTACCACGACTAACTTCCAGCTGCAAAGTTGAGTTTGTCGCGGCATAGATGCTTATACATAGCACATGGTAACCGAACTCGACTTCCGCCCGATTCATACGTATGATTACTGGGTCTGCTCGTATACCTAATGGATATTACAGTGTGCAATTATCTTTTATCAACGCATTGTAACGTTCCCGTAAAACGTAAAAAATCAGATATTTGCAAACTCTTTCAGAGTTGTCTGTGTCCAACATTTGTTGTTGCAGCAAATACCCGGCGTTTGCTATCTAGCTCCTACCACACAGTTACTTCCTATAAAGACAGATCGACCGGTTCATCTATTTTCAATAGTTTGTCTTTTTGTGCCATTTAACCTGTGAGCTTTTCATCGTGCCTTTTTTGTTGGGGTAATTCTAAACATACAGTTTTATGTGGCAATATTTTACTATTATTTGGACGCACATCGATGAAGAAATTGATTTAGCTCCTATCTTTGTTACAAGTCACTACGTGTATGTTTGTGGAGCTGAATAGGTGATTTTTCGCTGAACAAAATTGTATCACTGCAACATCTGAACCGTAATAATCCATGGTATTTTGCCACACTTTATATAATTACGTGTATTTATTTTCAATTTTTAGTTATTTCGAGGATCATATTTTTCTTGTATTTGACATGGTGGTGACTATTATACACCTTTGATGTACTCCTTTATGCCGGATGCCCCCTAACACGAATATCGCAAGTACTACTATAGCCAGAATGGCTGTTTAGATGGTACACACTTTCGTCACGAATGAAGGTTTACATCTATGTGACGCCATGTCACATTATCATTGATACATGCGTTATCTCACCGTATGCTGTGTATCCATTAACTTCGTCAAAGCGAATAAGAGAGAAATCTTAGAGGAGAGATTCGTTGATTTTTCCAGCCGATAGCGAGATACTGTGTTTATTTTGGCCTGCAATAGGAACTGTCAATAGGCAACTGTCAAGTAAAATAGATACTTATAAAAAAACAGATACGTACTGAAGTAAAAAAAAAAAAGTGTATTTATGCTACCTTGGAACGTCTGTTACTTTGCGGATTGTAAAATAGATTTTAAGCGGGATCACCGCGTTACAGTACGTACTTCGGAAGTCAGCGTGTTGATTACATAAACGTGCAACACGATTACGTTTATCGCCACTGTTGCATGAGCGTGACGTGTACGTTTAATTTTTTTCCACTCTACTGTTAAGTAAAAACCGTAATGCGGTACGGAGCTGGTTAGATATATATATATATATATATGGGCTGAAGGATAACATTTGTTGCTGAAGGATAACACATGTAGTACCTTTGTAGAAGTGTTCTAAAAATATTATTAAAAAAAAAAAATGTCACCAATGAGTTTCATGGATTTCGACGATCGTTTTTCTACTATGATGCTGTGGGGGGGGGGGGGGG
>NW_019211456.1:41227258-41237558 GCF_002443255.2 Varroa destructor | reverse complement strand
TGTGTGTGTGTGTGTGTGTGTGTGTGTGTGTGTGTGTGTGTGTGTGTGTGTGTGTGTGTGTGTGTGTGTGTGTGTGTGTGTGTGTGTGTGTGTGTGTGTGTGTGTGTGTGTGTGTGTGTGTGTGTGTGTGTGTGTGTGTGTGTGTGTGTGTGTGTGTGTGTGTGTGTGTGTGTGTGTGTGTGTGTGTGTGTGTGTGTGTGTGTGTGTGTGTGTGTGTGTGTATGCATATAGCGATAAATGCTAACTGCGCATACAATAATTCTTCGTTCGACGGTACTTGGGGTCCGCGGCGAAGCCCACGTTCTGCTAAGGCTGAAGGTCTCTATTACAACACGAGCCTGCAGAGATGTGCAGGATCGTACCAGTGGAAAATGCAAAGTTACTAACGGCGAGAGGGTTCTCCAACCAAATCAGGCCATGATACAACCTGATTCTCTGCGGTATTTTGTTAGCGACGTTAATTTGTTCGAATAAACAATATTTGATTTCCTTCTGAGCCGAGTTTGTGTAGTCCGCTAGGAAATAGATATGGCTCAAGTTTGTCTATCTGATTATGAAGGAACTGCAAGTGAGATACAGGATTTCGACAGCTAATGAGAACTAAACCTGAAATAGGACTGACATGGGAATCTTAATTAGGAAGCTAAGTTGCACTAGGTTCTTAAGGTGAACATTTCTGCACCGACTCTCTGAATTGGTTTCGTCTTTTCAACTGAAACCTTCGCCAATCTAAGTGGAAGCGAACATGGTGTAGATCTGACGATTTCGGTTACTTTAAACTAAGCATAGACCAGTGGGTGATTGTTTCAACGTGACGGCATTGGTAGTATGACAATTATGCATTCAGACCATCCTTTAGATCGCCAATGTCATTGTAGTTGTCGCTGCTGCGCTTGTTTGCCTCCGATGCGCATGTCGGTGTTAGTCGAGATCGGCAAGGAAAACTACCGCTGCTACCGTCAGCGTTGTGAAGCTCTGCGGTGATATATTATCGCCGCGACGAACGCTGCGGCGAGGTCGTTGATTGAAACAGCTACAAGAACGACGCGATTCGGCGACCAGCTAACTCCGAGTCAGTAACGCAGAAAAGTTCGATAGCGGGAAAACTTGGACATTCCATACGTCCGAGCCTATACATTGTTCCTTATACATATGTTCCGTCAACACTCACTAGCACGGAACGGACGGGTTACCGTAAGATGCTGTCGATAGCAGTACGAGACGCCAAATTTGAATCGCAGTAAATGCACACAGACAGACACGTACACAAACACACCGAGCCCAAAACTGGCAGGGAACACATATATGATAACGGCCGGTCTGCCAACTGCTCAGAGTTAGATGCAGCCGCCTCTCGCTGCCAATGATCGTTTTTATCTTGAAGCTACACGTCGTATAACAGACGGGCGAGCCAATGTCATGACATTGTCCTGCCGTGTAGGAGAACCGTGCCGTGTAGGAGAACCGTGCCGTGGAGGGTAGCACAGCGGGCAGAATGTGTCGAAAATCAAATTAACGATATAGAAACAGATACTGATAGAATAATAATAGGTGGATTTTTACCTCTAGGCTAAGCTGTTTCTTCAATTTAAGCGCATTACGGTATTTGTACTGTCAAATTGTTTCTAGCGTTTGAAGAAACTGAATATTACCGTGTAGCGTAGTAATTAGCTAGAAAAGAAAGCTAGACAATCGATTGGCACCATTACAGACGCAATATAACATGTCTCTATAATCTAAGCTATATGTCGTGTTATCATTGTCGTTTTGCCATTATCGCTCAAAAATCACCAAGGATTGTGGTTTTTTGGAAAAACAATATTTCCCCTTGAAGTCGATATCTTCTTGAGTAGAAGACAGACGGCAGCTGAGTCCTGATTGTGACAGGTTAAGAAATAAATCAAAATCCAATCAAACATGTATATATATCCGTCCAAGGTTGGCAAGAGCGCTTCTCAACGAAATCCGATGAGATATCTCCCTCGTAATTCATAGATTCGCGGTGCAGTCTACAACACCTGATTTGAAAGCTACCTCGGATCTAGGCTCTTTGACAGATGCAGCAAATTACAATGGACGTGTATTGTGTACAAGTGAGTCTGTCAAGCCGTCAGCAGCGTGTTGAAAACAGGGCCCTTAGATTCGAAAACGGAAAAATTGATATCCTTATTCGCAAATTAGCGAAAACCTTGACGGGTAAAGTCGAAAAATATGGGTCTGTGACGTTCAGAGACCAGCTAAATGTTTTCGATTAAAATTGCCGAGAAACAATTAAGGGCATACCCTAGACTAAGCATAATATCAACCCTCTAATATATTTTTTCTTCACTTAAAGGCAACGGAATGGCCAAATTAGCTCCAAGAAATCTATTAGGTACCTATCAGACGCACATTGCGTTGTTACTGTTGTTCCAGTCTATTATTATTGAGTGCGGTGACATAGTTGGATCGGCGAAGAATATTGTCGTCGTGATAGATTAGCCAAGAGATAGAATCCGAAGAAGCTGAGTGAGTAAATGATGGTACCGTCGTTGCCGCCGCCGCCGCCGCCACCCACAAGAAGACAAAAGGCCAATTTACAGAGAGACGTCTCTCTCTTTCTCTCCCTTTCGCACGCAGTTCGCTGTTTATCATCTTGTTGTTGATCTCGCTGTGGCTGGTTTTGTTGATGTTGTTATTGTTCCATATTATGCTTTACGGTAATGGGTTAAACAAGCTGAGCTGTGGTTTTCATTGCTGTTGTCGTAGCCACCAAGCGGATGGCCGTTATGCCGCTGATTCTAACGATGACAGGCGACGTGCTCGCCTGAACTTGCCTCTATTCTCAGACCGTTTCTCGGCGATCGAATGGAGTGAACCGGCTGTAGGAGGATAGGTTAGCGGTATATTGTCGACAGCTGACGCTAATTGCGAACCGAGGTACTATTCCCTTACGAGAACAACATTAGCTCGGCGAGTAGCAGTGAACGTCACCAGACTACCGGCCGCACGAAACCGGATAGCGCAGACCGTTCGCAGCGAGAATAAATTTGCTTAGCACAATATAAACGGATGCCGCGGCGTTTTACAATTGAACCAGCGTAGTGGGAGGGACGGGCCGAGACGGAAAGGGTCACTGACGGCAAAATGCTAAACCAAGCCCTCATTAAATGACCACTATCGCCATCTTTATTTTAGACATTTACCACAGATAGATACCTGCTTTATAGAGAACAAATGTTTCCGTGAGGTCATTAGTGCGTAGTTTGCCCCGATGTTCTCTTGTGCGGTGTGAGGCGCCGATGTCAAATGTTCTTCACAGGCAATTCATTGATGATATGTGTTTATTATATTCGCAAGAACAATACCGAACTGCCAACTAATTGGGGTCCTTTTTTTTTTTCTAATTAAAAATATCAGCGCGTTCCATCTTCGCCGCCACACCTTAAATTTATCCCGTCAAAGCTGTTTGGTTAATTGCTAGCAACTTCGTTTGGACGAAGTGAATCCAGCATCTTTCCACTTATTCAGGCATAACCGCTTCTAGTGTTACCGCCTCTGTTTACGTTCGAATCAGCAACGTTTCTCACTGGAATTCATCTTCGTGAGAGTGTTTCGGGACGGAAAGACAACAAATCTAAGAGCGATTGAACAGATCTGATCGAATTAAAGCGTTTGAGATATTCGTGTTGCTTGGCCAAACGGTTCTATACGAAGTGATCACCTTCCTAAGGATATTGACGAAGAGTGCAACAGTAATGTCTCATACATTTTTTATCACAACTAGCAACCCACAAAAATGGCTTCCGAAAGCTAGGTGGAACCATCATACAGCTCAGGTTGTTACTTGGCACGTAACGCTGACTACTATCCAAGAACGCTTGAGTCCCAGATTTGACAATAGGGGGCTATTGTCAAATCTGGGACTCAAGCGTTCTTGGATAGTAGTCAGCGTTACGTGCCAAGTAACAACCTGAGCTGTATGATGGTTCCACCTAGCTTTCGGAAGCCATTTTTGTGGGTTGCTAGTTGTGATAAAAAATGTATGAGACATTACTGTTGCACTCTTCGTCAATATCCTTAGGAAGGTGATCACTTCGTATAGAACCGTTTGGCCAAGCAACACGAATATCTCAAACGCTTTAATTCGATCAGATCTGTTCAATCGCTCTTAGATTTGTTGTCTTTCCGTCCCGAAACACTCTCACGAAGATGAATTCCAGTGAGAAACGTTGCTGATTCGAACGTAAACAGAGGCGGTAACACTAGAAGCGGTTATGCCTGAATAAGTGGAAAGATGCTGGATTCACTTCGTCCAAACGAAGTTGCTAGCAATTAACCAAACAGCTTTGACGGGATAAATTTAAGGTGTGGCGGCGAAGATGGAACGCGCTGATATTTTTAATTAGAAAAAAAAAAAGGACCCCAATTAGTTGGCAGTTCGGTATTGTTCTTGCGAATATAATAAACACATATCATCAATGAATTGCCTGTGAAGAACATTTGACATCGGCGCCTCACACCGCACAAGAGAACATCGGGGCAAACTACGCACTAATGACCTCACGGAAACATTTGTTCTCTATAAAGCAGGTATCTATCTGTGGTAAATGTCTAAAATAAAGATGGCGATAGTGGTCATTTAATGAGGGCTTGGTTTAGCATTTTGCCGTCAGTGACCCTTTCCGTCTCGGCCCGTCCCTCCCACTACGCTGGTTCAATTGTAAAACGCCGCGGCATCCGTTTATATTGTGCTAAGCAAATTTATTCTCGCTGCGAACGGTCTGCGCTATCCGGTTTCGTGCGGCCGGTAGTCTGGTGACGTTCACTGCTACTCGCCGAGCTAATGTTGTTCTCGTAAGGGAATAGTACCTCGGTTCGCAATTAGCGTCAGCTGTCGACAATATACCGCTAACCTATCCTCCTACAGCCGGTTCACTCCATTCGATCGCCGAGAAACGGTCTGAGAATAGAGGCAAGTTCAGGCGAGCACGTCGCCTGTCATCGTTAGAATCAGCGGCATAACGGCCATCCGCTTGGTGGCTACGACAACAGCAATGAAAACCACAGCTCAGCTTGTTTAACCCATTACCGTAAAGCATAATATGGAACAATAACAACATCAACAAAACCAGCCACAGCGAGATCAACAACAAGATGATAAACAGCGAACTGCGTGCGAAAGGGAGAGAAAGAGAGAGACGTCTCTCTGTAAATTGGCCTTTTGTCTTCTTGTGGGTGGCGGCGGCGGCGGCGGCAACGACGGTACCATCATTTACTCACTCAGCTTCTTCGGATTCTATCTCTTGGCTAATCTATCACGACGACAATATTCTTCGCCGATCCAACTATGTCACCGCACTCAATAATAATAGACTGGAACAACAGTAACAACGCAATGTGCGTCTGATAGGTACCTAATAGATTTCTTGGAGCTAATTTGGCCATTCCGTTGCCTTTAAGTGAAGAAAAAATATATTAGAGGGTTGATATTATGCTTAGTCTAGGGTATGCCCTTAATTGTTTCTCGGCAATTTTAATCGAAAACATTTAGCTGGTCTCTGAACGTCACAGACCCATATTTTTCGACTTTACCCGTCAAGGTTTTCGCTAATTTGCGAATAAGGATATCAATTTTTCCGTTTTCGAATCTAAGGGCCCTGTTTTCAACACGCTGCTGACGGCTTGACAGACTCACTTGTACACAATACACGTCCATTGTAATTTGCTGCATCTGTCAAAGAGCCTAGATCCGAGGTAGCTTTCAAATCAGGTGTTGTAGACTGCACCGCGAATCTATGAATTACGAGGGAGATATCTCATCGGATTTCGTTGAGAAGCGCTCTTGCCAACCTTGGACGGATATATATACATGTTTGATTGGATTTTGATTTATTTCTTAACCTGTCACAATCAGGACTCAGCTGCCGTCTGTCTTCTACTCAAGAAGATATCGACTTCAAGGGGAAATATTGTTTTTCCAAAAAACCACAATCCTTGGTGATTTTTGAGCGATAATGGCAAAACGACAATGATAACACGACATATAGCTTAGATTATAGAGACATGTTATATTGCGTCTGTAATGGTGCCAATCGATTGTCTAGCTTTCTTTTCTAGCTAATTACTACGCTACACGGTAATATTCAGTTTCTTCAAACGCTAGAAACAATTTGACAGTACAAATACCGTAATGCGCTTAAATTGAAGAAACAGCTTAGCCTAGAGGTAAAAATCCACCTATTATTATTCTATCAGTATCTGTTTCTATATCGTTAATTTGATTTTCGACACATTCTGCCCGCTGTGCTACCCTCCACGGCACGGTTCTCCTACACGGCACGGTTCTCCTACACGGCAGGACAATGTCATGACATTGGCTCGCCCGTCTGTTATACGACGTGTAGCTTCAAGATAAAAACGATCATTGGCAGCGAGAGGCGGCTGCATCTAACTCTGAGCAGTTGGCAGACCGGCCGTTATCATATATGTGTTCCCTGCCAGTTTTGGGCTCGGTGTGTTTGTGTACGTGTCTGTCTGTGTGCATTTACTGCGATTCAAATTTGGCGTCTCGTACTGCTATCGACAGCATCTTACGGTAACCCGTCCGTTCCGTGCTAGTGAGTGTTGACGGAACATATGTATAAGGAACAATGTATAGGCTCGGACGTATGGAATGTCCAAGTTTTCCCGCTATCGAACTTTTCTGCGTTACTGACTCGGAGTTAGCTGGTCGCCGAATCGCGTCGTTCTTGTAGCTGTTTCAATCAACGACCTCGCCGCAGCGTTCGTCGCGGCGATAATATATCACCGCAGAGCTTCACAACGCTGACGGTAGCAGCGGTAGTTTTCCTTGCCGATCTCGACTAACACCGACATGCGCATCGGAGGCAAACAAGCGCAGCAGCGACAACTACAATGACATTGGCGATCTAAAGGATGGTCTGAATGCATAATTGTCATACTACCAATGCCGTCACGTTGAAACAATCACCCACTGGTCTATGCTTAGTTTAAAGTAACCGAAATCGTCAGATCTACACCATGTTCGCTTCCACTTAGATTGGCGAAGGTTTCAGTTGAAAAGACGAAACCAATTCAGAGAGTCGGTGCAGAAATGTTCACCTTAAGAACCTAGTGCAACTTAGCTTCCTAATTAAGATTCCCATGTCAGTCCTATTTCAGGTTTAGTTCTCATTAGCTGTCGAAATCCTGTATCTCACTTGCAGTTCCTTCATAATCAGATAGACAAACTTGAGCCATATCTATTTCCTAGCGGACTACACAAACTCGGCTCAGAAGGAAATCAAATATTGTTTATTCGAACAAATTAACGTCGCTAACAAAATACCGCAGAGAATCAGGTTGTATCATGGCCTGATTTGGTTGGAGAACCCTCTCGCCGTTAGTAACTTTGCATTTTCCACTGGTACGATCCTGCACATCTCTGCAGGCTCGTGTTGTAATAGAGACCTTCAGCCTTAGCAGAACGTGGGCTTCGCCGCGGACCCCAAGTACCGTCGAACGAAGAATTATTGTATGCGCAGTTAGCATTTATCGCTATATGCATACACACACACACACACACAACGGAACGGACGGGTTACCGTAAGATGCTGTCGATAGCAGTACGAGACGCCAAATTTGAATCGCAGTAAATGCACACAGACAGACACGTACACAAACACACCGAGCCCAAAACTGGCAGGGAACACATATATGATAACGGCCGGTCTGCCAACTGCTCAGAGTTAGATGCAGCCGCCTCTCGCTGCCAATGATCGTTTTTATCTTGAAGCTACACGTCGTATAACAGACGGGCGAGCCAATGTCATGACATTGTCCTGCCGTGTAGGAGAACCGTGCCGTGTAGGAGAACCGTGCCGTGGAGGGTAGCACAGCGGGCAGAATGTGTCGAAAATCAAATTAACGATATAGAAACAGATACTGATAGAATAATAATAGGTGGATTTTTACCTCTAGGCTAAGCTGTTTCTTCAATTTAAGCGCATTACGGTATTTGTACTGTCAAATTGTTTCTAGCGTTTGAAGAAACTGAATATTACCGTGTAGCGTAGTAATTAGCTAGAAAAGAAAGCTAGACAATCGATTGGCACCATTACAGACGCAATATAACATGTCTCTATAATCTAAGCTATATGTCGTGTTATCATTGTCGTTTTGCCATTATCGCTCAAAAATCACCAAGGATTGTGGTTTTTTGGAAAAACAATATTTCCCCTTGAAGTCGATATCTTCTTGAGTAGAAGACAGACGGCAGCTGAGTCCTGATTGTGACAGGTTAAGAAATAAATCAAAATCCAATCAAACATGTATATATATCCGTCCAAGGTTGGCAAGAGCGCTTCTCAACGAAATCCGATGAGATATCTCCCTCGTAATTCATAGATTCGCGGTGCAGTCTACAACACCTGATTTGAAAGCTACCTCGGATCTAGGCTCTTTGACAGATGCAGCAAATTACAATGGACGTGTATTGTGTACAAGTGAGTCTGTCAAGCCGTCAGCAGCGTGTTGAAAACAGGGCCCTTAGATTCGAAAACGGAAAAATTGATATCCTTATTCGCAAATTAGCGAAAACCTTGACGGGTAAAGTCGAAAAATATGGGTCTGTGACGTTCAGAGACCAGCTAAATGTTTTCGATTAAAATTGCCGAGAAACAATTAAGGGCATACCCTAGACTAAGCATAATATCAACCCTCTAATATATTTTTTCTTCACTTAAAGGCAACGGAATGGCCAAATTAGCTCCAAGAAATCTATTAGGTACCTATCAGACGCACATTGCGTTGTTACTGTTGTTCCAGTCTATTATTATTGAGTGCGGTGACATAGTTGGATCGGCGAAGAATATTGTCGTCGTGATAGATTAGCCAAGAGATAGAATCCGAAGAAGCTGAGTGAGTAAATGATGGTACCGTCGTTGCCGCCGCCGCCGCCGCCACCCACAAGAAGACAAAAGGCCAATTTACAGAGAGACGTCTCTCTCTTTCTCTCCCTTTCGCACGCAGTTCGCTGTTTATCATCTTGTTGTTGATCTCGCTGTGGCTGGTTTTGTTGATGTTGTTATTGTTCCATATTATGCTTTACGGTAATGGGTTAAACAAGCTGAGCTGTGGTTTTCATTGCTGTTGTCGTAGCCACCAAGCGGATGGCCGTTATGCCGCTGATTCTAACGATGACAGGCGACGTGCTCGCCTGAACTTGCCTCTATTCTCAGACCGTTTCTCGGCGATCGAATGGAGTGAACCGGCTGTAGGAGGATAGGTTAGCGGTATATTGTCGACAGCTGACGCTAATTGCGAACCGAGGTACTATTCCCTTACGAGAACAACATTAGCTCGGCGAGTAGCAGTGAACGTCACCAGACTACCGGCCGCACGAAACCGGATAGCGCAGACCGTTCGCAGCGAGAATAAATTTGCTTAGCACAATATAAACGGATGCCGCGGCGTTTTACAATTGAACCAGCGTAGTGGGAGGGACGGGCCGAGACGGAAAGGGTCACTGACGGCAAAATGCTAAACCAAGCCCTCATTAAATGACCACTATCGCCATCTTTATTTTAGACATTTACCACAGATAGATACCTGCTTTATAGAGAACAAATGTTTCCGTGAGGTCATTAGTGCGTAGTTTGCCCCGATGTTCTCTTGTGCGGTGTGAGGCGCCGATGTCAAATGTTCTTCACAGGCAATTCATTGATGATATGTGTTTATTATATTCGCAAGAACAATACCGAACTGCCAACTAATTGGGGTCCTTTTTTTTTTTCTAATTAAAAATATCAGCGCGTTCCATCTTCGCCGCCACACCTTAAATTTATCCCGTCAAAGCTGTTTGGTTAATTGCTAGCAACTTCGTTTGGACGAAGTGAATCCAGCATCTTTCCACTTATTCAGGCATAACCGCTTCTAGTGTTACCGCCTCTGTTTACGTTCGAATCAGCAACGTTTCTCACTGGAATTCATCTTCGTGAGAGTGTTTCGGGACGGAAAGACAACAAATCTAAGAGCGATTGAACAGATCTGATCGAATTAAAGCGTTTGAGATATTCGTGTTGCTTGGCCAAACGGTTCTATACGAAGTGATCACCTTCCTAAGGATATTGACGAAGAGTGCAACAGTAATGTCTCATACATTTTTTATCACAACTAGCAACCCACAAAAATGGCTTCCGAAAGCTAGGTGGAACCATCATACAGCTCAGGTTGTTACTTGGCACGTAACGCTGACTACTATCCAAGAACGCTTGAGTCCCAGATTTGACAATAGCCCCCCCCCCCCCCCCCCCACAGC
>NW_019211456.1:40997434-41227233 GCF_002443255.2 Varroa destructor | reverse complement strand
CACACACACACACACACACACACACACACACACACACACACACACACACACACACACACACACACACACACACACACACACACACACACACACACACACACACACACACACACACACACACACACACACACACACACACACACACACACACACACACACACACACACACACACACACACACACACACACACACACACACACACACACACGTCACATAGGCATATATCAAATAAGGGAAACGTTATTGTAGAAAAGCGTAAGTGAGGTTGAACTAGATCAAGTTAATTTCGTAAGTGAAAAATCCGAAAAAACGACATATTTCATGTTGACTACTTCTGATGTTCAAGTTCGGCCCGTTAAGCAAATATCAATATATAACAACATATATGTTTAGGATACATCGGTTTTATGTCGTTCGTTGAACCATTAAAGCTAGCTCTAACGACGACTGTAATAGGAAGAAACAAGTATGTTAGTAACTTGGGATCGGAGAGCTTAACTTAAGAGAGAAAGGATCTTACTGCAACCGCATGGTACGTGACACAAGAATAGAAGCGAATCGAATGTTTTAGTCATTACCCTTCTGTTTGTGTATGGGACGATATCTGATTTTCTTAGGCATAGTCGCCTGGCGACGTTTAGTCATGTCCTATGATCCGTTTGACGTCTTTTATTTACAAATGAACATATATAGCCTGTCTGTCCCACTGTGAACGGTTTTATTAGGTGAAGGAAGTGGCCATAACGACACTACGCCCAATGTCGTTTCATTCTCGTATCCGATTTAGCCCGAACGAATTTTTCAACTGGCTCTCATTCTGCCCTGTACTCAGCACGTGGGAACGTTGAACTGTAGGATCTTTAAAATCCTACAAGGATAAAAATTGAGCTTAATCAAAAACAAAGTATAAGTGCACGGCTAACAAAAAAAAACACAGTCGCTGGCAGACAAGTCCGGCCCTATGGATTTCCTTCATGTTTTGTGGTCGAACGTGGATTACTTCGAGTTGACGAGCTTTCTTCCGTCGGTGATGCGCTATGCATCTACTACGTCTTTGAAGTAAAAGATAGGATAATAGTGGATTTTTTAGACTACATACCGTTTCAATAGCAGGAAAGCAGCACAGGAGGGCAGGGAAAGCGATATCGAGCGACGGAGGGAATAGAAACATAAAAGTCACTCTATATATATATATATATATATATGCTCGTACCCTTATAGCCGACAAAGACCGCAGAACTACACCGAACCAGGACAGATGGACAACTATATATCACGTATATATAAGTGCTCGCCAAGTGTTTGTGATGCTGACTGCTGCTTCTTCTGCTGTTTGTCTAACTGCTATCGTTGTTGTTGTTGTTGTTGTTGTTGCTGCTGCTGCTGTTGTTACTCGTGCCTAAAATAACAGGTGTATCCCGCTGGGATGATCCAGCAGCTCAGGTTCCTTCCGTCGAAGACGATCCTGCAAGATGTCTAGATGTAGACAATCACGGTGAAAGACATAGTGAAGCGCACAGCGGTTCGCAGTCAAGTCCCCGTGGCTTGGCTCGAAGGGATCGATCAAAGTCGTTTACGCTCTGTGAATAAACATCTGCAAATACAACAGAAAACATCGAACGGCTGATATTGTCAATACAAAAGTCTGTCATAACGAGCTCGATCATATTCAAAAAATCAAACTTCTCGCTTCGATATCGCACGTCAGGCAAAACGCGTAAGCAATCGGAGCAGAAGCCCTGCCCTGTTGACCCAAATTCGGTTATCTGAGTACCGGATTACCGATATTTTCGTTTTTTCTTTCTGTTCCATAATGTAAACGATATATTTTTTTCTGATAGTATTCTCAAAGAAATAGTTTTTCAACACACCAGTGTTTTTTTGTTGTTTTACTTATTCAAGCCAACTGTAACTCGTTCTATATACTGATCAGCCAAGCATTTCCAAATAGGCTGTCACCGATCAGATGCAAGAGATCTGTTCTAGTCGTGGCATAGGTTCTGATTTCCACAAATCTCCCGTCGCTCTTTATGATATTGCCAAAATGCATCTAACATGGCAGACGTCGTTTGATATGATGCTTTCCTTAGTGATGTCCTACTAGTCGCGCGCCTGCTAACTATCACTAGAATCTACAAGCCTTACTCTCGAAGGTAGGCCAGCCGTCTAGGAGTACAGCATCCTAGAAAAGGAAATAATCTAACTATTAGGACTCTATTCGAGATCGATTACTACGGACGAATAGAGAAAACGACGCGGCTGTCGCATCGCTTATTAAGGACGGCGGAGGGGGGTAGGTAAGGAGATAGATTACGAGCATATTGGGCGGTATAAAATCGAATTTCGTCAATGATCGAACGATGACAAACTTATTTTTGGACCAGCGGATAATAAAAATAGCAATAGTACGGAGAAATTTTCAATACAAGCCGCAGCAGAGGAGCACAGAGCCGTCCAAATAAGTGTTACGAGTGACGGACTAGCGTGACTGGAGGGCAACTAAAGAGAACGTGACAGGCTACCATAAACTGTGATGTTCTTTCACGAAAATGAAGCGCATTAGGTCACGTAACGTTCGATGAACTTATCTCGTTTGTTTTTATTTGTACTATTCTACAATATCTAAATTTAACGTTCCGTAACCTTGCAAAGCGCCAACGTAGTGCCCAATACGTTACATACTCTTATGCTCAATCGAAGTATAACAAATATTTCGTAGCAGGTCAACGAGCTCCAAATAAAGCCACACTTGTTTGTCAGGACACAGAACTCAGTACTAACACATTTTCGAGCTTCACAGAATATACAATAATAATTTGTAGTTGTTAATAAAGCTTGATTACTATTGCGTTTGTTTTTTAATATAACCAGTACGGGTAACATCAATGACCTCTGGTTTTCGATCACTCTACTTATCTAGTTACTAGCTCGTTGCTTAAATTATACATTCGCTGCATATAATTTCTGCATGCTTTCAGGTATAGTTTATCAGCATTTAATTGTCGAAACATCTCTTGCAAGCCTTCGCTAACTCCACATCTCAATATTCAAGGCCCGTGTTTAGTCAACTACAAATAGTACATGCTTGTCTAACATTTTTGCAGTGGAGAAACTCAGGCAATATGCGGCGTTCCGGCTTCTTAAAAACATTGTCAGACCTTTCAAGAATGTCGTACGCCTATACAATTTCTAGAAGTCCTACAACTAGTTTGCCTCAGATTCATGGAAAGACATTGTAAAAACATACACATTCTATTTCTATCACTAGTAGTGTATTGATAAAAAAAAAAAAAAAAAAAAAAAACGATTGTAAGCCCTTCTAGTTGAATTTTAATTGGTTTTCTACTGGGTTATCGTCTGCCTCCAGCCATCTAGTAAATATATTACTCCGCCTTCCAGTATGTTTTTCCGTCTGAGCGATCGGAAGGCGTGCTTATAGCCACAGTGATACATGACCAAGATCGTTCGTTTTTCCGTCGCTTCTAGAACGTTCAATATTAAAGCTAAACAAGTTGAAATTATACGCGCAACATGTAACTGTGTACGCTGTTTATGTTCACGTAGGTAAACAAAAATCTTGCTCACTGCTTACTATAGATGCTGATGGTGGTGTTATCGTCGTCGACGCCGCTGCCGTTGTCTTCAAGAAGCTTGTAGAACTTTTGGCAAAGCATCGAAAGCACCGCGACTCTTTCTTAGAAATCAAGTATCGATTTTTTAGCTGGGACTACTATCACTCTTTCTAAGTGACCGGCGGTATAACCACAACCACAACAACAGCAGCAGCAGCAATGTATAATAGATGTGACTGTTATCGTCTTTTTACATATATATATATATGTCTGAATGATCTATCGTGCGCGAAAGTCTCACTGACTGGCGGTTGAGTGACTGCTTGTACGGGGCCAAATAATTGGCAAGCATCGGCGGCAGCAGCAGCACTGGGCCCGTTGATCAAAAGGTAGCTGCTGTTGCAACGGCTGTAGTTGCTATGGGCATTGAGTGCTAGCACTTCTACCAGTGCAGGCTTTCTACAGTAGTAAACGGCGACGGCGACGGCGGCGGCGGCGGCGGCGACGGTGACGGTGGCGACGCGTCACTCGTTCTGTTCCCTTAAGGCTGACAGACGGGCTTAGCACTCGTCAGCAGTCGCCATGCAGTCCAATGCTGCCTATCTGATTCACGGCCTAGATAGAATAGTGCAAAACATACTAATAGTAGCCAGTAGCTACTTCGCTCGAATAATCACTTGCTGGTCAGGCATAGTAGAAATAATGTTAGTCACAGTAGAAGTAGTCCTTTTGTGTGCTGTGTTTCCTGCCGTCGCGACTGTGGTTCTCTTGGGAGGGTCAGCAGCCAACCACCAATAAACGTCAATGGCAGAGAAAAACCGGGGACTGACCTTTACTCACTCCAAACAACGGCAGCAGCAGCAGCAGCAGCTCGTGTGGCTAATACAGCACAAATGCACAATATGGTTAGTTAACGGATAGATAAATGAAATGAGGGGAAAGAAAAACAACAAGGCTAACCATTTACCCGCAGATAACCCTCATAACAGCTCTCTAGTTCAACTTACACTGCTAAAATATGCCATAACTGTAGTTCTAAAGCTAATAGCTTCCGCTGCTGTTAAGGGTCAAAGCAGCGATAATCGCTACCGCCGCCGCCCATCCTATCCACGAGCTATCCAATCCTCAATTTAAGAAAGATTTAATGAGCATTAGTAACTGAAGGGGGAAAAGAGGGGGAGAGGCGGAGCAGGTGGAAGGGGTGGTGATGACTGTCGGAAGAGCCGGCCTGTCGGCAAAAGCTGAGACGAAACAGTAGCAACAATGAACGCATGTCCTAATTGCTCACGCACGCATATAACATACAGGCGTACATGCACACACAAAAAACGTTCAGCCTGTCGAAAGCTCCTCGGTCTGTTTGGCCGTCGAGCAGCGCGGACGAAGATCACAGTATTGCTAGTTTTTTTTTTACTACGCATATAGAATCTCGAGTGCTTTTATGCCACCATATGTTGCTGGCGCTGATGATTGTTGCAGTGATGCTGACAATAACGATGACGAACGGTGAGCCGTCTTGCTGACTGTAATACTCTCGACCGACACAGTCTGTGATAGACGGGAAGGTTCTCCAGCTGAAGAAACGTGCGCGATTTTCACCACTGCTTGAAGCTCGTTGCCATGGTGGTGATGTTCGGTGGTGTTCGAATCCGGCGGGTGGGGCAACAAGACTTTAATAACAACCAAGCGATCATATATTTTTCATGTACGTACACATGAACGTGGGCAACATAGTGCACGACAATCGTGCTTTAACGCACCTTCAACACAGAGAGGGTTTTCAAGATTAAGTGCAGGTCATCCTGTTCTACTTTTCAACTTCTCAGAATGTCAGCACATGGAAACTGCGTTATAAACATTGACTGATCACTTCGAACGTTCAACAATGCCCCTGGAGGTCCCATCCTAAAATACATTACGTAAATAATGTCATCAACGAGAACGTGATAAACAACACAAAACCGCGTCCCGGTGTTAGCTGCGGCAGTAATGCCATTACATTCGCGTTGTTATTCGATACGATGACAGGCTCTTTTGGGTCTCTCCGTTAAAAGTGTCATACTATGGAGAACTCATATTGCCATCGAAGAGTAGCTCAAACGCCGGTTTGAGCAAGCCGTCCTTTGCCCGCGTATTGTCATAACGGATTTGTGGTACCGCGTACGCGCTTAATTCTCTGAGTTCCGTAAGCCCTACGAAACGGTTCCCCCGGTATGCATTGAAGAGAGGCCGAAGCATTATTACCAAGCTGTTAAGGTATTGTACTTCGAAAGGACGGTATCTTTAGAAAAGGCCGTTTTAGCATTCATGGACGCCAATCCTTGTGTTGGAATTTTCGTTATATGCGACCGCTAGGGCTGCATTTGTGCAGGGACTATCCGAAAAGAATGATGATCAATGGGCGCCGAATCTCAGCAAGAAATGAATCATCCCCAGTCTGCCGGAGGACGAGATGAATGCGATATTCGCAGTAACACTGATTTGCTGTTAAGCAAGAGTCTACCGATCAACAAACATTACGAGTTTGTTAGAGTTTCTCGCAAGTCTTTGCAGACAAATAAGTCTGTTCACAGTTGGCAACGGTGTACGACATAGAAAGCCAGCATGTCGGCCAAGTTGACAATACCTGAAAATAATGCCGAACCATCCACCATCTCTGTGTGCTTGAATAGTCTTCACGGACGCCTGAAGATATGATTAGGCACATCTTTTAAACAGCCATAGGCGATCGTTGCCAGCACAATAACGATTCATTAACTAAACGCTTTATATATCCATATGTTTTTCGTTTTAAAATTGCTGCTATTTTCCGCTGACGTTCCGTGTCGAAAGATTACGTCATAAAGCAACAGAAAACGTTGGGCATTAGTTAAATAAACATCTCTCGTTGTTACATCCGACACTGGCGTTGTTACCTATTGCTTCAACTATAGGTAAGCACCAATTACGTGACTATTAACATGCTTTACGCAGCTCTTAATAGGAACAAGTTCATCGGAGCTTAGCCGTCGGTATCGTATCGCTATCATACCGAATGGAAGGCTCCGTCAGTCACAGGCAGACGTTACCATTCATCTCAGGGAACCGCTATGAGCGGACTCAAAAAGTTATTAAACATTCATTGAATCAAGCTGCATGACGTTATGGGATGATATCGTTAATTGGATATTGTTCATAAGTAATATGTTCATTGGTATCTTTTTACCAAGGGCTTTGTATGACAATAGCAATTTGCTCTTGCACCTTCATGCCCTTTGTTCCGATACAGTACATTTTAGAGAGGCCTCAATTGACAGTTCCCGAGTAACAACGAAACCCCCCATGCCCCTCATCGATGAGCATATGGCTTGTACGAGATGTAATAAGCTTCATAATATTTTTGCTGGTGAGCTTTATTCGCCATTCTAACAATCCCTCACTCGCCCACGCACTGGATTACTGAGTCGCGTCAGATAGTTTTTAGAACGCCGTTTGCGGCCCGGGCTTCCCATTCCTCGACCGATTATCCGCAACAGTAACAGCAGCAGCAGCCCTAATCGGCGCGACGGCCCGTCTTCACTTAGGAGAGAAAGGTCCAACGTATGGTGTCCTTATGATATGCTTACCATCCATCGCCTGTCGTTACCGTCCATTGGCGTATGCAATCTATCTAAGTGAGCACAAAAGATTCACATAGCCCATTCGGAGCTATAAAACCCAGCAAATAGCTGGTCACGATTATCGACATAATACTCAATCGAAACAAATAAACGGATCTGTGCCCGCCTGTTAGAGAAGTATTTGGTTCTCTTTTAAAGAGTCATTCACTCGTGTGTTCATGTCCGTACACATCCAATGCGCGAGACTCGAAACATATAGATAGGCGGGGAAGACTGAAGAGTGCAAATGTGAGGTACGCAAAACCAAAGACAAGTGGTTTCTGTCGGTCACCGTCGCCGTCGTCAGCGAACACCATTTGTCCGCCTGGCGAAGACTGTCGATGCGTGATTCTTTTTAAGTTCGTTCGCAGTTGCTCGTTTCTACGCCGACAGTGGCGGCATCAGCAACTGCAGTCACAATTACGCTGGTCCCCGCAGTGGTCAGCTGTCTACGATGAGCTTCCCCCTTTTTGGGTTGCTATCGTTGTAGAGCTTTTCGGCGCAGGGGCGGCATCGCTAGCAACAGTCCCCTGAGGCTTTTGTAACAATTGTAATGTTTTTTGACGCCGACGATAGCTTGTGCTGTTGTTGCTGCTGCAGTTGGCGTTGGCGCTGCTGATGTCAGCAGATGGACCTGGCAGCAACAACTATTTTTTGCTTGGAACCTGTTTCGATATGTTGCTTATGTCTCGTGGTCCTCTTTCTGACGCCGCTGTTGCCGTCCGAGCAGCGTCCTGGTACACGTGTTGTTACTACTGTTTGCGCAGCCGATCATATTTGACCTAACGTGACTCGACTGTGCGATCTAATCAAAGCCAGCAGACAGTGAAATTCGAACGCCGGCTTTCGGAGTGCCGATCCATTGCGAGCAAGCTGCTGGCGATCGATCTTATTATAGCTACTATAATGAATGCTACTATATGTAACAACCATCTTCGCTGGCCTTACGCCGTAGTACAATAGGTGGTCGCCAGCTGCTAATAATAGTCCATACTTGATCTTGCACATGTAGATACGCCACACACGTATGTACAGGTGGCGAGCAACGTGCGACAGGGTACAACAACTGCCATAGCGGCCAGCCAGCGTCGCTACTTCTAGAGTGCGACTGAATACATGTGTGCATGCTACAATAACGGAGGTAATGACGCCAAGACATGGCGGTTGTCGCTCTTAGTGCTAGTAGGTACATTGGCCACATCACCACACAATCCTTGTCGCTTGCGCTGCGACTGCTTATGCTGTTGCAGTCAACCGGACAAAGCGCACCCATCATATACGCACATAAACAATCCATTTTCGCGGAAGGGCGACGGTAAGTAGCGGGAGGATAGGCTTCCCGCGCTCGATTCAAGCGGATTTCACATCTGCACATCAATTTGGGCGTTGGGAAAAACTCACGCTAGATCAGGCAGAAATCAGCAACTTAGTCATCACGCAGACCCCTGGTAGCAATAAACGAACACCTCGTGTTTCCATATATATATATATATATGTATATATATATATATGGAACTATATGTGTGAGAGAGAGAGTAAAGGAACGCATTGGAGGGTAGGGATGTCGTGGGTATTCCACCTATTTTTGAAGTTTATTTTTCTCAAAGTATTATAGTAGTGATAACGGTGCATACCGATGTGAGCGTCTTACTAGCGGCTATTCATATCGGCACGACATTTGTTGTTTCGTGTGTACCGGTGAGCCTTTAAAAGCCTTTCTTTCTAAATATACAGGTAGGAAAAAGCAGTGGCTTGTGTGTCTTAAAATGATCGAACTCTGTGAGTTTGAAACGTTCATGATCATTTTATGAGTTCAAAATTATGCGACCTAATTAAGCGCGGGTTTTTCAAAATTTTATAAATAGTTCACCCGGTCTTTTCGAAAAAGCTAGATGTCATACGTTGAATATTTTTACGCAGAGTTATTTGTCATTCAAACGCGTCCACTGACAATCAGTCTCAGCCGCGGGTTCTGCTAATGACACTCGGAAGGTAACGCCACCTCATCGCTCCTAGCGCAAAAAAAAACCATTATGCCGATGTTATAGCTAATATTTTAACGTAGCATATATAGTGATCAATCGCTTACTAAGTCGAATGTTTGTGACGGCAGATCTTGCATTGTCATGATCGCTCTCTCCGAATGGGATTTTTATAAAGCGGCACGGAATTAATCACATTGGAGCTGCTCGAATATACTTCTATACGAAACTGTAAACTGCTGATGATCTCACCTGCACTAACTCTGGCAAAGAGTCATCGGTGGCCGAGGTCCCGTATCTACCCAAGTGTATATTACTGGAATAATAAATCGAGTTCTATAACAACAACATAATATATAGATAGATTCATTCGAATGTTTTATGATTTAATTTATAAATAAATTTCTAAAGGTATTCTTAATTAAATTTCATATAGCCAATTATTTATAATTGTATATATATATATATATATATGCATGTAATTTTAGCTAAACGTGTGTCACACGCTTCGTTGTTTGAATAAGATAAACATACTTTGAGACCTACCTGTAAATATCTACGAAATAACTAGTTTTTATGCTGTTTTCATCTTAAAGGGAACATCTTATACACGTGGATAAGGTTGCAACTGTAGTAAGACACCAGAGAAAAGATAACTTATTAAGCAGTTATACTGTCTTAATCCATACGACATATGGCAAAAGATATCAATCTTTTGTAATTGCTGGCAGCCGAGCAGTTTTAGGTCGGCTTCGTCATATACGAGTAAGCCCGGACGACGAAACATTTGCCCAAATACATCGCACCAAATACGTCTCATTTCAGTATGCACGTATATATAATATTCTGGGAATGTGTGATCGCCAAAACAAACGATCATCATCTATAGTAGGTAGCATTAAAATCTGCTATATTCATAAGTTTTATGACTGCGTTTTACCATGTTCACAAGTATGTGTTTAAAAGCCTACTAAGGATGTAAGCTGCCTGCCATCCGCATCCAGCTATCCTTGAAATATCAGCATATGCCCCATGAGGCTTGCAATGGGGCAGCTCGATACGCCATGGTGGTTTGACGTCCTTCGTTTTTCGCTCTCTTTCCTTGTTAATGTCTCCCTATCTCACGCTAATTACGGGATAAATATGCAAGGGTCGACGCAATATGGCCTCAAGGTCACAACTTCCATCTAAGAGAGGAGCGCTCATTTACATAACATTTTAGACAGGCAACTGCCTGCTTAGCTAAGACTAAAGCGGGAACGGCAGAAGTGATGTAGACGGCCCATGCAACTATTACTCTTGACTGACTAAGCTACAACACTCCACTAGGGTGAACCCCCCAAATGCGTCCATTTCGGATCGAGCGAAGTACACGGGACAGCTGACAACGTATAATGTAGTACAACTGTCGTTGCAAATGCTCTCGGGACTTGGCTCCCTTAAAGGTACCCGTAACTCTCCATCGCTAGCTGGGCAGTATATCCTTCGTTCTGCAGACGATACGGCGTCGCCATTACGACCACTTCTGGTGGTCGAGTTTCCTACACTCCAGATATCAAGAACGAAACATATTGCGAGATTGAAAAAAGTGAAACCCATGGGTGTCGATGCAACATCAGCGGAAACGACCTCGAAATGAATGGAACTGTACGTGTGAATGCTACATGTAAACGGATGTAGGGAATTGTTATCCGTGGCTCGTTTTTTTAGCCCGGAGACATATCGAGAACTGGCGTAGTCTAATGGAACAAGTAACGTTGGATTTTAAACGAACCATAGGCTATACAATGTACTACCTGCGTAGCTGTACTAACTAAGCCAATGCACTTTGGACAGAAGAGCTGCCTGTACATTAGTAAAAGGAAAACAAATCACTGACAAAATGTCTGTCAGATCACGAGAAAGGTCTTTCCGATATAAAGATTCAAAAGCTCGAATCGCAACAAAAGTAACCCTTTGCTTCAGTCAGACGATCCATTGCTTGAATGTATGTGAGCACTATCGTATGCGCATACTGAACGACGATGTACCTTCAATAGCGTATTAACGCCAAGTATAGACGAGTGCTACGTGCATTTTATAAGCGGTGACCGAAGAATAACTAAGCTTTTCGCCCCGGTTTCACGTGTTCAATTCACGAAAAATTCTATCCCAGGACAAAGCTTGATTCGCAGCTTATAGCTATTAATAAATCGAGATATTTGGTCTTTGGCCAATTCATCTGGAAGAAATTTCGCCTTTTTACGTAACCAATATGTATGTTAGTAAGTAACAAGTGGGGTTTAAATTTGAGTTTTTTGCGTACGCCGGCCTATGGAACTTCCGGCTCGCAGGTAAATGATGTCTGCGAATTTCACTAAAAGTAAACACTTAGTGAACGAGCGAGAAAAGCACATATCGCGGACACAGACTGAGTAATCGTGCCGCTGATATCGAAACGGTTCCTGTCGCTACAGATCTGTCATTTGAAGTTGATTGATTGGCCTCCACAGTCGTAGCTTGAATGTTTATAGTACGTGCCAATACGAAGTCACGTAAGTGATAACATCGTTTATTTACCCGGTCGTCTAATACATACAAATAACAACGTGACCCGTGCGGCACACATGACTCCCTACGCGGCAGAGTATTGGAGAATTGTCCAGTCAACGTTCGTCAGAGGGTGTTGTTACGGCTATGAGCTAGTGGATGGTGGCGCACTGACGGGCGGATGGACACCATGAAAAAAAAAAGATGTGACGTTAGTTGAAATGTAAATTTGTCGAAAGCCAAGCTTTTCAGAGGGCCGAAGCCTTCATTGACGGTCGGTTTTTATTAGAGAGGGCGTTCGTTTTTCCAATGAGATTGCTGGCACAGCTACAGCCAGGCAACCACAGATGGCTACTTCGTTCAATAATAAATTTACCTTTTATCTTATCTGTGTAATTGGACGATGAATACTGAAAGGCGATCTCACGTTCGCCTGCTAGAGGCAAACTTACTAAAGTGGAAAGACGGTAGCGATGGAACTTAGTCTTTCTTTAAGGTATAGTTTTCCCATTCCAGTAAATTGTTTTCGTCTTTTCCATATGTAAATATTGTAGCATTCGCATGGTGATCGTTATCATTCAGTCAGCAATTGTTGTCTAGACCAAATTCAGCTGATTAGCAACCATGATTTACTAAGCATCTCATTATGCCTAATTATATACAATTAACGATAATAACGACGGCGATGATGATAATAAGACAACGAAACTAGGAGCATCAGTAATGGAGATACGGCTGTGTGTCGTTGTATGGTGGCGCAGTATTTATTTATTTAGTAGTGTTTTTGAGTTGGTAAGTAGATAAGTTACACTTTACATCGAAGTGTTATCAGATAATGACTTTTTTTTTTGTATCTCATTGAAGTTAGCCATTCATTTTTGTCTGTTTGGTTATTATTTTTTTTGATTGCATTTCTGTATTTTGAGGTATCCCGTATGAACCTATGTGCCGTGTTCGGCTCCTCTGTGTACAACGGCATCGTTGAGGCTTCTACTTCATCGACACTGCGAAACAATTTAAATCGATTTGGGTACTTCCGAAAATTACAGACGTTAGTCCACTGCGTTCGCACGTCGGGGATCGAGCATACGCTTCTCTAATTCACAGTAGAACGAAACAGCTCATTGTCGCCCGTCGAAGTGCGAGGCTTCAATAGTTTCAAACGATAACTGATGTCTTTCTAGTCTTCGAAGAGAAGCTCCTCTGGCCACTGTCCCAGAACAGGCGTCCGAAAGCTCAGTACTAGCCATTTATATATTTAGTTAACATTAAAAGAACCGATTTAGCTATTCATTTGTTGGCAAAGATGTCACGTTTCTCTCGCATCGCCCACCTGCTACTAGAACTATTTACTTGGACCAATATTGAGATAATATTTATTACAGGCTGACGACAACGGTTCCGCTTAGCTATCGAGGTGGCGTCTCGTTGCGTGTAGAGTTACGACTACCATTCGTCAGGCCGATCATAAATCTGGCAAACATATCAACGTTTGAGCAACGGAAAATCTAAAGATTCCTGAAGATACAAGCAGCCGCCGAACAGAAAACAAAAGCCGAACAGATAGAAAAAATATGACGATATCAGAAGCAGGGCTCTCAAGGAAAGTCTTCCTCTTCTCTGTTCTAAACAGGGACGAAAGCGAGTATCCTTCAACAAAAACGAGAAAAATTAGGTATTACAAGTTGATGGCGGCTAACACTTATCAACAAACAACGATGCGACAAAAAAGCTATGCAGAATCTACAGCAGCGAAAAATCGTAGACGAGAGCAAAAGCAGCGACGCTACTAACGGTCAGTCGGTTGGCGTGTTTTCTCTTATTTATATTGTTCAAGCCTTGAACGGATCATGGGACTTTTGGGTGGAGGAGAGTTGCTTTGAAAGGCATTCTCGCCCACAAAAACATTTATCTAATTTACGTATGAATAAAGTTCGTGTCTTCCTTTAGATTTAATCGGTGATCAATAAACACAGAAAACGATCTCGGTTTTCAGCTTCTTGGCCTGTCGGTTAGTTTACTCGAAAAATGTCTTAAAGTAAAGTAACAGCTCTTCACACAACACGGTAGAGTGTCGCTGGGCATCGATGGCGTTGTACTTTTCCGTGCCAATCTCGTGTCTCTATCTAATGCGCTATATGTTCGTTTTGAATCCCCGTGCTCACAACAGCGGATTGAGCAATTGGACGTGGAGCGTGTTAGATCCTTTCTGTCACGGAACCGTATAGTATACCATACATAACACGAGGTTGTGGCCAATTCTAGCAACCTCTGCCAGATCTCACGCCGTACGGCCTGATGCTTGCGATATAGTAAAGGGATCATTTAACTGTGTGTATCTATATTGTTCAGAAGGGAACAATAGCAAGGCTGCAATGATAGAACAGAGTTGGTAAGCGGACATCATCGGGATTGTCGTTCAACTGAATGCTCAACGGCGCGCACACGGATTTAGACTCGTTTTTGCTCGTGCGTCTACATTGTTCGTAACTGCAGCCCAACGCCGGGGCAAATGAGTAGAAAAGAGATCGGTATGGAAAATGTAAGATGTCTGGCGTTTCTACTAATTTATACTATTCAATTTTAGGCAATATACCAGCTATAATTGAGCCCAGAAACTGATATAGAACTATGGCATTGTAATGCCATAGTTGCTTGCTGAGTTAACTAAGGTAGCAACGCCTCTTCCACTAATGGCTGACCACAGGCGCGTTTGAGTACAAACCAAAAGCGTACACGTAGAACGTACGACTAAGGGTTTAGGACGTTTGCACAATTCTGTTTGTTGATGTTTGCGTACGTTGGACGATTCCGGCCATTGCAGTAAGTCTGCTCCAAATGTCACCAAATGGGTTTTGCCGATCTTTCACGTAGCTGACTTACAGAAGTCAAATATTCTATTGGTAGCACCATTGTTCGATGCGGTTAATACTGATATCAGCACAGTGTGACATTGAATCGATGATTAAAAAAAATTGACTCGGCTACAATCATTGTAGTCGCGTGAAGCGCTGAACACGTAAACGGGACACTAGACGTTTCTGTAAAACAATGAACGCCGTCATCAGTCGTCTACAGGCGTACTCCCGCCTGTAACAGTCAGGTATTAGGTTCAGCTTATTACAAGGTTTGCAGGCAAGGATGTGAAGACTCAGCTTGAGCACACTTTCCTCTCGCATCGAAGCATGCATCGAAGTCTGAAACGTAGTAGCTCATGTGGTATCTGTGTCGCGCTCTATAAATTTACATTTGCTCTACTGCTTTTGCGTTTGAACGATTTCGTAGGTTCGCCGATTCGCTAACTTCCTGTATATCCGTGGGTTTATTTGTTGTTGACAGATCTCAAGCTTGACGCAACTGGCTGTCCCGCTGGCTGCCTGATCGTAGGACACGTTAACCCAGTAAATATTCTATGTCACACTTCTCACCTCCAATGCTAATTTCTGCTGTGGTTATTGTTATGACGTAATTGTTCTGTTTCGTCATAAGCACACGCATGTATTTAGGATGAGCCATAGTTAGTTGAATTTGTTCGTATGCATTGCGGTTCCGTATATGCGGTGACGCACGGTGCTGCTTGCTTGAATTTTCTTCGTTAACACAGCAGCCAGGCAAAGAAGCAGGCAGGTGGGTAAATGGGCAAATAGACGAGGAGCCAGAAATCCAAATCAAACATATGCTGTTTCTCGGGCGAAAAGTTTGTTTTGGCACGTTCCTTCAGTGTGTGCCGATTCAGTGTGCGTCCACAGCGACAATTGCCACTGGTCCTTGAGTGTTTCAAGGGCGATGCCAGTGAAGTGGCGATGGCCGAATCAGCGGTGATTACTGGTCCTGTAGGGGCAAACGGCGCTGCGCTCTTATCCCTTCAGCTTGATAAGAAATGTAGATATTCTTTGCCGCTGCTTTGGAGCTGTTGGTCATGGCTCCGCTGGCGACAGTCGCAACACAAAGAAACAAGTAACAATATATAGGATAATGCCATCATGTAGCAGCGTTGCTGTTGATTCAGTTACTGGCATCATCAGCAGGATCGTCACATCGCACGACCGGCAGAATGACACGGTAGGAGCGATAGCGACGGCAGCAGCATTGAGGTCTTGCCTTGTGCTTCTTCACTTCCTAACGTAAAGAACTATAACAGTAATAACAAACAATTAAGCGCTCACACACACGAATAGAACATGAGTACACACGGCCAGGCAGACCGAGACCAGCCAGGATCGCATTGACATTCATTCCATCATAGTAGAAAAACGATCGTCGAAATCCATGAAACTCATTGGTGACATTTTTTTTTTTTAATAATATTTTTAGAACACTTCTACAAAGGTACTACATGTGTTATCCTTCAGCAACAAATGTTATCCTTCAGCCCATATATATATATATATATATCTAACCAGCTCCGTACCGCATTACGGTTTTTACTTAACAGTAGAGTGGAAAAAAATTAAACGTACACGTCACGCTCATGCAACAGTGGCGATAAACGTAATCGTGTTGCACGTTTATGTAATCAACACGCTGACTTCCGAAGTACGTACTGTAACGCGGTGATCCCGCTTAAAATCTATTTTACAATCCGCAAAGTAACAGACGTTCCAAGGTAGCATAAATACACTTTTTTTTTTTTACTTCAGTACGTATCTGTTTTTTTATAAGTATCTATTTTACTTGACAGTTGCCTATTGACAGTTCCTATTGCAGGCCAAAATAAACACAGTATCTCGCTATCGGCTGGAAAAATCAACGAATCTCTCCTCTAAGATTTCTCTCTTATTCGCTTTGACGAAGTTAATGGATACACAGCATACGGTGAGATAACGCATGTATCAATGATAATGTGACATGGCGTCACATAGATGTAAACCTTCATTCGTGACGAAAGTGTGTACCATCTAAACAGCCATTCTGGCTATAGTAGTACTTGCGATATTCGTGTTAGGGGGCATCCGGCATAAAGGAGTACATCAAAGGTGTATAATAGTCACCACCATGTCAAATACAAGAAAAATATGATCCTCGAAATAACTAAAAATTGAAAATAAATACACGTAATTATATAAAGTGTGGCAAAATACCATGGATTATTACGGTTCAGATGTTGCAGTGATACAATTTTGTTCAGCGAAAAATCACCTATTCAGCTCCACAAACATACACGTAGTGACTTGTAACAAAGATAGGAGCTAAATCAATTTCTTCATCGATGTGCGTCCAAATAATAGTAAAATATTGCCACATAAAACTGTATGTTTAGAATTACCCCAACAAAAAAGGCACGATGAAAAGCTCACAGGTTAAATGGCACAAAAAGACAAACTATTGAAAATAGATGAACCGGTCGATCTGTCTTTATAGGAAGTAACTGTGTGGTAGGAGCTAGATAGCAAACGCCGGGTATTTGCTGCAACAACAAATGTTGGACACAGACAACTCTGAAAGAGTTTGCAAATATCTGATTTTTTACGTTTTACGGGAACGTTACAATGCGTTGATAAAAGATAATTGCACACTGTAATATCCATTAGGTATACGAGCAGACCCAGTAATCATACGTATGAATCGGGCGGAAGTCGAGTTCGGTTACCATGTGCTATGTATAAGCATCTATGCCGCGACAAACTCAACTTTGCAGCTGGAAGTTAGTCGTGGTAAGTCAGAGAAGTGGGCATGGCGTTCGATAATCATTCAAAGTACGGAAGGATTCCATGCGCCACGAGCTAGCATCGAATGGCTGTGACTAGTAAAGCAGACAGAGGGCGAAAACAAGTTCCTTATGCCAACTCCAACTTTGGCTCTTTCGTACCATTTATCGTCGCCGTGGTGGCTATGTCATATTATCTATAGTTGTACAGTATTAAATATATATACACACAAGTCGGATCTGAATTATTTAACGATAACACTTCATTGTCGACTCTTAGCGAGGAACATCATCGGCGCGTTTCTGTTATCTACGACGCTGGTTAAGCGGGTCGGTTTCGACGGCCCTTCTCTACCGGGTATGTGTATGACAAACTCCGTGTGCATCGGTGAGCTGGCGACTGTCCTATTTGCGCTTGGCCACAGTGTACATCGCTAGACAGGCTCCGTTATTCCAAGAGCAGATAATTAGCCGCCAGCACACCCTGTGGTAAGAGCATGACGGCGCAAACCTTTCACTACTGCTGCTGCTGCTGCTGCTGCCCCATTCCGCTGTCTCCTGTCGGCGTTCTTGACTATTGAATGTGTGCTATGTTGAGTGTAATTGTGACTGTGCATCCTGCTAGATCGGGAACGTGTATCATCATGGAAATGAATCACGTTTTTAATCTGAATCATGCTGGCCATCGAGACACTCGAGGATACTGAGCACATTGATACACACGCATACTCAATGCGCTGGTAAGCGGTCTTTAGAAAACGGTAGGGGCCTTTGGAAATGCTCCAAGGGATAAACAAGCAGGGAGCCATGCTGTACGCATACGAATAGAAATTTGTTTGACATCTGGACTTACCTGAACGTCGCCTTGGTTGATCGAACCTCAATAATATAGAGAAGACTCAAACATTCACCTGATTAGCTGCTGCTTAGTAACTGGCTCTATCTACAACAACTAACAGAACAGGTTTGTCAATTCAGTAACTTTTTTTTTACTACTACTTTTTTTTTACTACTACTAATTATCTTACTTTTTAGCTATTATCAAGCTGTCCTAGCACGGATTCGTAAAGCACAAGTACGAAGCATTTGGTACGTTGGCCTATTGAGCTTCAGACAGTTCTACATGCTGTCATAGCTGTGGTCAGCGGGCAACGATTCACACTTATATGGCATACGGCTGTAAACTTTGAAGTGTTATTGTCAAGAGGTAAAGGCGAAGAAGGGTCACGGTATGTATACTGACGTTCGTAATTAAGTTTCGGTGTTCGACAATGAACAGCGCAGGGGGTGGGATGTGCTTAGGCTATGTTCTATTCATAGAAGGAACATAACCTATATTTAATATTCAGTACAGCTGAATAACATCAGCTTGATTACGTTAGTTGCTGGGCAAATAGATGTGACGATAGCTAGAATTGGGTCCAGAACGATCGAGGATGACAGATACATCTAGGTGCCTAGTCACGTTTATCACCGTCACTTTCACATGGTTAGATGTTAAAGCTATCTAGGAAAATAGATGAGCTTCTTGTTACAGTAATCGGCTAGCACATGGTGACCCTTTCTAAACATTTGCAGGCATTGCAAACATTTAACTGAATTTTCAATACAAATATATAATATGAAAAGAACAACTATCATTGAGCTAGGATTGATGAAACATGATTGAAAGGGAGTTAGTTAATTACTTTCTGTAGCTCGTTATCTCACTGTGATGGTATTCCCCTTGCTGATTTCTTTGATGATCACCTTTATCACCGCCGCGCCGCGTCACTTCCGTCAAATCTGCTGGTAAATAAGTACGATGTAATAATCTTTTTTTCGAACGTTTCTTGCTTAACATAATTTTGTTCGTAGCCAACGCGAAATCTTCGATACTTTTTTATATCGCATTCTAACACACTGGCTATTTTAGCTTGACAAATTACTCAGGAGGAAACCCGAGGATGATTAAGCAGGACCAATGCTCTGCTCATTTTAGCGCGAGTAACTTGCTTACCCTTGTGAGCTTTGCACAGTGATGGCTGCTAGGATAAACGTTTTAGTTGATCTGGCAACTTCAACATTCGCCAAATACTCTACTATGGTTTCTGTCATCGGCCGCACATCTATCGCTGCTAACGGCAGTATCCTCGCATAGAAAGTGGGTAAAGTATTGAAACACGTATTAGGCACGACCTGTTTTTTCTTGGCGTCGTGCAATGTCACTCTGAAGGTCATCCCGTCTTTGCATTGAAGTGCTTCATCTGCTTCTCACTATATTGGACAGTTACTTGAGTAGGCAAACGTTCGATTCTTTCCTTCGGATTTCGGCATCGTTTGAGTTCAACCTAAGCACAATCTAGGTTGTTACCGCTTTGTTCAGGTTTTCTAGGTATACAGCTGTTAAAATGCCTTGAGCAGATCTCGTGTGGCGCGACTACAAATCATAACGCTTAGCTAAACTTGTTTAGATAATGTTGACGAGATTAATAATTAAATGAGATAATTATGTTCTTCAACAAATTTGTTATAGATTAAAATGGGTGTCCTTGTTCTCATCTGCCCCAACTCCTGGAAGTTCTCCTGGTAAAATTCATTTAGCTTTCGGTTCTCAATGTAAAGTAGAAATACATCTTGAACGGCTGAAACTCACCGGAGATTACGTTTGTTGCTTTACTACGCGACACGTTCATAATGTATACAACAGACGACGTACATAACCACACAACAGTAGATATACAATTTTAATATAAAAGAACAAAAAGTAGATATACAATTTTAATATAAAAGAACAAAAACAACTATTATGATCCCTACAGATTTTTGTATAAAGATTCCTGGTTAATTGCTACGATAAATATTCTATTATTACATATCTGTAGGTCTGATTATACAAATGCATTTGTAGTTCCGACGTTTCAGCTGTAGACAGTTGATTGTATCGGAATGCACGTTCTTTCGCTCTCTCTATTTCTCTTGCTCCCTATCTATCTATCTACCTACCTACCTACCTACCTACCTACCTACCTACCTACCTCTCTCCCTACCTACCTACCTCTCTCCCTACCTACCTACCTACCTACCTACCTACCTCTCTCCCTACCTACCTACCTACCTCTCTCCCTACCTACCTACCTCTCCTCCCTACCTACCTACCTACCTACCTACCTACCTCTCTCCCTACCTACCTACCTACCTACCTACCTACTCTCCCTACCTACCTCCTCTCTCTCTCTCCCTACCTACCTACCTACCTATCTCCCTACCTCCTACCTCTCTCTCCCTACCTACCTACCCTCTCTCTCCCTACCTACCTACCTCTCTCCCTACCTCCCTCCCTCCCTCCCTTCCTCCCTTCCTTTGTCCCTCGCCCTACCTACCTACCTTCCTTCCCTCCCTCTCTCCCTCCCCCTCTCCCTTTCTCTTCCAGTACAGCGCCAGCCGCAGCTATGGTCCCAGACAAGAAACGACTGGCAGGGCAAACTTCACTGATGACGCGCTTGGCGCCCGATTTCGAGTAAACCGAAAGTCAGATGATAAATTACTGTTAGGCAGACGTACGTCTCTCAATTGGACGAATTTATTGTATGACGTAATACGTGAGTCTAGTGCCTCGACACACAGTCGGAGGTAGCGTACAACGGTGGTGAGTCTCTTTCCAGCTGCGCTGTTTTCCATGGCCAGCTTTATCTGGCACTCCTTTACTTTAATTATTGAACGTCGGGTTATTTCCGTTGCTACAGTCGGATAATCGGATCCAATTTGCAGTTGATGGTTTTTTCTCTCGCTATTAAAAAATGCGTACAGCTACATGTAATAGACAAAGCGTTACGAGTTGCTGGTGCTCTATAGATGAATCGATCGTTGATGGACGGATGTTCACGCTGATCGCGATGGTCAGCAGCGGCAATAGCAACGGTGCTGCATGATGTACTAGTCGGTATTACGATAAGTAGCTGACATATTAAAAAAACATTATGCCGGCCGATCAGTCAGCTAGGTAACGAACGGCCATCACTCCTACTGCTCTGAGCCACGCAGGGATGTATTATTATAATATGCTACAAGATGGCTAGCTCAACGATCGATAGCGGTAGTAGCATCAGCAGCGGCTGATGCTTTTGATGTTTATGTCGTTACAAATGCTGGTATTACTGCGCTTGTTTAGGGCGCAAATATTGTACTAGCTTGAGCAAAATGGCGATGGGCTATTTTGAGAGAGTGCAGGGTTGCCGACAGCGCCGCCTATCTGGATTCCACAACAACTATCCTATTGTATTACATCGATGACAACTGCCTCAAAAACAATGAGGGGACGGCAACAACGATTGTGGCTGCCATTAATTGTTAACAGTTGTTGCCCGTTCCACATCAGACTACATTGGTCTTTATATATAATGGTCGTATCTTGTCTGCGCCTACTCATACATACGCGTACGATTCGATCGTTGACGTGATCGAAGTTGCTAGACAACTACGAAACGCGCACTTGCAACATGTTAGGTCCAATGGAGGCTCTACTTTGTGGTCTTCACCAGCTGAAGTCACCAGTGAAGCACTACTCCACGCCAAGAAGCTTCTCATGACGGCTACTGGCGACTACATCCGGCTCCGCAACTGGCAGCTTTCGCGCGTATTTCCAGTATTTTGTGGACATTAAAAATGACTTTCAACTTCTAGCAGAAAAAGGTTCCATCGCATATTAGTACTATAGATGCGACAGTTGATAGATTCATGTACACATCCATGCAGCATACAGCCAGACAAACTGGCCTTTCCCGATTTCGCCTGTATCCAGGCCGCACGGAGACGTACCATTTAGGCGCTAGCGATAATGACCGGTGACCATCCCGACTACAGTTTACCTATCTAGCTGCAGTGGCTAAAGCGTAACAGCGTTCATATGTTTGCAGCAATTAGTTAAAAGTGACGAATTGCTTGAAACTTTTGTTCGCACGATGGAGCCGATCGGGGCAGTCGCCGCAGAGATAAAGACGACACTCTTGTATGCGATCGATTTATTTCTACCTTACGTGAAGATGGTAAACGTGCAAATGCTAGTCATAGACTCCGGTAACGACAGTACGGTCTTCAGTCCGCTAACGTTAATCATTTGGTGAAGATACGTTTAGCCTAGAACGATCGAGCACGTGTATCCCTCGGACACAGGGACATAACGGATAATACCGGATATGATGCCATGTATGTAAGTGTTAAGCCACGGAAAAAAAAAGCGTCTTTAATTGATACGCAGCCACGAACGATGCGAAGAACAATCGAGCTTGGACAAATAAACTGGACATAATCCGACAGCACTCGAGGCTGTCGCCGTAAAAATTTATGCCAACGAAATTACCAGCAGCGAACGATATATAACGCTTCTATCTGTAATATAAACGGTTGATGTAATTTTCTTTCATTAATTAAGCTTACTTACACTTGATGAACAAAACAAGCACAGTAGTGCTCTTTGCAGAACTTTGGCCGCACATCTACAATGGTTTTCTCTGCCATTTTTCTGCTCCGTTCGGTGCAAGGTGGACGCATTTTGTGCACCAGCAGCTATTGGCGCCATTCAGAGAACTATTCTAGTTTCCGCGTCACTCGTAAACAAAAACAATGAAAACAGCGGAAGCAGCTATCGTTGTTTCGGCAGAAACATACGTCATCGGTGATGCTGCTAGTTCTGCTTCCTAAACCGTTCTACAGGCTTGAACTGACTGTGAACAAAAAGCTTGTTTTTTCCATTAAATGATATGGCCATTTGTTGTTATGACCATTATTATTGTTATAGATAGTGTAGTGGCATATGAAGCCTCCACCACTTCAACACAGCTCACTATTGCTCTGGGCGGGCTACAACGGTTCCATGACTTCCACTTCAGTCGACGATACTCACCGCCGTTGCTATCACCATCGAGTCGTCTCTACAGTTGACAACTGCCGTTGGTGGAAGTCGCAATCGGCAATTTGTTTCTCCTAATTCTGAACTGAAACTGCAGTAGTAGTAGTAGTAGTAGCCACGGAAGTGCAGTAACAACAGCCATAGTACATGGCCAGTCCAGTCAAATCACTGTCCGACGCACACGTCGTCGCCGCCGCAGCCGCCACCTACTCGATAGCCGGACAGCTGTAGTCGCCATGATCATTATAGCTGCCACAACAGCAGCGAACACTCCTCACTATGCAGCTGCTGTTGCCGTAAAGATCATGCGCCATGATGTCAGCTTTGAACCCTCAGCAGCGGTGGCCGGCCCTACTCGACGTCGTGCGTAAGTAAATAGCGGTCCTCAGCAGCAGCAGCAGCAGCATTCGAATCGACAACTGCACCTACTTAACGCTCTATCTTCGACAACGGCAGCGGTTGCCGCTCGCCTCGGAACGATTCGGCCGTCGGCGGTGACCTCTTCAGCAGCACGTACGATCCATCAAATGCTTCTCTCATCTACATAGATCACGTTGTTGATGATGACGACGACCACCGTTTGGTCACTGGCGCGACCGTAGCAAAACAATTATTATGTTTATGTACATCTGTCTGTATTGCTTTAAAGTCGTCGTATGTAAATGTCCATGACAGCATGTGTTTGTGTTGAAGCTGTACCATATGCGAGCCTGTGGCTCGATCTGCATAAATTCCCTTTGTAGTTGCGTGTGGCTCGCTATTACGAGTTTATCTTGCCAATGAAAAATGCAGAGGGCAATTGGCGGACGATTGTTATCTTTGCTGCCACCGCTATTTCTTGCTATCGAAATTTGCCGTGGTAGCAACTGGTGGAAGCACCAGCAGTAGCAAACGAACCTACACGCACCGCATAGCAGAAGGTAATTGTATTTTAGCACTTCGATCTAATCCGGCGTGCTAATGGCGTTTGCCCTGCGACGTTTGGTCAGTCCAGTCACCGCTGCACCAGGCTAGAGTCGGCGTCCCACACGCAGCGCACTATATATATGAGCTATTTGATTCGAAAACAAAGATGACTCTATAGCGGGAAGCGGGGTTCGATCAACGTTTTCGTTATGCCTCTGCATAGCTGCCGGCCTACCTGGCAGTGGTCTATCAATGATCGTCTGCTTTTTTTTTTTCGGCTCATCAATGTAATTTGGTAATAAGCAATGCTAGAAAAAAGGCAAATAAGACATAGCGAGAACCGTAGGGGGGAGAAGATGGAAAAAAGAAAGTATCTATACTTTTTTTTTTTTTTAGAATTGTACATTTGACATTACACACAGTAAATAATATGTATTGGGAGATATTAATGTCTGCTAATAGCTAGTGAATAATAAATACTCTTCAGTATTATATCCTCGTCTAAATTCTATTTAAGCTGGAAGGGGTTCCTGAAAGAGATTGAAATGCTGATCTTGACAACCGTCGCATCGGGAAGATGATTTTTAAGGAGACTGCCCAACAAAGAAGGATGTAAATTTTATTTTAATAACGATAAAAAATAAATAACGCATGTGCATGAGAGCTTTTCATCTTGGAAGGGCAGCACGCCGGACGTGAGCGGATCTGAGACGAACACCGCTTGGAAGTAATGTAATTCGCTGGGTCTATTTGGGACTCGCCGAGTGTTTGCTCTATTGTATTTTAACTACCGTCTTCCAAGTCTGAGAAAAGTATGCCGAAGTATGTACTTGTTTCTCATGATATTTTCAGTGAACCCATGGGGAAACTTGCCCTTTTCAGAACTAGCGTTAGGTCTAGAAGCTTTCCTTATAAAAGGGTTGGCTTAGCGTTACCGTCTGTGAAGATCATTAACGATAATTATCAAACGTTAGGAGTAAGTGGCCTTACTATAACGCTAATCGTATTGAACCAGACGAGCTATGGCACGTAAATTTTGACGCTGTCTGTGTACCGCAATATTAAAAGCTCCTTCAAGATCAAAGCGAACTAAATTTTCGTTAATCTTCTAGCTTTTTATACATTCGGCCAACTCGTATCGACGGTGACTCTCCCAGCTAGAACAAAAGAGCTTAATGCTCAATATAGGGAGCTGTTAGCCCGTTTCCGTGCATATATACGTACAACGAGCAGCAAGATCTCTTTCAATTTGTATAACTTCAAACAAGGAATTTAAAGGGCTCTTCAAATATGACCTAGATCGTTATGTTACCGAAAGTGTTTTTGCCAGAGTGCATAACCACCATCCTATACAGTTATCCACACCTCTCCTTGCAAGGATAAACTACTAAGGACACCTCACCTATCAATTTGTTGTCGCCGTTCATACCTGATAAACCGGCAATTACCTTTGAAACTGTTCGTCTGATTGTGTAAGCTTAAAAAACTAAGAAAGCTGCCTGGCGTCACTTTTGGATCGCGGTCCAAAGACACATCCATTGTACAATAGAGCTGGAACATCGAATACCAGGCTATGCTAACGATCGTTGTTTGGTCATTCTCCGAACGAATGCAACAACAGGAAGAAGGTTTCCATGACAGCATATGATGACCTGGAATGAAACGACGGCGGGTGATACGATAACAAGCGGACAGGTACAGATAGCTCATCTTTCCGTAGACTAGAAAAAACTGCGGAGCCAAGTCACACGATGACACGAAAGCGTTTGTTCGGAGCGCCGTTGTGGCTGTTCGTTGTTTTTGAGCGCAAAGCCAAAAGGGTAGCTCTCGAAAAAAGTCGACAACGGGAACGTTAGAGAGGAAAATAACTGGCCGTATATGGAGTTGTACGTTCGATGATCAGTGAAGCACATAATGCTTGCAAGTAGAACCTCGGTATTAATTTGGGTTTATGTTTTATATTAACAGACGAGCGTAGAAGCTGACGCAAGCAAGCAGCTTGTAAGCCCAACCGACACAGGTTATCGACTAGAAATATTGCCTGTGTTCCGACAGTGCGGTCAGTCCGTATAGGTGTGTGTGTGTGTATATATATATATATTGAAGAAATTACTTTCTCAAGGTTGAGATTATTCTTAATAACGAGTCAAACTAAAAATAACTCTCTGAATAATCCGGTAGAAAAAGATTTTAAAGCAGCGCTTGGTTCTCCGGAAATTGCCATTCCTGTCCAAGTTTAGCTAACAACAATTACCAACGTAGCAATTTACTATACATACACTACTATAATGTATTTAGTCTATCTAAAAGTGATCTTGTCAGAAAATTACGTGCTTGATAACAACTAGAAAAGAGTAGCGACTAAACGAGAAGCGGTAGCGGTAGGAATGGCAATGTCAGTGGCCTCACGACGCGGGGAAAGACAACATGCCCGTTTCTGGTCGATAGTTCTCATGCAGCGTCACCCAAACTCAATCCGGAGCATAAAAGAAACCTGTTGCGATCGTTAGCCATGGCTCACAATGCAAAGATTTGAGTAAATCTATGAAACTTCCTGGTTCGGGACGCCGGTACAGATACAGATAGTCGCACGCGCACGCTTGCGACTGTCGATTCGAGTCGACCATAGGCTGGCAAAAGAAGACTTTTCTGCTGTGATATGAGTTTAACGTATGAGTAACGGATGAGCCATTCAGCTTGTTTATTCGCGCATGACTAGTTATGACCGGCCAATAGGCTGAAGACTATTGGCTAGCTTACGACCCTCGGCATGATGATAGTTCGTTTCATGAGACGAATTAATACGACCGGATCTGCAGGACTAACGTAGATAACAAAATGGCGTTCCGTGACGCGGCCGGTTGATGGGACGCGACGTCCCATCGACTGTTGGCAGTTCGAAGTCAATCGAAGTTTCAAGTAAAAGGTTTACTGTAAACTTCGATTGATTTCAGATCGAGGGTGTGTAAATAACACTGGCTGAGAGAGAAAATGAATAAGCAATAAAGAGATGACAGTAGCAAGCTAAACGCATTACGATTAACAGGACGTAATTTTCTGCGCATGAACGGAGCCCTTTTTCAGACTCCGTTCATGTGAACGCGTTTGAAAATGTCAACATTATGTATACCTTAATTTTTAGTATATGCTTTAGCTCCATTGTGATTCGCGGTTTCCAAGATGATTGAAGCCACCTAAATAGAAACAAGTATCATATGGGGCAGGCGGACTGACTTTTTGTAGCCAATTTTCTACACATATTAACCGTATCATAATATGTCAAATAAGTCGCAAAAAATGTTATCTTTATTTAACATTCGACTCAGACTATTATTACACGTCACGACAACAGCTCGAGATCGTACTTAGATTCGAACCAGATTGTCCAGGAATTAAGGTTTTGTGTTTAGGCAAATGCATATGAAGTTCTTACTCAGTACCCTTTCATACAGGCCAACCGACACATAAACGGGTCTATCGAATTAAGAAGCAGCTTAATCGAGTACAAAAATTGTGAACTTCGTTGGAATAGCCTCTTTCTTCAATACACTGCAATTATAACAGCAAACAGGCCAACTTCCGGACCGTCCTTCCTGTAACCACATCTAATAACAACTGCCTACTGCTTACTGATGCAATAATTTCTGTTTTGATTCCTATCTCAACGTTTTTAAATCCCACCTCTCGTCTCTCCCGGCGGTCTATGCTTCTCGAGCCACTAACAACCCGTACGACCCAAAGTCCTTTTAGCGTTATGCCTACCTATACTCTTGTGCAATCTGGTGTTTTTGCTTGTATGAGTCATCACCTAAAATAGCTAGAGTCGTAGAGTTGGCCAGCATCCACCGTAATAGCGGGCAATTATTAGCCGTCACGAGGTCGTCGATCGGCATCGGTTTATCAGAGAGCAGCTTACGTAGCGCAACGACCTCTGCTAAAGCATATGCAATCGTTGCAGAAGAAGTGACCAGCATTATCGATAGGCTGACAAACGACGTTATGGTAGGCCAACAGGCACAGCCTGGCTGGTACGCTAGGGTAAGTTACGCCTATTCATTGCAAACGCGAACAAACAGGGGTGGCGCTGAATGACCAGTAGGTCCACAGCCACCTCACAACAACAGCAGATATATGGATTACGCTATCAGATTTAAACATAAAACTAAACAGGACAATCCATAGAGATTGGCTCCGTGCAGGACGCTGTGGCATTGCCGATTGACACTGTACGAGCCTGTTACACGTAAACCCTACACCAGTTACCCTATGCCACGGTATTTTATTACTGGACAAGTAGATAGGCGACCAAACTACCTAATCTAGATATAGATCTAGACATGGCTCTGTCGGGAGCCAATATTTTGGTCACACTTGACTCCCTTCTTTCTCCCACGCGCACGCACACGCACACACTCACAATCGGCCTCGTCTTGCTCCACGCTCAACGTTCGACGATCTACGGTCTGCTGGCATTCGGACAAGAACAACTGCCACTGCAACAGAGTTGAACGCTAGGAGTTTGGCAAGATGTAGTGGTCGAATAGCTTTTAAGAGCGACGACTACGATCGTAACGTCTTTTGCTTGCACCGTTCCGTTGGCCGAGCCCGACGCCCCCCGTCGCCGCTCCGCCTACCCAGGGTCTGGCCAGCGTCTGTCGACTGCAGTAGTCTTACTGCTATTTCTGCAGCAGCCGCCGCCGCCGCAAACGTTGTCTTTGTATAGTAGTGGCAGTTATAGTACTAACAGCTAGTATCTATTGGTAAAGCAGTGTGCAATATATATACCTACAGGGGGCATTGAACGAGAAATCATATTCAACAGATAATAAATTTACAATTGGTCAAATAGATAAGATAAGGAAACGCGCTACTCAATAATCAGCACTCGATAAAGGCAATATATCCCTTAGAATGGCAACAGTTAGAATTAGGAAGGTTCTTTCGGTACTTTTAGTTGGCTAGATAGCTTAATTCGAAGGATAAATGGATTACGCACTGACTGATTTATGGGTTAAACCTCACAATGATCGCAAACGAGTGATCTCATCAATCCAACGATGTCGCGCGTGGTTTTGTCTGTGTGTGTATCCGTTTGTTTACCTTATTTTTATTTATTTGTGGTTGTGTGCGTCTCTCGAAACCATCAACAACTGGCAACAAAAACACGCGATTATAACGACGGCGGTGGGGTTGGCGGCGACAACCAACAAGCGGTGCTGCTCAGTTGTCAACGGCGTCCGTGAAAGCGTCTAGTGGCCGTCGTTTCTAGGGCGTGCGATACGGAAGCAAAACGTTTATACTGTTTCATTGCTTGCAGCCGCTGCGGCCGCAGTGGAAAGCTGACCGTTCAAGGAGACGATATCGCAGTAGCAGGCACACAACGTCGGCTACTAGTGTTGCTGTTGCTGATGGACCAAAACGGGGTCGAGTAACATGGCGTTCTAAATTTGTCCGTCTATATCTGTAACTCTTTCGTTCTTATTCGGTGATAGTTTATACAGCGAAGTGAGGCTTTAAAGCCGGCTCAGTCTGCGATGAGTTTTTATCGTCACCTCGAATAAACACTGTCAGACGGAACGTGCGTCGATGTCGTTGTCGACTGACTTTAAGCAAGCATCCAGGTGCTGTATGGTCACAACTAAGCAGGAAAACATGTATTCTAAACAAGCTAGAAAGAAGCCAGTGCATTAGAAGTAATATCTGTCGTTTGCGTTTAGTCGTTGTCGCTAGTTGAGCAACATTAGCGCACACTGGTTTCGAATGTTACATGAAACATCGTACCTACATGTTAAAAACACGATCAAAAGTAAGACATTTTTAACTACCCTGTATATTAGCAGCATGTGAACACAAAAAAGAATACCTATTTTTAAGAGATTAATGATAGTGCGCTATTCAGCTAAACGAAATAAGCCATGTATAGCCGGAGCTTGATGATAAAAAAAATTGGGAGGATCTAAAGTGTTTCGCAGCGGGTGGGTGGGTAAGCTAGTCTAGAACAACCACGGACCAAGCGCGGTAATTGCTGATGCCTGCGGGAGGTAAGTACATTTACGAGGTACGATTGTTAGGTGACATGGCGTGGCATCGGCCGGGTAGGCTACCCTTGAGGACGTCACCGGTGAAACGTTCTCTCAAAAACCTTATCATGCATACTACGTGCCGAACGAAACGTAACAGTTGACTAGGAAAGCCATTCTCCTTGGATGTCTAGTTATCTGCTTGGACGGCCGGTTGGTCGGTTCCCTGATTGCCTGGCCGCCGTTTGTCCGCTTGTCAGTAGTAGACTGTACATTTGCGAGTATCCTGTTGCAACCTACCTGGAAGAGCAGGCGGAAAAGAAGTTATTGAATAGTGCGCAGGAACATGTCTTGCTTCTTTTTTACTTGTTGCTGACACTGCGCTCAGCGCCACCGTCGTTGCACCCAACGACTGCTACCATTTGACTCGTTCACGCCGGCGCCAGTGCCAACTGTCGCCGTGGGTAGGCACGCAAACACAGTTGACGCCTGCAAGTCTTGTATAGCCTTGTAGTAATAGAAAAACCCAAACACCACAGTATTAGCAAACGCGTCCGTAGGAATAGTAGTTGTATCAAGAGAACCGTCAGTCAATCAGTGACGCACCACTAGCCAAGAGCTAACGAGTCCGTCGGTCTAGGACATCGAAGGTCTACGAAATTTCTGCCTAGAAGACACAATTATAACGCCCTTAGTTAAAGAGAGCAGGGAATATCGATTTGAAGCCACGCTATATTACTACTGTGTGCGAGTAAGTTTTGCACACGGACATGCACCGCTAGTCTTGGCCGCATTATGGCCGAGTGCAAGTTGCCGATGAGATAAGTTCCAAAGTTTTTTTTTAGCATTCTGGTCAGATCTGCACTGGAAGAGATAGTAGGAAGTAAACTAGTCAACTTTAATTAGTAGCTTAAGTAGATACGGGATTACTTCCTGTTTGGAACTAAGGGTTAATTAGGGGAATTAGGAATAATCTTGTGGATCAGTCGACTTCAGAGTAGAATCAGGGTTGATTTGTGCGTTGTGCTCGTCGTGCGTATATACGCCCGCCACAATAAGAGTGACAGGTAGCTCACAAACGCAAGACCCCCTTGTCCCAATTACAAGAAAAATGTTGCGATACAGACTTTAATCCTGGTCTTTTATCGGACAGATGTTTTCGACATGGCATACTCTGGACACGAACAGAGAGTATATTAGTCATATCGTTGCATAAAATGCAAACACGCTACGTCCCCGCAAAATTGATATATACTTGTTGAGATACACCATATCGAGTACATATAGAGGGCAGTTACGAATATGGGTTGTGCATAGGGGTTGCATTTGGTACCGTTGTTTACTTGGATCAGCACGTGTCGTTGCTGTCGTGTGTTGAGGACTATCGACGTTCTCGAAAATGTATGCTACACCAGCGCATTGGGCCAGCTATCTGACGGATGACGTTGGTAAATTAGCCGGCAACGAGGAACACAGGCGTTTGCGGGCAGGAAGACCTCTAACAGCTTAAATGTATGCAAGTTGAATACGCCCGTGCTAGTTACAGATTTTTGCATCCAGATACTATGGACCGGTCGTTTCAAATCCCTTTAAAGAACCTGAGTGAAAAATAGAAATGTCAATGCCAATCAGGAAAAAATAACGATGGCCGAATGGCTACCTGCGAACCTATACGTTGCTGGCCACAGTTCTTTATGACAAGAAGGAAATCTAGAATTTAGGCAGACAACAATATGCAATGAATAACTGTATGAAGTTACTATTTGTACAACGACTGCGAGTCATGTTACTGGCCTCGAAATAGCTTCATCTGCATTTAAACTTAATCAAAAAGCCGAGAAAGAAGTAAGAAAGGAACGACCATCGACTCTGCGCTTCTACATCTAATTTATACAATACGAACTATGACTCACCAGTCGTAAGTTGTAACTGTTTACGAAGCGTCAGTGATAGGTGTGTGTGTGTGTGTGTGTGTGTGTTACAAAATAACAATCGCAGGGTATGTTGTTATTATCATCGAAACAAAAGTCAATCCAGATGTTATTGCAAAGACACGCGGTGAGGCGCCATGCAAAGCTGGTCGACGATACGTCCTTTGTATAGATAGGTGTTTTTCTTATTTTTATGTAAAACTTCCATGCGTGTGAACATGCAGGTGTACATTTAGGCCATGATTCAACTTTGTTTATATTATCACGAATAACTTAAACAAAGTCATTGTAATTACTACCGCTACGGCACTTATACAGATGTATTTGTCCCCTCTGTCGAAGCTCGCGTACGGTTTGCTTATTTGTTGAAATCTATTAAAAGAAATGTTGCTCTATCTTGTAGGATCAGTTTTAGAAAATTTGTGACTGATTTGATACTTGACCGCGCTTATTATGATATCTTTACTATAATTGGAAGACATCAATAACAGTGCGCTAGCTGCTTAACGCGTCGCTAATATGTAAATTGTCGATAATCATTTGCATATGTAAATATAAATAAAAAAAAAAAAAACAAATCTCTACAAGGGAATACTTAACGCTCCTCCCGAACTTTTTTGCTACAAATAATATTGTATACGCTTGAACCTTTATCTAAAAGCAATAGTAAATGTTAGCAGTGTAAGAACTAAAATTTCTAATTGATATATCAATATTCAATGAAATATCAATCCGGGAGAGATGTTTCAAAAAAGAAGCAGACTTTTACGTAAGTGAAAAGGCTGTAAGAGCGTTTGTTTGATGAATTTCGTTGCATGTTACTTTGCCCGTCATTGACAGATGCGTATATATATATACATACATACTATATACATAGATGGTTTGATAAGGTGAGAAGGCTGGAGTTTATACTAGTAGGAACACAGAAAATCAACAAACAAAATATTAAGATCATCTTGAATCGCGAAGCAGGCCATCCCTGGTCGAAATGGAAGCGTCGTGCGACTTCGCATATAAACTTTTTTGCACGAGATCTAACTCTAAAGAAGATACAAATGTCGAAATGATGTGAGCTGATCTAGGGGAGCAAAAGAGATCCAGGGAGAGGCTCAGGTCAGCGAACGATGATGGGGTTTGCTAAGGCATTGCGGATCAAAGAATCGGCGGTTGCTATCTACGAGGCGGTGGCTGAAAACTTTGACGGGCGAGAGCTTGCCTATAGCAAACTTTCATGTTTGATATTCATGGCGAGACATCGAGCCCTCAGCGGCATAGCCCGCCGGCATCGAGTTCGGAGTCATCGAATAACTTAAACGTTTCATAGCGTTCGAAGCGATGCCTAATGGTAAATCTGTGTGGAATATATTGAGTGTGGTGCTAGCAGTGAAAATAGTACGGCTGTACACTTTTGACAGCAGTCCCAGGGGCAAGTCGATGGTGTCAGTGGCAGCGCCGGCTGTAGGTGAACTATTTAAAAATAGGACCAGCAGGCAAGGTATAGAAGTCTGTGTCCAAGTGGAGGCAGGGTGTCATCTGCGACGTACGACTGAGAAAAATGATAGCCAAAGAGTAAAATCATTAAGGGAAACGCTATCTGATTAGAAAACAATAGAGCGTCAAACTTGTCAAGTTTTAATATATTTACTAATATGCATATACAAAGTGTTCGGGTGTCCTTGGAGGAATTGATTGCTCTATAACGATAAGGGTCAGATTAAGGTAAGTTTGCTTTTAGCCCCTTCCGAAGCCCTTCTTGATGATTTATGGAGCACAATCCTGGTCTAATGGCTTTATAAGCTTTGCTGACACGATACCAGCCGAGTATAAATTCACTTAGTAACAAATAAAAGCATTTTATAATCTATAGACTCGCCTTCGGCTTTGCTGTTGTCTTTCAATTCGTAAATAGTTGCGTGTTTGTTGCAATGAACCTTATGGTTTAGATAACCCTCAAAGAGGTAATCGGAAAGCGTGGCGGTCATGAGAAGTTTCCGTCGTCAGAAGTAGACTCACCGGCAAAGCAAGTGTTTCCTTTGGGCTCTGCATAAGGTTCGTTAGAAGGAATTGTCAATCGAGCGATACGTTTTTAGCGAAGGTTAACGAGTGCGCCTCGTTTACGAATAATGAGCCCCAGTTCTAGGTATTTGCCGCAATCCTGTGAAATTTTGACCAGCATGTCATCTCTGCACTGGACCCATGCACGCATTTATTTGTCCCTGTCTGTACGTACGTTGGTACCCGTCAACCGAGCTGTATCTTGCATGAATGGTCGCGAAAGTGTAAATGCAAGACTGGCCGCAAACCTCTTTTACAAAACAGCTTTCTTTGTATACAACGTCGAGTCTACACGTACGCGTGTTATTCATTGAATAACTTCGATCTTTGCTCCTATCCTGGGAGGCAATCCGTGCCGCTTCGGTGTGTGGCCTGTCATGCTGCAGTAAACCGGTTTCCTGGAATCATTGACAAGCTACCCGTAACCGATATCAAAAGGCGCACTCATTATCCCAAATGGCTTTGGAGTTTTCGTAACGCTTCGGCGCATAGACGGTTGTTGTCGTAATACAATTGTAGTACGAATGCAATTCCCTTTGCCAACGTAAACTGTTCCCTTGTGAAAGCGAACTGGAGTTTTCGAAAGATCGACTGGTACAAAAATTGCGATCCTCTACGCCCGCCATAAAATATTTTCGTTCAAAGCATATTTACTAAGGACATCGGAATAACCTTCAATTACAGACAAATAAGGTAAGCAGGCCTCCCAGCTGTGTACGAACACCCGAATAGATTCGACTCTTCCTCGTATTCTGTCGAACATGTTGAAATGACCACAAGACAAGAATGTTTTGATATGGTCTGTTCAATCATGGCTTTTTTTCAGTCCCACTCACCCCGTTGTTTACTCCAACGTAGTTTAATAGACGTTATATATATATATATATATATATATATATATATATATATATATATATAACAGCTAACTAAGTAGACATTCGACGGTATTAAACATCTATTGACAATAAGCTTGCCGACCGGTGTCGGCTCCCCTAGAAAGCCTGTTTGTGGTCAGTTTTGCTTAATGTCAAGTGTTTAGCTTCGCGTATCGACGAATACCGGCCGGCCACTTCCCGCTGTGGTTCAGTCTGTACAGAGAGCACGAACGATAGAAAATGGCGAGTGACAGCTGTCACGTAATATCCTCTGTTTGGGGACTGCTAGTATCGGGGAAAAACGGATATCTAGAGAGGGCAATGCAAATATATAGACAGAGTCGCACGCAGGTACCCACTCATCATGGCCGCCATATTGAACGACAATCGCTTTGATCGGTCCAGAGAGCAATCTGGCCAGAAAAGATGTTGTGACTCGCTTGGTGGGCACACGTATTAGCCTGGATAGGATTCTGTGCTCTCCTCAGAACGAAGCAATATTTCTAGGCATTGTAGTGGGCATGACAGGGGGCCCTATTGAAGGAGCCTATTTTTTGTTGCATACTTCCGTTAAAATAGCATTCAGGTGCATTCGCTAAATGCGAAAAGCTAGATCGACGCAGGAAGTGGCCGTATATCTACCTTGTAAATCAATATGCGCCGAGCTGCGCCTTTTACAGAAACATTAACCCTCACCATTTCGATTTCTAGATTTCTCCAAAGATTTCCAGAAGGAGGAAATGTACCAATAAAGAAAAGGCTAGCCGCTACCATCCCTTTGCTGCGGTCTTTGAGTTGAACCGCGCTATCGGCCGAGTGTTGGTACCGCCTTTCGTCTTATCTCGGCCATACAGCCTAACTGTGGAATTAGACGGAACGGTAGCGGTCAGTATTACAAGAAGTATGCCTGGCTCAGTCGCCTCATAGCCATGTTGCAGGATACGACTGAACCACGGATCTCTAATCCGTATCGACGCGACTAGTATCGCCCACCGATTTGTCACCCTCGTGGCGTATAGCACACATCCAAATCAGGAGTTACAGCCTCGTACAGCAAGCCGAATCAACATGATTCGGACTACCCATCTTATTTATGGATACTTATAGTATTTGGAATGGTAGTTATGGGACAAATTTATGGATAATCACTACGTTTCTGTAAGACACCATAAAGGCGTACACGTGTAACACTTGATGCGAATACGCTTGAGATTCGATAATTGTAAAGATTATGACATATATACATATAATATAAACCATTTATCTTCTGCTTAGCGTGTCCAATTGGGCTGTTCCCACTTTTCGATCTTCAACACGAGCTCCGTTGTGCTCGACTCGTAATACGCAGTAAACTTGAATACTCTGAATAATATACTCGTAGATACGAATGCATAGAATGATCCACTAGCGTGTATATACTGCATCTGACACGAAGTGTTCGGAAGCGACAAAGAGTCATTTGCAGTATTTTTGGTAAAATGATCATGGCGTTTAGTTCGTAGCTTATGAGTGAACGTTCCGATTTGTTTGCTCATTTTACTTGGGGGTCCAAGTTTCAAGAATCCCTTCACATGTATTCTGGAAGGCAAACGTGCAGGACACTGCTGTGATACGGTTATTTAGCTGGTGGCTAGCTTCGGTCGGCCTTAATGAAGCTATGTCATCATCATCATTTCGAATATCGCATCCATACGCAAGCGAAATTGACGTTCATTTGTTCAGCGATGTATGGGCCGCGAGGGCAATGGCGGCCCACCGCCAGCAGGACGCTAACACGCTATTTTGAAGACCAGCTAGGCCATTTATTCCTACTAAGTTCGACCGCTGAATACCAAGAGACCTTCCAAGACAAGCCATAATAACGTCACGCGGATCAATTCGTAGTCATCAGTGTAGTCATTGCAGCAGTCAAGCGTATAGTGGTAGCAGTCCGAAGGAGCGTCGATAGAACAGACAGACAGACAAACGGACAGGTAGATTTCAAAAGTATGAAAGACTATGCTATAAATTTATTACCAATGTCTAGTTCAATCTATTGTTGACAACTTCGGTTGGCGGGTCGCACAGAATAGTGATTTAAGTACTCCTACGTTGAGACCAAATGTGAAGCCAATATTTAGCAATCAGTGTAGAAAAAGGCGTCTCGAGGCTATAGCGGAAAATGGAAGTTGGTAGATATGGAAGCGATAGAAGCGTCATCACCGATTCATTTTACCGGAATGGCCTAAGGTTGTCTCGTCAAACATTTCTAGTTGCGACTTTCGCTGATCCTGTGACAGTCTTGTGAGATAATGATACAAACGAATCTCAACCCAGTTTAGAGTGGTTTGTTTTTGCTAGGCCAATATTAGAGCCGCGTGTGTTATATAACACGGCCAATGATTCAATTGCAAGAGATCTGCGAGGAAAACTGTAACAGACAGCGACATCGTAAGAAAATTCGGTAGGAAAAGATCAACAGCGAGGTGACCATACGTTACTTCCTGCATAGAAAGAGGAAGGTTACCACACAACGCAGCAGGCTAATAACATTGACAACACAGGGATACATTGATTAGAATGCTTTGTAACGAAATGATAGAAATCTTTTTTCAAATGAAGGCGGCACTGCAGGACAAAGTCGCCAACGTAACTTGTCCCGTCCTTTTCAATATCCTCAATCAGCTTTGACAACTCGATCCCCTCGTATTGTTCTTATTGTTGCGGTTGCTTTAGCTGGCTAGGAGTTAGATGGGGTACATATCAAAGATAGAGCACTCCACTTGCGTTCACTTCAAACAGTAGAGGGCCTTAGCTTCCTGTATGAAGGTGAGTGGGACGAGATAATGGTTTCTGTATTTACAGGTCATAAACTGATCGATCACATAGCCGATAAACATATTGTACTCACACTGATGCCTCTATTCGTATTGTAAATCTCTCGATTCCTGTCGTTGGGCGTTTTTATTATGGCTCAGCTGTTCAGATTCAGCTGGCTAATTCTATTAGAGTACATAGAGATAGAATCGGTAGAATACGAAATAATGACCCGTAATAGTATTCATAGGAATTCGCCTTCCTGGGATGAAATTGAAAACTATATGAGTTGTTCCATTATTTGGTAGATGCACCTCTGAAGAATCGTCTTAATTAATGACTTATATTCTTTGGATTTTTGATAAAATTGTCATAAATAGATATGCCTTCCCTTTTTCATACGTTTCTTTCTGTTTTCATCGACTTCACAAATAGTTGTACGTTTTCAATGATTTCGTCTCGCCTTCGTTCTATGTCTCTTAAGCGCTGAGCCTGTCTGTGGCCAAAAACATCAAACGCTTTCAACATAGTAATCAAGTATGTACATAGTTTGTACATGTCGAGGCGGTGGCTTGACAAGACCCATAGACGCAAATACACAAAGAGCACATTCGAAACTCACTGCTCTCGCACGGTCGCCGTCACATATCATCGTATAATCTTCACAAGGCTGAAACTTTTTGTGAAGTGGTTCAGTCATTTCGCTGCTGCTGGCACTTCAAAAAGCTGCCACAGCCTGACGTCAAATTCCTGGGCATGCGTGCCGTACGTCTTGCATGGCCAACTGTCATAGGAATAGGGTAGGCGGTGTTGTGCGATTGTTTAGGGGACCCACGTTTAAGCAGCATTTCTCTTCGTCTTTTGAAATAATGACCTAGCGACCATCTCCGCCAATGATCTGTTATCTCATCGGTAACACCGCTGCTGCTGCTTCGGTATGGTACGGGCAGTGAAATAAGATGGATGGATAGACAGAAGACAAGCAGCGCTGTTGTTGCCATATAGGTGTCGCCATCAGGTAGGCAGTCATCGTCAGCATTGCGGTTTCCGGTCTAGGCGTTCTGCACAGTGAGTAGCTGTGCTGCTGTGCATATTTCATGTACACGCGGACATCGCGTACGCTCGTTGGCCCTTTTCTTTGTCGTCCATTTATCTGTCGGTCTGTAAGTACCACGAGATGAGTGGTATGGTTATGCTTCGCGTTTCCACTACTCAGCACCATGCAAACGAGACCGTTATTTGCATCAGTGCCGTCATCATTATCACTATCGCCACCGACAAGGACAACATCCTCATCGTCGTCGCTGTCGTCGCTATGATCACTACGAGCTGCAGCAGCCGCCATTAGTACGAATTTGTGTGGTTAACCGTACGCACCGACATATATGCCACAAGACATAGCGTTGCCTGCAAAAACAGCCCGGGGCCACTTTACGAGCCCAATAGAGCTACACTACCACGAGGGCTGTCGTCTGTTGCTGAAGCGCGCATGAGTACGTAACGGCACCGACAGCTGCCTCCACCGAACATTGTCAATGGAGCTTACGGTTTCACTTTTGTAGTATTTTACTTTTATTCTTTCTCTCTCCCTCACTCTTTTGCCTTCTCCCTCCGGTTTCGTGTAATACGTCTGCACTACGCCTAGTACTTGGTACGTACAAATACACGAGTAACTTGCACTTTCTTTTCGCAGTTCATGGGTACGTCCCTATGCGTAGCGCGGCGTATACATAGAATGTTATGCACGGCTGCTAGTCTATCTCCGCATTATCTACGATACCGTACCGTTATTGCTATGGACTGGGCTAAAAACCTCAAGCGGGCTAGCAGCTTGTATCCATGAGCTACTACAGGTATACATAGACTTTAAAGCAAGCTTCACCCCTCGCCTCTACCTGATAGTGCAGGCACTATATATGTAGTTGCATCAACACTGTAGCCCCCAAGCGTCAACGAGCCATGAGAGCAGCCCCTGCTCCCCAGAAAAAAGTCGGTACCTCATTTACCATCTGTGTCCGTGGTCTTCGTTTTGTTGTCATTCTTTCAGATCCAGACGGAAGGTTCAGTCGCTGTCTGTACAGGAGTCGCTTGCACACTCAGAATGTCAGTATTGAGCGCTCTTTTTTTTTACCTTTACATTTTTACCCTCAAAGAGGAACACAGAAGTGGAAATAGAGCGGGGTACAAACGACTGAGGGGCCGACGACGAAAGGCAATAATGTCGCTCAATTACGAAAATTGCATGACAGCACAACAATTAATAATTATATTCACAGATGTACGGTAAAAGGCTACATACAAACGCTCATATATATACACAGACAAACGAAAAGGCAGGTAGCTGCTATTAGACACATAGAGCACGGTTGTACGGCTTGATATGTACACGTTGTGTAAAAGCAACATACGGGCGATTTGTGTATAGCCTATGCGAGTACAGCCGGTGGTAGTTCGCCGGTAGTTCGGGGTCGCTGTACGAGAGCCTATGGACGTGAATTCACTAAATGAATATTACACTTATTAGGTTTGGTAGATGGCTAGTTCACCGATCGTTGGGCCCAGCATGGTCCCGGGTCGTTTCAACTCGATGGCCTTTGCCAACAAGCAACGCATATAATATCTCCAAGTGATAAAACATATATATTGAAAGCTGGGGTGATAGAGAAAGGAAAAGGGAGGGAAACTAAAATGAAACCTTCCAACCCTATCTGCTCAACATTATAATAATAGAATTCGTGCACATGTTACGTTTGAGTGTACACGTAGGACGAGATATATAGGTTTATTCTTGAACGCCGCGAATGCGAAGAAGGAGCACGTACGGCTCGGTGAACGGATGTATACCTTAAGGTAAAATGATCGTATAAAAGCGAAATTCTACTGTACTAAAGTCTGCGATAATAAGAATAGGTCCAGCAGACATCACGGTGTGATGCTCGTTGACGTCGGTTTAGAGAATTGTGGCGTACCGATAGACGTTTCGAGGAAGTACTAATACACACATACGTGAAATATGAAGTCTTCAAGGAGGAAGTGATCTTCATAGAACAAGATTAAAATCAGCCGGAGAGCGAATTGATTAAGCATAGTTACTCCAGTCAGCTTTTGACTGGCTAGGTATCAGCTTCTAGAGATTAGATACCGATTCGTTTGTGACTTACGACTGTTATCAAGGTTCATCAATGGATTACCTAGCGAAACGATTGTCAAGCCATCTTGACCTAATTCGCGAAACAAAATGCCGTTAAACTGCTGTTAAGTAAAATAAACTTTTACTTCATGAACTTTGGTAAGTTTCATCTAGGCATTCAAGACGAAAAACCGCACATTAGCTACATCGGACTTTTTTGGGGCTGTAGAAATTACAGTACATATTAAATTGATATGCACGTGTCAGGCGTGTCTAAATATATCGAAAGAGCTTCTTTCCATAAAAAGAGATTTCACTACGGGCATTATATTGCAGGAACCCATCGCTATGACGTTAATCACTCAATTACGCGTCATTTTACGAGGAACTCCAATAGAGATAAAGGTAGGAATTATGTATAAAAAGGCCTAAGGGAGCTTGTGACCGGCTTGGAATGATAGAGGATAAATAGAACTTTGAACGAAAATATCTTGAAAGAGGTAACACCCTTGCAAAGCGATGCGCGTACCCAACCTGCTAAAGGTAGGTAACAACCTTAGGCTTAACAGACTAGCGTTTTCTACCTTAACTGTATTGTGATGACACAGCTGGGCCGTAAGGTCAGCGGTGAAGAAAATAACCCAGATTAGGCAATATAGAGACAGAAAGGCAGATGATCGTTTTGTACAAAACCAGTGTAGTTCGGCACGCGCAATCCGACGATAGATAAACAAAAATATCTAAAACTGTGTGTCAGTACATCTAACTGTTGCATCTAATGGGCTAGGGCCTTATAAACGCCTTGAAGTAGTATATTGCAAAAAATACAGCCGGAACAAATCTCTTTAGAGACATATTCTGTAGGTTCAGGTCCTGCAAGTATAACCCGAATTGAATATAGATTCATCTGAGACCATTATTTTTGATTAGTTATTGTAAAACAAGCACAAGGCTTATCTACGACCGCGCTCTAATATGATGGTATAAGGATAAATAACTGATGGTGTCTACATAAGGTTATCTTATACATATACATATAATGGGAGTAGGATCTAATTTAATATGTCATTTACCCCAAAATGATGGAGGAACCTGTATCGGCTTGTACTGCCTGGCGCATCGGTGATGGCGAAGCTAGGAACTGCTAAAATTCTAGCCGAAAAAATTGATTGGAAGCAGAGACCGGTGTACGGCCCGCCTACCGCATGTGACGAAGGTAATCCGTCGAAAGGTGTGCGATGGATTGTAAAGGAAATACAATAGACACATAAACAGGATAAATGTCTTCCAGTATTAAAAAATGTAAACACGTTTAGTCATTAGCTCGACCATATCATTACTACAAAAGAGAACTGTAGCTGACCCAGATATTTTACCAAATGCACAACAGCCGTCCTCAGCGTTTCTGGCAGGTAAGTTCACTTTGAGACGACTCTAACAATTCTATCAGACGTGAACATGAAACCCACTCTAGAACAACGACTGAAAATAGTCACAATATATATATATTCACAAAAATAAACTTCCGGTTATTAAATTAGATAAACGTTGTTATACGATCATTTTCGCTTGCTGGAAGTCTCTCTCTCACTTTTTACCTTACTGTATCGTGCGCTGTCATCTTATTGTATATAAGCAATGGCTATTATTTTGTCTGCGCAGTCTGCCGGCGAGCTAGTCAACCCCAATAAATAAGTAGTATCTCATATACTTCTGGGCACTGCTACTCTACACCCTATACATATGGTAGAGCAATCGGGCAGTGTCTTGATTCTCTCCCTGCCTCTGGATCGGCTTGCTCTGGTACGGCGCTGCCGCTACTGCCGCCCATGCTGGTGGCCATGATGGCATCATTAGTGCCAACGTATATGCCTGTTCTTGTTGCTAGCAGTGATGGCGACGGCGCTGTTGTTGCTGCCGCCGCCGCCGCCGCCGCCGCCGCTTCCGTCGGTGCTTTGTAAGCCTTGAAATAAATTGCTCCACCGCTACTGCTGCTTGAAGTATTAGAGCTGTTCGCGTCTGTTGTCGCCAGTGTGATCAGCCTGACTCACCGACTGTGTAGCTCGTTCCGGGCAGAGACACACGCAGACACACAAACATGCATAGAAATATGGACGCAAATATATGAACAGACGCTCAATGGCGGCGGTTGAGGTACTTTCATAACTACGCCTGCGGGGGAACAGTGGAAGCAAAAAGGACGAGCGAGCAACCCAAAGGGAGACAGAAAGATCAAAAACGACGAGCAAATGAAGAGAAAAGCATAATCGACAATCGCTTTGTTTCGTATCACCTATGCGCATATAGCCGGTTGGTCATCAGCAGCCAGTGGAGGATGGTCGACTACGTTGGGTCGCTCCCGCGAACGCTTGTTCGGGTGGCGCTCGGATGTTGTCTTGGTTACGATCGCTGTCGTAGCAACAGCAGTAGTAGTAGTAGTAGTAGTGTGAGAGGCCTTAATTTCCTTTTTTAATTTTTTTTTATTCATACAGGTCAAGCCAATCACTGCTGATATTGCTGTTTTGTGCGCTTTTCAGCGATTCGCCTCGGGCTCCCCTGCTCGGTCTGGCGACAGACAGACTGACTGACTGACTGACTGACTAACAGAGTCGATGTTTATATAAAGCCGGCCAAATAGGTTGTGAAGACAGACGGCGGCACTGTACGTAGATAGGGCCACTTAAAAGTTTTATTATTTCTCAATAGTCACAAGAAAATATATATACACGTATATATGGTCCTGTACAATGTGTTGAACTGCTAATGGCCGCTTTTGTTCGTGGCGTCTTTTTTCGAATTTCGTTTTGTATAATCGTCCGTTGCAGTCGAGCGTTGTGTCGTTGAGGAGCTCGTTCGTTGACTAAATCGCGTAATTTTTTCTGGAGTTCCGACTTCAAAGTAGTAGATGTGTAGATTGAAGTACGAACGAATTCGCGGCGCTTCCGAGGTTTCAGGCTACAGAAGTGCAGCTGCCAAAGCAGCCGAACAAATGTATATCGTCTACCGCGACAACTCTACTTCATACTCTGTATTACTCTCGAAGCTGGCTCAGGATGATGATCGTCTCTGGACACCACAAGTCGAGCCAGTACGTTCTCCAAATTGAAGATGCCATTTTTTAACTGATCAAACGGCCCCTAAACAGTAAGCTCAACTATATCCTATATGCCAAACTTCGGATTGTTTCACTAAATTTTGGACCTAGGTAAAGGGTAAAGACGGGCAGCCTATCGGCTTTAATGTTTGAATTCAATTCGAGGTAGAATTTCATGGACCGGCTAGACGGTGACAATGGTCAGACTGCAGCAAAGAGAAAGATGCGTAACAGCCTAACATTAGAAAGAAAAGAAGCGGTAAACAAAACTACTACTCTTAATAAAACAATATTACCTATAAAAAGTATTCTTTTTGGGTGTTCATTGTTTCGGAGAGGTACACCTTATAATAGGGAACGCGCTCGTCGTGACAGAGACCACAATGCCAGTGAACAAGCATTCGTCACAACTGGCTACGTTTTGACCGATTATGCGAATTTTCATAGAACAAGGTACTAAAATCAAGATCAACTGAGTACTAAATGATTAGTATTAACAGCGGGCAGGAGAACCGACAGAGGCAATGCCCGTCCTGACGAGGACTAACCACAAGCAAGCAACTTGTAATGAAGCTCTTTCTGTTTGCTCCATTGTCGATAGAGGGCGTTATGCATAGCCGTCGGTGAAGCGTGTTTATATTGGAGTAAAATAGTCATTAGATGATCACACACAGATTTATATCTATACATGTAAATACCTTCCTTTACTTCACGACGAACGAGACGCGTATGTGATGTGAGAAAATAACTGTTCGGTGTCGATAGATAGATATATATATATAGGGTTGTCAAAAACGCGTTGACCGTTTTTTTAGGTGAATGGCTCGCTATCTCTGGTAATATGGGTCTCGCCGGAAAGCCCACATCTGGCAGTAGTAGGTGTGCTAAAATTGTTGGAATGCCTCTTTCCGAATCTAAGGTATAGCGTCTCAAAGATAAGTGAAATTTCCGTAAAAATGCATTTTATTTTAAGATTTCATTACGGTAAAGGCGCATATGCCGCCTGAGTCCATAAAAAGATTTGTCCTGCCCATGGTCAAGGTGCGTTATTGAAAAGAAACGATACAAACAATAGTTCTGTTCTGAGAATTTCAACGAAAGAGACGCTTCTCCTAGTGGTTAGCCAGTTACAAATTGAGCTTATGAAGTATTGGGAATATCGAGCAATACCGACACGTAAATCACTATGATAGTGCCAAGGGGCTAAATATCCGCGCTCTGACACTTTGAATTTATTTGAAGAAAGCGAATTCATTTCGAACATGATCGTACTTTCATTTATGGAACCCTATAGAAATGTAACGAAGTCAAGCCATTCATTCCTCGAACGGTCTATTATTGTGGGGCATCAGAGGTGGATTACATGTAATAATAATGCGCAAATAAAAAAAACATAACAAATACACCCGACATTCTGTAGCAAAGCTGAGACTGGCGCCAAAGGAGGTAATATGATGTGTTTGGTGGGGTCGAAGAGGAATCGTGCATATGGGTTGTTGTTCTCTAATCAAAACTATGATCCAGGGCATATCAATAACCAATAAGACTGCAACAAGTCACTGATAAAAAATTGACCGGAACTGGTCTGCAGAACCGGTGATGTCGTCTTCCAGCGTCCCAATGACGCTAGCTGGCAAAACTTAAGAGAACTTGCATGGGGAATTTTCATCCCGTATAGCCCAGATCCTGCGCCATCATACTGTCGTCTGTTTTGGTCCTTGCAAAGCTCCCCTAATTCTGTTAATTTCAACGGAAGGATGCAAAAATCACTTCCGTTTAGAAACTACAGAATTACAATGATAGCATTAAGGTAATGTCGAAGAAATGGCAGCGGATCATTAATCATTTTTATTAGTGATTATTGTTATTTTCATATATGAAAAATGTTTGCTTCAATGTTGGCTTCACAGTCAATACTTTCTCAACAAACCATATGTATTTTCTTGAGAAACAATCAGGTGAACACGGCATCGATTTTTGTTAGCTTATTCAGTTTAAAGCTACTGTTATTGCATCAGAGGAAGAAATGATTTCAGTGGAAGGAAAGGAAATTTAACCTCAATGAGGAAGGACAACAAGGAAAAGAACATATATGAGAAAAATCCAGAGGAAATCACTGGTTTGGCCATTGGTCGATCTTAGGTGACATCTTCTGAAAAAGGTTTAGCCAAGTGGGGCAAACGAGGGCAAAATATACTTCAAGAATCAAATGCGTCATTTCTGTTTAGAGAAGTCCGGAGTTGGTATACATTATCTAGGTGTAATATACAGCATATCAGCTATTTAGAAATGAACTTGAAATAATAACTGAACTTCGATTTTTCAAGGCTTGTTGCCCAGCCCATGGATGACCAGATCCAGATCTTGCCGTTAGAACTATTTTTCATATGAGTCCTTTACTACAGGTTCTGACCTCAAGCGTAAAACATCACATATACGCAATTTATACTATGTGCCGACTTCGTATGAGCAAGAAAACTATCACCGGAGTAGATCTAGCCACTGTAGTTGCACCACGTACGTGTGCTACACAGTGGTGCCACTCTAGCTCCAAACGTGGTACTCTGCAGTCATGGTTTTCGTTTTACTGGATAAAACTACGTTGCTTTTCCTTTATTTGCCTCAATAATTCTTACTCTTTTTCTTGACGGTCCTGAAAAACCCCGATTGCTTTCTCGATAACCCAGTTTTAGTTTTATGTATCTGAAAACCTAGCAGGCCCCTCGTTACCAGCCAATAGCTCGTATCGAACTAAAGTAACCTTCAATTGACTTTACTCGTGGTGATGCTATGTTCAGCGCCCAGCAATCGCGCAAATCGGGCCGGTTGACGCGCTGGCGGCTTGAGAAACAGCTTCACGATCCGAGTCGAAGACTTCGACTAATTGCCACCAGTAGACTTCCGTTGCCGCCGTCCATTAATGACCAGCTGACTGTTCTGCCGCAGCCGGAGTGCCTCACTCGTGAAATGACCCTGGAAAAATGAAAAAAGTTTAATAGTAATAACACGCTACCACGTACTGAATAACGTTGTACCGGGAACACCAACAGCGGCTCGAGCAAACACCGACGAACGCACGAACCAAATAGACTACTAAATTACGTCAATGGCGTATCATTCATTACTTTTTTACTCGGAATGGACCCGTTGTTATATCAGTAGTATCAACGTCCCGTCGGTCGCTATTTCTGCTATCGTACTGCACGATTTAGCGCTTATAAATGTAGAAGGCGATGTTGTCGATGAAAGCAGAACTTTGTTTTTAAGCAACTCCTCGAAATATTTATACGGGCCAACTGTCGTTTCTTTTTTTTCTCATGCCCGCTCTGCCATTGAATTGAAGGGTGCAATTTTTGTGCAAAACACAAATACCTATATATATTGCATGTATTCTCTGGATACGACATTCTTATATCAGTACAGCCCCACGCGTCCACTGTTATAGGTAACCGATTTGTTGCATTAAAAAAATACGTTTTAGTCCATTCATCCACGGTTCAAAAGTGAGAGCATGTATGTCCTTAAGATTATATAACGCCCAATCGCGCCTGTCCCGTATAGACCATGACGCAATGTAACGGCAATACACCTTGGAGTCAACATGGAGTCGAAGTGTCACGGCCGATAATATATTTTGTACGCGCATTTGCGTCATTGGATCGTATCAATAGTATATAGGCTGAATGATCCATCGCAATGTCGTTTACCCAAATTAAACTAGAGTGCCAACGTGGGCAAACATTACGAAAGATCTTGATATCATTTGCCAACTTACGATTGGACAGTCACAACCACACATGGGTGTCTGGCAGATGTTCAACATAAGTATAACTTAATAAAGATACACATCCGATACATACGGCTATACACAGGCAGGTAAGGCTCGCTTTTCAGGACCTAAAATTTTAGTCAATCTGCTAAAATATAGAATTGAAAATTATAAAATGTCTACGGCAATAGAAATGAGTTGAACACTCAACATAGTAGGAGACAGAATCGTAAAGATTACAAACGTAAATTTTACAGGTGGGCAAAGAAGAGGACGAAGGGTAGCTAAACTCAAATCAACAAGCTACTATCACGTCTACACTGTGATCGTTCGTTTTACCACCACCACCACCACCACTATGGTGATATATGTTCAAGCGAGTTCGATGTCAGCCAGCTAGTTTCACTGTTTCTGTTCTAAGCAATTAAATATGCCAAGAGGCGAACGGCATCAGCAAAATTGTGGTCCGTTGACTGTAATACTTGTGTAAATTCTGTTTTTACGGCGTACGCTTGTGTGGTTATATGTGTATAAGAGCGAGAGCGTTCAATAGAATAGAGATTAGACAATTTATAGATATACCGTGATATCTATTGGGTACAGGTTGACGTCATTGACGTTTCCGAGAGGAACCTACAGCAGCATGACTATATTGTCGAAGTATCATTGTTGGATAAATACTGTTAGAACCAGGATGCTCGCCGCTTATTTCATTCGAACGTAAAACGTGTATTAGGTAAGCAGGCTATAACATCATTGCTCCCTGTTGCTCGATCCCAGCTCATCGAGGAAATCTGTCGCGTCCCTTCGGTACTAATATATATATATAAGACCTTGTTTACGTTTAATTTTGTATCGAGCCTTACCGGTGCTACCTGAGACGTCTAGCGAGACTTCCTGGGTTATCTCCACAAGCTAAACTCGACGCGGGCTCAAACTATACATGTCATACGACAGAGCTTGAGCCATCAGCCTCGATCTTTACAGATGGCGAGAACGCACGTCCATAAAAGCTCAAAAGCCATTAGCAGTCATAAAAACAGCTTTCTAGAAAAATGAGGGTTGTGAGCGTTACAAATGCTAGAGAATTCTACCCAGCTTTATTGGGTCGGAACACTTGTCGAAAGCTAACATTCAGTGTGACATCAACTGCTTGCGACTATCGTGCGAAACTCCTTTGGAATACTATGTACGTCAGTTGTGCAGCTCAGATGAAGTTATTGATTAATCTGTCCGGCTATAGCTGTAACATGTAGCAACGTGCACTGGTAAACTAGAAAAAGGACTGCATTAGCGTATCAGGAGAAAACATCCAAAGAACAAAAGTACAAATCAACAGCGAATTCTTTTTTGACAAATGCAGAATAGTGCAAAAGCTGAGATGTCATCCTATTTATTCAGGGCAGCTTTTTGAAGTCCGAAAAACGTACAGATACTAAGAACCAGAGATAAGTGTAGCTTCAACATCCACTGACTTCGTTACCGGTGGCAGCGGTGGTATTAGCAATCTTAGGTCCTACACTTACCATTGATTGCTGCTTGCTGCTCGTGTCGGCTTGCGTGAACCGGCCTCGAGAGTAAGAAACGTCGACTCAACGAGTTCCGAACTCTCAGCGCTTCTGGGTTAAGTAGCGATTAGTGATAGCGTCTACGGCGCACACTGCCGTGCTCGTCCAGCAGCCACTGCATTATTGGCCCCTCTTCCGTTGGCAATTGGAGATTTTTAAAGCATTTTGTTCAATCGAACATACAGAACAGAAACGCATGGTAATTGCACGGGCAATGAAGGAGTCGAACGACAGAGACGTCCAAAAATACGCTTTTGAAAGTCGTTTGCTCGAACAAAAACATTGAATTTATTTTGTTTTTTAATGAATTAAACTTACAATATTTACACCTGAACCAGATATCTAAGGCAAAGGGTAAGTAGGAAAGTAAGATCATAACGCTTTATTGTTAATTACATTGATCATGAAAAAAATAGGCAGCTAGTGCCGGGGACGCGCAACTAGGAGATCTTCGGTTCTACTCTAGTCGGGTACATGTAAACGTATTTATAATAGGTAAAGCATTGTACTTTGACTGCTATATCTGGTACCGTTTCTATAAATGCAACATTTCGTCTGCGAGTAAAATAACCGATGTTCTCCACCAGCCAAAAGCCGTGCGTTACTTGAAACATCTGGTTTACCATCAATGAAAAACTGATAACAGAGCAAGATTGAGTTCCAGACTGATTGGTTGACGAAATAATTAAGCTTTTGTTTCCCGTTCATGCAGATACGACTATTTTAGATAGTACCTTTGAGCATTCTAAACGCAGCTTAAGTGAGATAGGGTATCAAGCCGCGAACCTAACGTGTAACACTCATTACGTTTGTTGATAGCTTCGATGAGTCCCTTCGATCGATCAGTGCCTGGCGCTGAGCGGTTTATCTTAGTTGCGTTCAGCTATGGCATATGTGGCTTTGCGTTCGCTACCGACACGTGTGACCATCTGTAGGGGAGTGGATTTATCATTATGTCAATGCGGTTAGCTCTTCGTTGCTTGGCATACTGTCCACTAAACCATAGTTGCAGTAGCAAAAGTAGTGGCGACGACGATTGGCGAGCCAAATATGAAGGTAAAAACGAACCGCGTGAGAATAGTCATCCACATAAATTCTGAAAAGTTGCGTTTGCTGCTGATATTGATGTTATCTTCAGCGGATCCCCTTCCCCGCGGATGCTGCTGCCGTTGATACTTAGAGTTCATTCAGTACAAACACCATGATTTCCGAACTAGCCGGTCTTGTCCTGAAATAATCTCCAAACTGCCACCGTCAATAACGGACGCCACAGCGGACACAGAAGCGGAAGCAGCTGCAAAGCGAACAGTCAGGTTGGCCTAGATAGCCACTCCTGTTTCCCCTAACTCCCTACTCAACGACAAACGGCACCAAAAGCGCCACGCGCCAGCGGCTAACGCTGCTACCGCGTGGAAGCTAGTTGACAACAATAAGTGGCAACCCATCAGGCAACAAACGTTCTACCAACTTCAGTTCTACCTTACTTACCACTTACTTACCTACCCTCTTAACTTCTTACTCGGTTATTCGATTATCTAGCTTGCACGCAATGAACAAACAACTTCCTGTTAACTTTCTATAGCTACCAGCTAACTTATCCGACGAATTGCTCTTATATACCAAGTGACTAGCTAGCACAGCAAAGCAATGGGGAGGGACTTGGCCGTCGACTTTATGTCCGAAAGTGGCACTGCAGGAAGTGGAAAGCAGGATCCAATCGAGATATCGAAGAACCCCAAACGTGCAAGCCCGTACATGGTTACATACGTATGCATTATGTTTAAAGACTTAAGGGCGATTCAGTATTTTGTAGATCAAAAAGAAGGTAGCTAGTCATCGCACCTACGTATATCAGCAGACGCTGTTACCGTAAGTACATGGCGCTACACAAAGAAAGGCAGTGTTGACGTAGATTACTACATAGGCATAACGCCGATCAGGAGGCAGGAGACGGATAGTAAATGATGTCCTTGCTGCTATTAGCTATGGGTACCGTAGTTTAATTTAGCCAAGTTGATTTGGCAAACTTTAACATTCTATTACCATTGTGGCTGAAAGGAAAGTAATTGAGTGATATTAATACACCTAGGCTTTGAGGGTGATTCAGCTTAAAGCAAATAAAGAACAGGGGCGATAAGGACGGCCAGGCAAATGATCCTGCCCTAACATCTTGCGGTACTAAAAGAAATTTGTCAGACGGAACGATTTATGTGGATACTACCTAACACAACAAGGAATGACGCAAAGAACACATTTGGCGAAAAGGTGTGCACTCGAATCTCAGGTTACGAGGCCATCGCTTTGTAACTCTGTAAAGTAAAACAGTGACATATATATGACTATTGTAATAAGTTGCAGTATAATTAGATATATAGGTATATTCTCTAACGGTTCTGTTGTAGTTCGAGTCATTATCGAGGAAGTTTTTATTAATACGACAATTATATGATATATTTACGCTGTACAGAAGTAGGCGCAGTGAAATCAAACAGCATTATTGATATGGTATTTCGCTCAATTTTGATCTATATATTGACCATATGTCAGTCGAGTTTGCCACCTTACGACTTCCCTTCAAATCTATTAGACCTTAATATCACCTGTATTATCTTGCCATATTGTTCGCCGGTCATAGCAGTGAAGATTATGTAAATATTATTGTCAGCATGCTCTCTCAGGCATCTGTGAGATTTAATCAAAGGTGAACCAAGATAGGCATACATAAAAAGTAACATACTAGTACAAATGGCTCACTTAAAACCTTTTAATTGAACGTAATGGGGGTATTGACGGTAATGCTGGAAGTTCATCTCATTGCGGACACATCGACCTCGTTGTTGAGGCAGGAGCTTAGTTTTATGGCGCCGTAACTAGGGGGTGTCCTCTTACCTTGTAACGTTCCACCCATTGTCGTAAACCAATAAACATAATAATAGAGATGTTGTAATATTCCTATGGGATTTGCCTGCATATTTTCCAATTTCAGTACCGCTTGTAATTTCCCTATTTTTCGTACTTTCTATGCTTCGTAAGCGATGCATAGTCTGGCCCTTCTGGATCCTCGTCGGCAACGACTGTCGAAGAGGCTTTCATGGCTCACCCACACATCATCAGGGACTAAACCAATGAGACCCGAGTATCAAGATATTAAACCTGTATTGCAAGAATACTCTTATAGTTTGTAGAATAGTGTGCGCTATGACCAGTAGGCAGAATCTCTTGGTGAGGGACCTCCTGGTCCCCTGGTTCTCCTGAAGCTTTCTTCGAAGACGGGAGCCGATTAAGTGCGAAATGGCAGGAGAAAAGCAGGAGCCAGTAAGTTTTCTTCCCTGCTGTCTACTTGCAAAGTACTCAATCGCAAATCGAAGACGACGACATTGTAAAGAAGATGGCAACAGCTTCCATCGGTTAGCTGCTACTCCTGTCGCTACCATAGTATAGAAATAGGAGTGCACCGCCATTAGGATGGTTTCTAATTTCAATCAAGTGCCCTGTGACGATCGAGTTTCAAATCAGATGGCATCAGGTAGCGAGAAGCCGGTATAGCGGGTACCTGTGCGCGCTACCAGCAGGAAGCCGCCATGCTCGGTGTCAGTGGCTGCTGCGAGCCGGTTGTGTCCTTTTTGGTCCCGTTATCCTGGTCTTTCTAGCTCTCTCTTTTTCTGTCACTCAGTACATATACACTTTATGCAGGTGACTCGATTTTTTCCTCGGAACGGGAAGTCTACAGGCACAGAGCTAAAAAAGTGCGGAAAAAGCTGGGCTAGTTTAGCGCGCATAAGCTGACGAAAGCGCTGTGATCTAGGTTCGAACCCGGGAAGAGATACACTTCGTTTCGTGCTGGGAGCTAGTCAGCCGTCTCATAAAATGCCTAGAAGCGATATTGGACGGCAACCCAGAAGCTGATGAAAGCGAGCATGCAAGCAATAAACATAATAGCGGACAAAGAGAGAACAAAACGCTGTCGAGTTTCAGCTAAAAAAAAAAAACACCAAAGAATACGCGCTGTTGAATGAGTGAAAAAAATTAGCAAGCGAGTGAGTCTTTATAAGTGAAACCGCATGTCTTTGGGAAGAAACCGAGCGATATAACACGGATAAATCTGTGGTGAGCGTGAAGACCTTGTTCAACCAAGGTACGTTTCTACAGGAGACTAGAACGAACAAAAGTCACAGCAACGTTATTTTGCATTTAAATAATACCATTTATGCGAGTTTGGTCGAATCTGTGGCTTAGCATAGAAGAATATCAGCCTACCGGGTTCGAAATCGATGTGATTAAAACTTTTTGGTGGCCTCTACAATACCCAAGTGAAATCAACGTATGCTACGACTAAGATAAATACTTGTGTACCATCTTATTTCATCAGAAAGTGTTCGATCTACAATCAACATAGAATGCATTGATTCTGCACAATGAACTAGCCGTATAGTGGGGAGATTTTTACGCTTTTTTTTAGTGTCGGACTTCCGGAAGGGATTTTGTTTGTGGACTTGTCCTGCAAATCGTCCTGATTTGCAAGTTTACTTATGGCTATCTGTCTTTCTCCGAGTCCCTCTAATTGTAGCTTTTTCCTCATCATTCTTCTATATAAAATGGCTTACTACTTGTTCATGGCAGGCGCGATTAACCTACATATTTGCTACTGCTACGACTCTTCTGTCTTCCACCCATCGTTATAAAGACCCAGCTATGTCGCTTCTTTCTTGCTTTTGGCCGTTGCATCCTGACTCTCTTATTTACCCATCTAGCCTAATGATAACAGCCAGTCAATCAGTCTGATACGAACAGCAAGCAAATAAGGCACATCTTCCTTCATTGAGTGTAACCCTACCGGTGGCCTTGCAGTCCGAAGGTACCTATCTCTTGGCTTCATTTCCAGTAACAACAGCAGTTTCTAGTCGCGCCAGTCTCGGTCCTCAGAGTTGTTGGCGCCCACAACAAGATCGCTGGCAGTGGCAGCAGCAGCACTTAACAACAACAATTCTACAGCCGCTAGCGATTCTGCTGTGGCCGGCCGCACGCTAGTCATCCTACGAATATAATAACAATCATATGATAGCAGCGCTATGAAAGAACAGTACGGACGTAACAACAAGCTCAAACAATACATGCCCAGACACACGTATATATACATACGTTCACGTAGACGCACGAGTGCGCACGACGAAGCAAGTCGAATTGATGCCTTTAGCTAAATACTACACCAGCTGGTGTTGTTGCTATCGTTGCCAGCATTGGCGGTGGCGCCGGCTTAATCGGCACCAGTGGCGGCCACCCGTTCAATTCTTGGCGGATGCTCGCTCGAGTACTGCTGCTCTACGTAATAGTATTCACTGGCAGTCGTGGCTACGGCCTTTCGACAGATTGCTGAGCGATGCCTCTACCGTTGCTTCCTCGCTGGCAGCCTTTCTAGTTGGATGGCTCTCTGCCTGCCTGCCTGCCTGTTCGATCCGTCAGCCGTTGGCCACACCGCACAGAATAAACATTTTGCCAGGTCAGATGGAACATACAAATAACATCGTCCGTGGCATCAGCCAGATAAGTACCAAGCAGCGAGCTCAAGCAGCAAGCGATGACTGACGGAACGGCCAGCAGTCCGGACGAGCACGGGTTGTTCGTACGAAGCAACGAACGAATGGGTTGTTGTGTGGAATGAATCACCGCAAACGAACAGAATCGTTATTTGAGAAACGCACGGTAAAGCGCTTGTAGAAAAACCAGCAATAGCTCAAGCCGTTGCCAGATACGGTACCGGCGGCGGCCGCTACGGATGCTGGCGGCATCATCATCACCATCACCGGTACCATCATCATCGACGCCATCACCACGACCACCATAATAATCATCACTAGCGTCACCATCATGATCGGCCGTAGCCTCTGTGGGAACGGACCACGTTGAGGCTTGTCCGCCTGGCGCTGATCCGTCCATGGTATCCGCCGCATTTGACGCTGAGGGAAAAAGATCGATGGCCCCAGAGCAATAGTAACCGTGTCGAAGGTGTGAACGCTGCTACTAGATGTAGTAATGGTGGCTGACGTTCATTGTGTTGTATGCAATTGCAGTCGTACCGGCAGGTCAACAGCATCGGCGTCATCGACCATAGGTAACGTTACCAACGGACGCGTGCTTTTAAAACAGCATCAGCAGCTGCATCACTAGTGAATGCCATACCGCCAAGTACAAACAAAGGCAAGACGTGGATTTTCGGGTGGTAGAAAAGTGTACGACACGCGTCTCTATGTAGGTAGCAAGTTCTTCGTTGGATCGCGCGCCTCTCCTCAACTATAGCTGGCATTAAAAGCTATGTCGTTTTGCGTTATCAGTAGTACATGTGGCAAATAGATGTTATTCAATGCATAGCAGAACACATAAGCTGACCAATGAGCTCAAAAAACAACTGTGTACGGAAGTGCTATAGAATAAACAATGAAAAAGTATTGAGATACGGAAATATAGTAAAATATGAGCTTTGAAATAGTATTTTTACCGACTGCCGGTAGAGTTCACGTCATGTCTATGTATAATGCACAGTGTAGAGTATTATCCGTACACACAAACACTGATGGAACAAGGTTTTTTTTCCGTAGGAAAGCCGCGTGGTAGCATAGAACCGACGTTTGGCACTGTCGATATTTCACTTTTTATGGATGTTCTATTTGCCGATCATCTGATCGATAGCCAATCGGACCCTATATCAGACTTGCCTTGAATTAATAAATGTCTTCGTCGCAATTGAATGAAACGTTCTGAGAAGCTCAGTATTTAAGTCATCCGGCATTGCCTGACACGTCTAGCTTTCAGCATTGATTACGGGAATATTTTTTCGTAAATAATCATCATTCTCTTCAAAAATTTTTAATAACTATTTCTTTACAGTAAATGTTGTATGACAAATAGAGGGATAAATAAGTAGTAACTTAATCTACATCGATGAAATCAGATACTGAAGTGTATCTGCCTTCGAATTGTGCAGGATTTCCTGGATTGTGCACTTAGTGCTAGGAAAAAAAGCATCCTTTTTTCTATATCTATCTATCTATCAATTAGCAAATTATGTGATATGAAATATTAAGACGATATACAGATTAATAATAGCCATATGCAGAAGTTCTACACTTCCTGTTAGATAAATAGTGACCTATCGGTTTAGCAGGTTCAGCCTATAGGTCGGCAGCAGAGTTGAAGGCAATAGCTAACAACTTCTCCTGCGAAGTATTACGGTCCTACGACTCTTTCCCTATCGTAAAATATATCGCACCTTTACTCTCCGGAAGTTTGTCTATGTCTGTAAGGGTACAGGGAGCTATGTTCAAGACGCAGAGAAGGTAGCGGCAATCTACATCGACATAGATATGGTTTGTCTAATGTTGTTTTCGGTATTCATTTGGCCTCTTTCGAGTGCGGAACACTATACAGATGTACATACATTCATACAACACGTTACTTAACGCGTGCCGTCAATTAGGTTGATCCAATCGTCTCGACTCGCAAGCTAAAGAAAAGAAAAAAGGCAATATTACATATACTGTTTTGCTTGTATAGCGTTTGCCTTCAATGCAGGCTGCGAATACCGCGTTTGAACTAAGCGGGTCGTGTGCCATGCTCCTTAGACAACGCAAATCGAGCGCAGAACAATTTCGAGCTTCTGCTGTACACGGAATGCTACTCAGGCCAGACGGTCAGACAGAAAACCCGTGTAACAAGTATACATTTTCTATTAGTAGGGGAATACTAATGAGAAGGTCTCTTATCCTTGTGTCGGTTAAAGCACTCGACTGTTTATCCAATATAGAGGGAGGATCTTATCCTTACTCAAAGTGATAGAAAAAAGTTAGCAAATTACTATACTAATTTCTATACAGAATCTGGCAGAATCTGGTATCGAAACGAGTGAACAGGAGACCATATTTTACTTAGTTGGAGTTGCGAAAATACTAATATCCGAAATGGTATAACGTTAATTTTCCCTTTGATAAAACATTACCGGAGATACTGTCGCGTTATTTGACAGTCGTTTTATAACAGTAGCCTTAAAGGCGTTAATGGACTGCAACGCCTAATCTAGTGTTTTAGGGAGAAGTTGCAATCTTTCCAGGACAGCGCCAGGATAAAGCGCATAAAAGGTACTGTAAAGAGCTCTTATCAATTTGCTGAGTCAATTAATATTTACTTAGCATAAAGGTAATTTTGCCTCCCCTGCATGTTTCATGTGTAGACCGTCTCACCGGCGCAGCCGTAAGGACGCACCCTATAGAAAAAGTCGCGGATCAATGTTTGCAGCAGAAAACTGCTGTTTTATTGTATTACTATAGTTCTACAGAGGCCTTGCCACAACGCTAAATAATAAAACTTCTTTGTCTAATAGGTGTTTGTCAAGCTTGATAAGCAGCAATGGAGAAGATTACAAATCAGCCACTCTAGAAGAGGGGAGATGTTTTTCGCGCGCTGACGATTTGTATTGTTGCTAGATGCCTTTCGCACAGTGGCCAGTGTGGCTTTATTTTGGCCCGACGGAATCGAGGAGCACTGGAGCTTACTCCTGTCTGCAGATTCAGTTTTAAGCCATGTTCGAAGATTTTCCTATTGCACGAAGGGGCTTCAACGGGCTCGACGATAGCATGAACCGGAAAGATTGTTATAAAGTATTTGCCAGCCAACTTTTTAAGGGATAGTATTCTTGCGCATTTTCCATAAAAATGAGTTAGCTTGTGTCTTCGGGACGGCAGCGTGGTGGACACGAGCCTAATGCAGTGACACAGGCGCAAGTACCTACTGCAGCGAAGGCCCGTTTTCCCTTCTATACTTTTAATAGGAACACTGGCAGTGGTATATTTTTATAGAACCCAAAGTCCTTCGCTCCGAAAAAGCAGTTGGTCCGTTTTGTAGCAGTGAACGACCGCCACCGGCGCCGCCGTTGCCAATAAGGAAAATGATGATTTAGAATAACACCGTCGTGTAGCTGCGTACGAAAGGTGACACAGCCGCAGTAGCAACAGCGGTTGGAAGTGAATACAGCGCTGGCTGAACTCTCTAGATTTTACAGAATTCGCACAAGATCTGCGCGATGAAACGTATTGCCTACGGGTAGCGTTTAGTTATTCTATATATATATATATATATATATATATATATATATACAAAGAAAGAAGGTATATATACATGAACAAGACAGAATACAACGAAGTGGCAAATGTGTGTTTTACCTATCCACCTAGCCATACCTAAATTAGGCTTAATTTGCCGGCCTTGCAACCTCCATTTGTTAGAATGACGACGATATTCGAATGGAATATCACGTCACTGGAATTCCACTGGGTCAGTATAAAAAAAAACACGAGGGAGCCACTTTAGAGCTCAAAAACAGCGACGGCGCGAACACAATCGCCAAACATGGCGTACGGTGTGGCTGAAGTTTTATATTTCACTTCGCTCTTTTCTCGAATTTCTCAGCGACAGGCGGTAGTGGTCATGGCGCGTCGGTGCTGGCAGAGATACTCGCAGACCGCACGATCCTCGCGGCTAGTCATCTTGCGCGAGCCGTCGTAATGGCAATAGCCGGTAACGCTTCGACGATCCTCCATTTCATAATCAGAGCGGTAATCTCGACTGCCCTCTCAGCAGCACTGTGAGAAACCCCTGTGAACTTCCTAGGCTTACCGCGGCGCTTTCTTTCTAGAGACCTCGAATGATCCTTTTCACAAAGATTTACACGCACCAATGTATGTAGGTCGCTGCAAGCCCCACTTACGCCCATTGAACGGTCGCATCGAACAGTGATTTCAGCACGAAGGGATTTCGCCGCCGGTGTTCGATATCAACACGGTTTTTCCCTACGATGAATCAAGGCTTTTTGCTATTGATGGCCAGCTTTTGCCTAACAGAATCTACGATATCTCCTAGTAAATGCATACTACAATGGTTGAGGACCGATGCAGTAACACGTAATGCCCTTCAATGAGCAAGCAGATATCCATGTGGCCTTACAGTGCCTTTCTACGTAAAGTATTTCAGCTTATTGGTTGAACAATGACCTAATCACTCACCAACGCGAAAAGTTACGGAAAAGTAGAATATGGAACACAGAACATGATGTAGGGAAGTATCAGCTGCGGTAATTGCGATAACAGCGGCGACACAAATAGGGCGTACTTGTCACAATGTGATAATAGGCTCGTGTGCATCGATTGTGGCTGCCTCCATTATAGGTCGATAAAGCTATACACGTAGTGTAAGACGGCAAAGTTTCTAGGCTCAATAAATGCTACTCAAACGTACGTACCGGTTTGAATAGACTGGCGTCACGCAAGACTCCACGCTTCAGTTCCACCACAACACATCTAGCGTACCACAATGACAAGGAAAAACAAAAACAACAACAGTTACTGAACTCGACACCTTATCAACGTTAGTAACTCTAACCGAAATACTTTTGGATCTTCGATGAAGCGGATAGAAGGTCGTAAACTGGTTTAAGTGGAACTGAATTCACTACATTTAATAATTCCTACCTCCTGGGTCGACAGGTTATGGTAAAAGGTAGACTAGGCTTGGTCTATTGCACCTACAGCGGATGATTCTAACTTCTGATGACTTCATAGGACATACGGAAGCGGGGATTACTTGGAAGCCATCTCGTATGGCCATGTAATGACATCCATTCTACGAGAGTGACTGTAAACGATACAAGGTCGTTTACTTAACGAATCTCTATTGCAGCACGGTTCTGCAATCGTCGTTGATAACCGTACCTGTATGATGTTCGCCTTTGAGCGCGAAAGTATGACGGGAGGGCATTTACTTTAGATTACAACTGAAAAAATATAATGGTATTTCTGGTGTCTGCAACAGGCTATCTTTACTGCTTGTTAGTTAACGTATAGAATTATCGACCGTCCCCAGTATCACTAAATTTCTGGCGTTTTGTCATACCGTTTCCTGTAATTATTACTACTTTCGATAGTTTTAGCTTTGCCATCTATCTCTGTCTAGTCTATTTTTAAACAAATTCACTTAAGGAACGACCTTTCTAGCATTTATTTCTTGGTGCGCTAACGCGTACCTGTGCGAATGTTTGAAACACTGCCGCGTGAAACTGTCATTAAAACCTCATTTACCGCGTCGCTAGCTACACGGCAGCGACGGAACAATATTTCGTTTCTTTTAATCCGTATTATCTATAAGCCAGCATAATATCAGGGACAGTACCACCACCAGCAGCGGTAGTGGCAACAGAAGAAGAAGAAATCATATCAGAGAGACTGGCACACATGTGCATCTGCACACAAATATCCATTGTGTCCTAGTATATGGCCAAGTAACGCTGCCTCAGCCACTGTTAAACACCGAGTATGAGAGACATTTAGACGGGACAGTCAATCGGTTGACCAGCAAGTCCATCATTACTGTTGGTTGGTCTTATTCTTCAACAAAAATAGCCTGCCACACTTAGGAACAGCCCTATATTGTATTCACAAAATAGAACACAGCGATATAGACCTCGCTAAATACACCAACTTATCTATTGCATAAATACTGCTAGCGTACACACGTGCACACAGAATACTATCACACCACGGGCGAGACAATTCCGTCAGTTTATCAAGTTGGTAACTAGACAACAGGAGAATCGGCAGTGAACGTCGTAGACGTAAGATCTCAAGTTTATTTTAATTACGCCTATACAAAGTGTTTTCTAAAGTACGTAATTAACAGTAGCGGCACGTTCTCATTATCCAGGTTGCCGGAAACGGCCTGAGAAGGTCAACAACAAACTATAGACCAATCGCGTATGCTCGAAGCTGATTGCAGTTTTTTAGGGCGAACCGTTGACTACATACTAGTAATAACACATGGAAGTCAAAACTATCACCGTTTGCCGCCAGCTATGACCAAAGACCGTACAAAGGGAATCGATCTATCCATAGGTGTCATGGCATACAGTTCTGTCCTATACGACAATCTATGGACTGAACTTTTCCCTATTTAGGCACCATTTACATATCGAAAATAAGTACTAATCTGTCTTAGATCATCAGTACTACGTGGTTTTTAACTTCTTCTTCGCTGCTCTCCATAAGAAGTCATATTAAAAAGGACGACACAAATCCCTTAGCGGAAAAGGACTCATATTGTGCGTATGCCAGTAACGATTATCAGATTATTTTAGCTATTAAAACAAGTGCGGTGGGTTCTTCGATAGACCCTTAGTTAAGGATTTGACTAAGGAACCCAAGGCGTGCTGTACTAGTAGTATATGGGCGGGCCTGTTAAGCAGTTACTGGCCAAACATCGTTCGGCATCGCCGAGACCCATTTATGCATGCTATTATTGACTACCTTTTGGATTGGGATTTTGTTTCCGAAATCGTTTTTCGTTGTTGAGGTAGCTGGACCTTTATCGGGCAAATGCTGCTGGTCTATTTGCGATAGCCACAACAGCTGCTCGATCCCGTGCTGACCAAAAAACTCATCGAGGTTTCAGATTCAGCCGTCGCTGGCGGTAGCCGTTCGTTGAAGAAAACGAGCTTCACGCGTAACCTAACCCTTTCAATGATTTGGTCGTCGTCGTCGTCGTCGTCGTCGCAATCATCAGTAGGGGCCGACGCGGCTGCAGGAGAAGCGCAATGGCAGCCCTTGTGCCGGTGATCACGGAAAAAACTAGCCAATAGCTGTTGAAGTCTCGCCAGGATTGGTCCAGGCTTCGTCCGCAAATAGCAATAAAGACAGTTGCAGCTGTTGCTAGAAGCAAAAGACGACGACAATGAAGATGTTAGTTCGTCGACGAGAGGAACCGTTGCGTTACAACATCACCGACAGGGCTGCCACCAAGCGCCTATTGTAGTTGGTCAGTCATCCAGTGCAAACGATAAGAAAAAACGCGTAAGTTTTGTGGAAGCAAAGGAAAACATATTTAAAAATAATTTGATGAATAATATTCGTGTACCGAAGAAAACCGAAATGAAACCAGCGAGCGAGTCATTGAGAAGCAGCCAGGAACAGCTAAAGCTTGAATGAATGATAAAAAAACCACGACGGGATTAACTATAACAGTGATAATAATTATATTTATCATTTTTATAATTACATATGATTTTGCACACAAGTCGATTCTAGAAAATCGTGATTTGCTAAACTTCATACGTTTTTTGTGCATCACTTTTAGGTTAACGTCAATATAAAACAACAACAACAGCTTTATCGTAAGATAGCGTAATACGTAAACCGAACGCAGAGAGGATAGCAGGTACAATAAAGCACGTGTGCTTATATTATCAAAGCCATTGATAAAGATTATTGCTGAATTACTTCAAAATTAAGTCGCACCCCTATCAACGCTGTTCTCATGGCCGAATACTAAAACAAAATCTATCCAATGCGTTACAAAGAGACGACTCAAAACAGACCTTGCGTATAATTCAATACACATTGCACCGGGTGAATGATAAACAATAAATTTCAACATCATCTTATTTATGGTCGCTTCGCATAGCCTTCATCATCATCATTTGCATGTTCTGAATGGGGGCTTCAGACACTTCAGGTCAGCTTTTTTTCAGGTTCGAGGTTACCTAGGATTGTATGTGTCTCTGTGGTTACCAATTGGTTTCTTTGCGCACGCTGGATCTTGCTTTTATTCTTTCGGCACTTGTGGTATGTGATCGCTAAACAGCTTCTGTGTGAAGCCGCCATCGCCGAAACTCTTACAGTCACCATAGCTATTCTTGAGGAATTGCTCCAGAGGGGTGAGGTGGCTTTTCCAATCACTTGATGCATCTGCGTGTTTGGCAAATTCGTCATTGCGAACCCAGAAGGAACAGAGTACAACGTGCAGAATTAGATGGCGGGAGCGTGGAATACATGAGTCACAGGCCGATATCTCTCAAGCTCGTACCTTTGCGGCTGATAATGGTTACTTTTAGCGTAAGGGTATCGTTAGCATCTCTCAAACAGAAAAAGAAGAAAACTTAGCCGTGGACAAGTATAGTTGCTTTTTGATAGTTGTAACTATATTAGAGCCTAGTTTCAATGTTAGGCCCGACAAATCGCTACTGTCTGGGAAACGGATGTGCCCCATGTAGAACGATTTCTTTACTGCACAGTTGATGCATGTTTATGTACATATATATATACATATGCTCAAAACCGGTATGTGCGAGATATCGCTTGCCTCATTAGAAATTAGCAGGAATAAATTATTTATGCATAGTGCGTTGTATTTATATGTCGCTTACGTGCGGGAGTCAAAGGCCAACCTCAAGTCTCTTTCAGTCAAGAACTTGGCCTTCCAAACCGCCACACCGCGTCTGTTTCGACATCCACAACTTAACACACGTACCGAAAACACGACAACTATTATCATCACTTTCACGATTTGACAGGCAGAAAAATATATGCAGATACTTACCTAATTGTAACTATTATTGTGACGTAAGGTAAGTGTCAGTTGTCTCGGATGCTGTGAGTCTCTTTTTACAGATAATGGGGCTTTACGAGCGCCCGATTGCTTCAACATGATGTGTCCAGATCGCTGGCCAAAGGAACGCCTCGAACAGGGCCTTTCTCGGTTTGTTTTAGCAATAACGATACAGATAAACTGGGTCCAGTTGAATAGATAAAGGTCTAGCAAGAATTTCTTTGACAAAGGACAGCACTCAGCATGTATACACATATATACAAATAATCGAGCAGGTGTGATTTTTTTGCTAGATTAAAATGCGTTAAAATGTAATTTTCCTTATTCAGAAAACGAAGGCGAAGGCGAAGGCGAACTGATATTGTATCCTCGAACAGTGGAACTCCTTCGTTGTTTCTAAGAATGAATTGGAATATCAGTTGTTCACAAATAGAATTTGTATGTTAAGGAAAGACACGAGTTCATTATGATTAGCTAGACAGTTCCCAGGTTGAAATAAGTTTAGTTGACAAGCAACTTGAAGTTGTCCTGACTGAACGTTCGCTACTTGGAATACTGTACCGTAAGTTTCGAATTGTGCAGTCTATACTGAAATTTTCCGCACCGCATCAAATATTTTGCCTTGGGAAGTATGTGCCCCTCACATTGTGTCAGAGAGCATATAATTGGAAAGCTATTCAAAATGTTTGATACAATGTAGAAATGGTTGCATGCATATTATGCGCTTTTACTGTGCTTGTCTGTGGTATAGCAGACCTGACACTAGCCACGTGACTAGTGGGGTTCAGGTTTTTTTGCGTGACGTAGACTAAGACCTTCAGAGCCTATGGTTGAGGGCAACCTTCTGTTACGCTTTTCCATCTTTCACTTAATGCCGGCCATTGTTTTTCCTTCTTTTTTTCCCTTGCTCAATAATTCCAGCCCTGTTTCCTATGCATAGTAGAGTTAATTCGTGAGAAAAGTGTAGAAGGAAGTGATCTTCTTTCGAAATAATCGATTCTAACTATGTACTACGGTTACAGCGGGGGGGATGGTGGACAGAAACGGAAATTTAATTCTATAGGATCGGCGCGCAGTTCCCGAACGGCACTGCAAGATCGCCAGTAACGGCAAATTACAATATCCTCAGGTCAATGATCACTGTAGCTCGGTTAGGTTTCTACTCTATCACTTGCGTTTGTTGCTGCTTCGGTTGCTGCTCCTGGATCTGAGCTAGTTCTAACTCTTCATTGAAACTGATGACAATACAAACCGCCTGTAGCAGCGGCACTGGAATTGCAATTCTAAGAACACAACTACAGCTCGAGCTCTCACGTTCAATGCTACTGCCATTAAGCATTGATTAAGAGAGCTCGCGTCTACGTGCGGGGTCGAACCTAGACACCGTCTCAGGTGCCTTTAAATTCAGTAGCCAAAAGTATGATTTCCATTGTTGTAGAATTATGGCAACGAAATACTACTATTCATACTGTTACTTAAACTTTTTCTGATGCTCTGTCTTGCGACAGAAGAAAAATGTAAGAAAGCACTGGAAGAAATCGAGTGAGATAAACCCTATGGAGTTGACAAACGGTTGTTTTGTATGCCGGTCGGTACATCTACCCAAAGCGGTTAGAACAGACAGAATTTCCAACAGTAATACGCAGAGCTGCCGGCAAATAGCAGCGACAGCGGATAGCTAAACAATAACCACCAGCGTTATGCGGTTTTCGTCTGTTGCTATAGCTGTCGCTGTTGTTATGCGTCGCCTCGTGCGTCTGTTTCTCGTCCTTTAGCTTGCTCATCGTTCCCTTAGCTCTGCCTGTTCAACCGCCTTCACTTTGGCGTCGTCGTTATCGACGCGCTGCGCGTATTTTACCGCGTGAGGCAGAAGTTAAAGTCGGAGCTGGCAAGTGCCTACACGAAGAGACCAGTGGATTGACCGAGGAACCGATCGCGGCTTATGTGGCAGCTCCCGCGGGTGATTGCTTACTCTGATAGCATTTTGATCGCGTCGTCTCTGGGGCTACGGTGGAGGTCAGCGGCGTCTCGACCGCAACTCTCGAGCTCCGTTGCGGTAGCTTGCTGGTCGCTCCTTGCTGCACCGTTAGCGGCTGAAGACAGCCTGAACTACGCCACTCTACCAGCAACGGTAGAAAAAGCTGTACCTGCAATGGCAGCGGTAGGGAAGAAGAGCCAGAGAAAATGGTAACGGCCGCGTTTACGACGACGCTAACGACGAGAAAGAAGATGCGTGATAAGAACGAGATGACCAAGTAGAAGAAATAGCCGCAGCAGCAGAAAAAAACCAAGACGACGAAGAACAACGGCTTTGGCTGGCAACGGTAGCGGCAGCAGCTCGCAATTTCAACAGGCAGCTACGGCTGACCGACCGATTATCGGCCGCTCGGTCGGTTGCCAGCCAGGCAGACGCCGCCGTCAGCAGCAGTGCAAGTGCGTTCGCCCACAGCAGTGCGTTTCCACAAGAGCTACCACTACAGAAATCCGCGAAATCAGCATCGTTGTTGTTGTGACTGTCGCTATTTGAAGATGGCACATACGTAGATGGCCATTCCTGCTCATCAAGATAGACGCTGTAGCCGGCTCCATCACTGCTTTTCTACCGCCATTTCTACCACTGCTCGCGATGACTAGGACAACGACAGGAGAAACGAACTAACAGGCGGCTAGCAACAGCAACAACAAGCTGGACAAACTTCGTCGCCCAGCCGACAACCCGACACCGTCGTCAACATTATCGGCAGCCGCAGCAACAACGACCACATTTTCTCACCTAGTCCAACAACAACAACAACAACAACAAAATTATAACGACGACGATAACAACAACAACAACAATGGCGGTCACAGCGATGAAGATAGACAACACTGAGTCGGCGAACTCGGGTTTGGCCACCATGATCAGTGCTACCTGATGCCCACTCGTTTCTACTTGAGTTTAGTGCTTTTATTTCGTTGTGTTTTTCCTTGGTGTTTTTCGTCGTTCTCATCATCAAGGTTCTCCGCTAGCGGCACCGCAATCGCCATCTTCTTTGGAAATTCAGCGATGAGTGAATCAGCAGGCGAGTCCAACACACAGAGTAAGCTTCCAATAGCTCTCTGTCCTTTGTCTTTGTCCCTGGCCGTCGCTGTGCGCCTTTCTTCCACTGACTGTTTCTTCTACTGCAATAATAACGACGGTAACAACAATCGCAGCACCAGTAGATCGAGTAATCGGGCACTTTTGTGCGTGTGGTCCAAACCAGCTTCATCGTAGAAGTGAGTTGGTAGCAGGCAGGCGGCAACCGGTCGGTCCAGCCAGAGAGTTAAAAAGCCGTCCAACAAAGAACATTAGAGCCATATCAATCCGACACAACTGACACCAAACTCGCTTTTTCTGTTGCTCTAATGCTTTCATGCGCTCTCTCGCTTTCTAACTGTTTCTGCTTCTTTTTCTCTTTATGTCTGGCCGTTTGTCTTTGGTGGGCTCTTTTCTTATCATAGATTTCCCACCCAGTCTGACTGCAGCACCAAAAGCAACAACGGTACCGTCTCTGGGTCTTGGTCCCCTTTCGTTTCTCTTGGGCCATCTCCTTCGGCTTCCCGTCGTCTACAGTCGTTTCGACGGCCGACGATGGTAGACAACCCGAACGGCAAAAATGAAGGTAGGCTGCCGAAACTACAGACCGCTGTTGCAGACGCTTAGAGACAGGACACTAGCAGCCGTCGATCTGTCTAACTGGCCAAGCAAGCACGCATCAATAAGAGGCAGCTAAACCTTCTACGTTCGTCTACCGCGACAGTAGCTTGGGCATTGTTACCTTCTTTTTTCCTCACGATACGACGCTGGGGCAATTGAGTAACTTCAACAACCGGCAATAGCTGCCGTTGTTGCAGCAGCCATTGACGAAGCTCCCTTCTGCTACCGCTGGGGCGGCAATGACGGTCAGTGTTCGCTGAGCTCCGCTTGTTGCTCGCTCGGTCGCTCATCCGTCGATGTGAGCTGATTGCCTGGCAGCCGCCCGCGACAGGATCTTCGGTCAGGTAGAAGTAGATTGTCCGTTCCGACACTTAGTCTGCAGGGGTCTTCGTCGATGGATAGACCAGAACAGAATAGTATCGGCACCGGTTGCCGCAGCAGCGCGTTATAAAAATGACAACGACGACATGCGCCAAGAATGAGCCATCGCTCGGTCAAAAATGGGGGCATGGGGCCAGAAGAATCAAACAAGGTGGATAACACTCACGCGCACATGCACCAACGCGAGCCACGTGAATGGTCAGCGTCGATCACCGTTCGTTTTCTACTGTCCGCGGATGACCAGGTCTAAGTAGGCGAAGTCACCGAAGTATACGATATACCACGCTGTCTGATTTCACCTCGCTCGCTGAAATCCCCATACAAGAATCTGCTCGTTGGTGCACGAGCGTAGAAGGATCACTAACGCTCCCGCGAACAGCAGTTTAAGTAAGAATGAATTTTCAGCTTGCTACAGTTCTTCTGCTTTTGATGTCTGCTAATGGTTAACTGGTAAGTTTTCAAGATCGAGTGTGCGTATATGGGGCACATCGGCTTCATTTTCAGTGGCGTAAGACGAGGATAGAGGACGGGCAGTCAAAGCGATAGCCTGCAGTGAGAAATGGCGGGGGCATATTCCTTAAACTGTGTGCCCCTTTACATAGAAGTTTGGGATGATGATTGTATGTACTGGCAAATATTAGGGGACTATCTGATGCTTGAGAACAATGGAATACTTCATATAGGTGACCGCATCTTCGTGAGTTCATGTGTTGCTTTCGCGTATGAGTTGAATGTCGACTCTGCCACACGTGATGGTATCACACGTGATGGTGGCACATGCGATGCTACGACTATTTGGGTAGGTGTGTATATGTGCCGTAAGGCTAAAAGCGAGAGAAAAGAATTAAATAGCTATAATAATCGTTTATGGAAGCTGAGACATCACATAAGCACAACATTTTGTGTGGGTGTGTATATACGTAGAAATGGGACTCTGCCGTTCGTGGACTGAAATAATGAAATAGGAGTGACTGACCGATGAACGAACCATTCGTTTCTACGTAAGACGGACCTAGATACGAAAAATCACTGCGCTTCTGAGGGAAGCTGACCTGTGATATGGGAAAGGTCTACGTCTTCTGCGGAAAAAAGTTTTTTGGTTACAGGCACATGCTCGAGATCTGACAGGATCACTCGGCATATTTCGTCTCGGATTCATTCAGTGCCTGTGTAGGATGGCAAATACAATTGCGCTCTTTACTGCCTCTACATTTCTGAAAACAGATTGTTTATATTGTCATCAGGTATTCGGTATCACGTATATATGCAGCGTACGCCTGTGAAGTCTACGGACCGTTGTTCTTGCGAGAGGCATGCCTGAAGTTTGTCATACCGCAAGCTGCTAGTTTAAAACGATTCTTTAGGCATACTATGTAACGTTCATTAAATATTTCGCCAATTTTTCCGACGATGCTCATTTCTAACATCGGGTACTCTACGAAAAAAGGGTGTATTAGAATTATTTAATTAGCTGGGTGTTTTTAGTATGCCAATATAGCTCACCTTGCAATGATGCAAGAAAGCTTTCTTATGCACATCTGAAGTGTACATAGTTGTTATGTGGTTTAGGCCAGCAGCTGAAAAGCTCAGGCAGTCGAAGTAATGGACCGCTGAAAACAGACCGAACGCAGCAGGATCGCATAATTAACCTTTGTATATAATTAAACCGAGCTTAAAATTATAATTAAAACTGCTATGGGTCTAGTGAAGACGAATATTGTATCAGTAACAGTTCTAAGGTATATTCCATATTTTTAACAGAAGTCCCTTATCGTTGCTCAGTGTAATGAAATGTCTCTATATTAGGTAGCGGAATCTAGACGAAGGTTTGTCTAGACAAGGACAAATCTATTTTTTAAGACGATTACGTTCATACCATCAGCAGTGTTTCTCAATACGAAACGTTACTGCTAAGAGTATGCATAATACTCCATAGTTGCATAGACAAACACAATCTTAAATAAAAAAAAAACGGTCAAATAATGCGAGGGCACGTTAAGAGGAATGCTACGCATGTCGAGCTACAATGACGACTCTCTGGACCTGGAACAACTGCACGCTGAGCTATTCATACGGCTAGACAGAGAGATTTTTACCATTAATACGGTTTTTTACGATGAGATACTGCTCCACGTTGCAGCTAGTAGAAAATTACGATATTATAATAAGAACCATTCAAAATGAAACCTAGCAGAAACTAGGCAAAGCGCTATTACGTAAGAGGTTCTGCATGATGCGGAAAAAGACATGCAAAGATCGAGCCTGTACGAAAAAATAGGCAGCTCATTGGTTTGTGGCTTCACTATACAGCACGAGCTACGTGCCGTTAATACAACATAAACAGATCAGCACGTAGATAGTAAATATGTTTTTAATCAGGCAAATCTAATGGCATAGTGAAAACTATAGATACATGAATGTTTCTACCTAAATGATATAGTAAGGCTTGGACGGTCAAATCTCTGATCAGAATGCCAGCCGTCGCTGCTTCCCGCCCCGCTAGCAGCCCGTACTACGCAACGAATAAAAAAGGTTTTTTTGTTATCATTTTGTGCATATTGATCAATACACAGATTCGAACGATTGATATTGGACGAGCACATCGTTCCCAATAAATGTCCTGTTCAATACTCTTCGTCTTCAGATATGTTATGATAAAGCCTTCAAATCAAATGAGGTGCATTCGTTATCGAAGGTCGCTAATGATGTTGTTGTCGTCATTATGCTATGGCCGTCGCGAGTACGTTGTGGTTATGCTGTTGAAGCGTTCTGATTGTTGTGGCTTGCTGGCTCAATGTCTAATCCTGATTCCTATGGTCTTGTGCATGCTTCCTGTGCTTCGATTCGGCTGCATTTACAGCTTACGTCAACACCTACATAACTACTGTCACCGTGACCGTCGCCACGCCGCTGCTGGGGTCGTCGTCGCCGTGGCGCTGTCGACGTCGCTCTCGCCTTGCAGACAACAGTGTTGCTATTGTTGTCGTCGGCTGATATGCGGTCGCTGTGCTGTTGCCGTGTCGACGCGAAGTCTAGGCAGGCTGTAGTCAGCAAGACGTTCCTGGAGAGACGATGTTGCCGATGCTGGCGGTGTCTTCATTATCTTCCTTTTCTCGCAGGCGACGAAGCGTCCGACCGTATCACCACTAGCAGCAGCATTAGCATCGTCTTCGTCGATGCCATCATCAACAGCATCGTTCCTTTCGGGCGGATGTGATCGATCCCGTTGAGCAAAACGATCATCGCCAGCTAGCGAAGGCAGTCGCCGGCACCACTGCCACTACAGCTTATTGCTGGCACTACCGCAAGCGTTGCTGTTGGTTGTCGATTATCTAACGACGACATCGAAGATCTGCTGCTTCGGTCCGGTCGACGCCGGTTCGCTCCGCTGTTCCATCGACATCAATGCAGAGCTGCAACAAATCTTCGAATATGGACTCACGCCTGGGCACCCACTAATGCTTGGACGACGACCGATGACGATCTGCCAGTGACGGCATGCTCCTATTAAATTATTGCACTCATAATTTATCATCTTTCCCAAATCCCTATGGCCGCTAATAACAACTGCGACGACGACGACGACGATGATATAACAATAATAGTGGCGGTGTTGTTGGTGCCGCTATAGTAAAAAGCATTGCTGTGTAGGGTCTAGCGCAGCGATGACCGGCTAGATACATGCTTCTGCCGCGTTGTGTTGAGCTATTCGGTGGGCGATCGAATAGCGACCGTTGTTGTAGCAGCGCATCCATTCCTCTAGCGATTTTCCAGTCGCCCAGCCCCGCCAACGCTCGAGTAGAAACAACAACATTAACAATAGCGCTGCCGTCTGCAGCAGCAACAATTACATGAACCCAGATTACGAGTCGCAACAGAAACATCCTGTCCTTACGGGATTGCAGATCTGGAATCAGCATTCGTTGCCTCGAACCGTAGCAATGGCCGCTGAAGCGCTATCACGACAAGCCACGCTATCCGCTATTGCTGCCACAATTATGGCAACAACTTCGAGGACATGCGATCTACAGCGTCGAACTAATGATCACATCGACATATAGGTACTCGGATTCGATAGCCTGCTTCATATTGTATAGGATCATGTGCTGAAGGGGTTCATTGCTCGAGTCGAGTCTGCGTGTGTCCGTACGTCAATATACAGAAGAGGTGGAAGGAAAGACCAATCGCAGGGCTGGTCCAAAAACGACTTGGGGTTCTATTACGTCGGTTATAACAGGCGATACTATTATTTAAACTTACTCACCATGCAGAGGTATATCTACGAAGGGGTTCAGAGCCCAAAAGCTAACAGCTGATTACCGCATAACGTGTTTCAGTTTAAACCAAATGCAAATAGAAGTGCGTCGCGGTTCCGTGGTCAAGTGGTCTGTGATTTAAGAATTATGCTTATTGTAGTTGTGTGTCTAAAGACAACGCAGACATCTGGAAAAGGCCTGATCTCGACGTCCTTCCGCATCGCTGATCGATGAGGCCGAGAAACTGCAGTCGAGATATTGTAACATTCAAGCGAACAAAATCAGCGAATTTCCATAGGCTTTTCTATTTTTACAATTGTGAACCCTTTGAATAATCAATTTCAAGTGGAAAATACTAACTAAGTCTAGTTTCTCGTTTTTTACTACTCTAGATAGCGGTTGTTCCCAATAATGTAAACAGAGGCCATTCCAACTGGGCATACATAAAATTGTAGCGCGTTTGCTACTTGCGGCATTTGCGCCTTCAAGCCGCCTTGTACGAGATCTCACAGCAGTGTATGGCGTCGAGTAACATGTACGCGCTGGTATAATCGTTGACCGCCGACACAATAGAGTTGGTACCGCATTTTTAGAATTTCCTACCCGGTCACTCTGCCACCAACGAATCGTCGTGAGCGCTCGAAGTGACATACGCAGGACTGTTGGTTTATATATGCGTACATGTTAATAAATCATTGGCAGAGACGTAAATAAACGAATTAGCCACAGTGTACCAGAGCTGTAAAACATCGCGAACAATTTTATAGATCAACCGCGTATTCTCCAACAGTATCCATAATGGAAGCACCAGACAAATGTTTCGGGTTTTACGTACAATATTATCACTAGCAATTGTTAGATATTGCTTTAAAGGGCTGGCAACTTACTACCGTTCATGGTTACTACCTCTGCTGCTGCGGACCGGGACGTGGCTTACTCTCGGAATGACCGATATAGGTTCGTTGCTGCGGCGGCGACCGTGATAAGGCGTCGTAATTTACAGCGTTGGAATATAGGGATTCTTAAGGGTAAATTCTCACGTGTGCCGTCCGACGCAACTTCATCTTTTACGCGTCGACATCCAAATACGTGATTCAACTACGTCTTGCGTATGTGCAGCTCCCTATGAACTGTATATGCACTGACCGCCCACACCGCCGGCCGGTTCCTACAGCGGCGATATGAGTGGCTTGCGAGTAGAATTCACAGCCTTTTTCATACCTGTGTCTGCTAAGTTTGTACACTAAGTGGCCAAGTTTGGGCTGAGTTCACTTCAAGGTGGCCAGCCAATCTAGGAAGGACAGGCCAAAGCGACAGGCAATGGTCGCGTGCGAAACTCGCTAATAATCAGCCGCCAATTTAGCTGCATGGCGTCCTGCACAGGCCGAGCGACTGACTAGTTGTCGGGGTGCCGCGCCAGCCGTAACGGAATGGGGCAGCCCACCCCAACGGCCGAACGAACAGTCAATCGAATCCCCTACGCGACATCTGACGACGCCATTGTTGTAGGCACTGCTATCTAGGATAAGTTCCATTGTGTGATTCCGTTTTAGAACAGAATAGATATTACAGTGGCAGCTTTTTGACGCGTCTAAGAGAATTATATAGTCAATCTAATAGAAACTGCGACTCTTATCTACTATTTTTTCATCAAACCTACACGTCCGTACCTTGGATGGCAATGTTCGAGACGGACGCCATTAGTGCCTATGGGTGTGTATAGCGTTCACATCCGCTGAACAGAACGCAATTCGTTCGCTTAAGCCCATCTGAAAGACGCGAAAATATAAAAATAATAGCGACTTTTTCATTTACCCAGGTTGTGCTGGTGCAGAGAGCGATAATATTGGAAATTTTAATTGACAGACTAAAGTTTAGGTCAGTTTGTCACAATATTCATTAGCGTCGTATTCATCAAACTCTAATCTATACGAGTTTTCTATTATTTGCACAGATGGCAGCGTCACCGATCGATGAAACACTGTTCACAAAACGACCATATCCGAAACTATACAACACTTCCTACAGCAGATGATAAATAGCTTGACGTAACCAGTGACAGCCCGAATGCCTATCCCCGTGTCCGCTCGCGTTGCTTACCTATTTCACTCTGTTTCTCTGACTCGTTTGATTCAAGCGGATCCCATAACGTTAAATTGATCCTCTGCAAGCAGCCCCGGAAAACAAACCGTATTGTCACTCTCGCTTCGCCCTTCCCGTTTTGACTTGGGGCGACCTTCTTTTTTTTTTCTAAAATTATAATGCGTAACTAAAATCGTAATAAGCAGGTAGCTGGAGCAATACGACGCGATCCAATTTGAGACGTTGCTAAGCAATTTAGGTCGTGTTGGCCACTGTGTCTATCGAGATCCTGTATCTGTCCGTTGTCATTAATGAAACCTGAATCAAGTGGCAAAAAGCGCGTAGCTACTCGTTCAGCGTCCTCACGCCGCTATTATATTTTTCCCAATTGCATCGTCGTATCGGTGATTCGAACTTAATCCAGCCGTAGGTTTTATCTCACAGACCTTTAGCGTCTTATCTAATTACTCTAACCGGATAGTCTTCTAGCTAAATATGTACATTTTATTCAACTCTGCAAGCTATTTTAATTGAATTGATACTGGAATGAGCCAAAAAATCTCAGCGGAGCCGAGAGAGAAACAGTCGTGTGAACCGTGTGAGACTAATACTCTATAATGTATTTTTCCAATTGAGACTACATCAGCATGATGACTATTGAGGTACACCAACTTCGAAAGAAACTAAACGATTTTATTGGGCAGTCAAAGTCGCCAATAGTAAATGAACCAGCAATAGGGCCTGTTGTAAACGAGACATCTTATAGCCGATCTCTGTCTACGTTTTTGTTGTTAGAATTAGAATAACTATATTTAGAAGGACTGAATCTAAACGTCGTGTTGGATTGGCAGCTGAAAAGAGCGGATTATGGATAGATCATTCAGCGTGAACTGTCCCAGATACTTAGGGCCTTGTTGGCCGTATTTCATCGTTAGGATAAAATACGCTTGTTCAGCGAAACACGATTCCCCTCCTCAAGAGATCGTCATAAACCGGTAGGCATTATTTGACCTCATCATCAGAAGAATCGTAAAACTATTTAACTGATTTCCTTAACGTTTCAGATAGCGAATTCTAAAGCATTCACAGTCAATTAACAGTATTCTTCAGGTATACAGTTGATTTTTACCACATCTCTCTTAGTTGGCGTTGTATCCAGAATACGTCACAATTTCCAGCTCTGAAGTTTCTCTGGACACTGCTGCGAAAGCTGTGCGGTGGGCGCTCGGCCACGCACTCATCAAACGTGTGCTCCTTCGACATTTTTTGTAGACCCCCTCACCATCCGAGTTCTTTGTTTACCAGAAAGAAAAATATTTTCGAGCAGACACCTATATTTGAACGCCTGGCTTATTCGAAGCTGATCTATGATGTCAGGCTCGTCACTGCCTCAGCTATAGCCAGAACAGTCGATATACACCCTCCGCGTTGCCTTACGCAGTACGAAAAACGCACTCATGCCGTGATATCCGTATCGATCTACCTTTAGATAGGTGTTCGCAACAATAGAACTGCAACTACAACTTTATAGCCACACTGCATGTAGTACGAAACGCAAATAGCAAATTGAAATGCAGCAGTAACACAGTAAAAAAAAACACGATAAAAACAGTACAAACAGGAAAAAGGGATTTAGCGTGTTGTTTATTGTTTCTCTTTCTCATTTTCCCTTTCTTGTCGTCAATCACTTTGTCTCCCCCTTGCCCTCGCCCACAACAATTGCCCTTACCCTCTGCTTTTGACCGGGCCCTTTCCTAGACCTCGCTTGCTTTCTGCATTGCCTGGTTCTAAGCCCCTACGTTGCACCCACTAATATCCCCTAACCTCCATTTCTCTTTTGTCAGGATGCCCTACTTCTCTTCCGCTGCTCTAGCCCACACTTGATTCCTTCTCAGCAAGATTGTCGAGGATATCCATGAGGGGGCGCTTTGTTTCCATCTTGCAATGCCCTTTTCCTCCTCCTCCTTTTTGCTACCTCCTCTTCAAATCCTTCTAAGTCGGTCGTCCACCGGCCTTGCTGATCCTTTGCCGGTTTTTTTTACCATTAAAGTATAAAAATGATTTAGAATAAACGGATGCAGCTTGCAACTGCTGGTCCTTTAAAAGGAGTTACAGGCCGCAATAGCGACGAAGACGCTGTGGCAGCACGGTGGGATGGTATATGTGTAGGGGTGAGATCGGTTATTAGGGTCAAAGAAACGAAAGTACACAGCAGGAGTAGGAAAAACCCAAACGTATTTCGGAGCGCCAGGCAGTCAAGCGATGCACAAACGTTGCGGCCTGACGCCAGTAACTTGTTTAAGTGCAGGCGGACAGTAGGTGCTAATCCGCAATAGGAATAGAGTGCGAATTACAAGACGCTGCGCAGAGACTGTAACGGAGATGTGTGTCTACTTGCGAGTTGGTGTGTTATGGCACCTAAAAAACAAGGCCAACTAGCAAAATAAGCCAGCGAATAGCTTTAGGAAGCATAGGCTAATTCTGATCCACAATGAATCTGTATCATGTTCGTTCCGAAAAAAGGCCAAAGTTTTTTTTTGCTGCGTTGTTATCTTATTTCGAGCATGTGAATATACTCCGCTGTCTGTCCTGCTGCAGGTCTTTCTTCTGCTAGAGAAGCGCCATTCAGAAGTTGTTTTGTTGGACCGCTTCGAGTTGGCGTATGTGAGCGTATACGTATACGCTCAAATGAACAGCAGCCGCTTATTAGAAAAACGTTCCCTCATTCACGCATTAACGTTCATTCATTGGTCCGTTATATTAACAACGTATACTACATTGTTATTTGGTTAATTCAGCCTATAGCATCGCTGCGTTTTGTTCTAACAACAACAACAACAACAACAACGATGTCTTTAAAACAAGACATCAGCTGTATCGCAATGGTCAAGTCAGTAACCTCCGTTCGCTGGAGAGAGGTTGAGCGACGACGTATTAAGACGTGATAGTCCATCAATGGCACGACAGTAAGATCGTAATTCCGCGCCGACTCAACTACCGTTATAGTGTCATTCTATCTGGATTCTAGGTCTATTGCGATTCCGTTGTTTTCGCGTTTGCATAGGGATTACAACCTCGGCAGTTCCGTTGTGTGATGCAGCTTAAGCGCTAAAAGGATGGCCTTAATAGTAGCATATTAACTGTAGGCCGTCACGAGTGAGACCTTAATTAATGATGCTTAAATAGTTCAGGCTAACTTGTAACTAAGTATTTACTATATGTAATAGTGTGTGATAGTAAACAGCGCATGTACTCCGGTCGTGCCCTACTAATCGTAGTGGATCGCATTGGTCTACAGACAAGGACAGTGTAGGCAGCTATAGGGCAATGTGTGTTCGCCTAGAGGGCGACCATTTAGATTGAACGTTTTCATTTAGGATTACTGCAGGGACTTCATTCAAGTGTGCGAGAATTGCTATAGGGATATATAGAAAAGGTATCGATCGTTATGGTGAAAATGTGCAAGTGAAGAAAGCACTAAAACAGTGGCTCCTGATAGAAAGCTAATGCATTACGTACTAGTAGCATAAAAGTATATATAATGTATTCTAGTATGAAAGATTGGTGCCCGTAAGTGGTTCTGCTCGATCGAGAGAGATTTGGAGGTTAGACGATAGCACCAAGATGCAGGTGTAGTTATTCCTATCGTTGTAGTTTCTGTCGCTACTGCTGTCGCGATGACTGCTGCCGTTGTTATCGCCGCTGTTAACGCTATGGTTGCATGTGTCGGCAGCAATTGATATAAAGGGCAGACTATAGAGGGCGGCTTCGAAGCATGTCCCCAACATCTTGAAGCAATATGTTCAGAATCAGACACGGATCTGCCAGTTTTCACATCTAGAGTCTGGCGAATTCTTCACTGATTGACTACATACATACGCATATCTAAAAGAAAGAACAAACACAGCCGTTGCGGAATAACTATTTGACGAACGTGACAAATATGACGGCATAGCATTTGTAAAAACATACTTTGTATTTCTATTCATTTATTTCCCCTTCATCGAGGTTATGTAATGCAAAGAGTGCTTACATAACGCTGCATACGCATGTGGCAGAACCTCGATGTATACATTTTACAACGCGATCAACACAACGGCCCAATAAGCAACGTATACGGTCGCCATGTTGCATTTTTACTTCGTACGTTACCAATGCAAAATGTTCGATCTTTGCCTCAATTCGGAGCTTACACTCGCAGATACTTTTCAGATACGACAAATGGCAACATATGGCATCACCCATCTGGCCCCTACGAACATGTTAAACATATCATGAAGCATAACATTAAATTACGCATCTCTGAGTATAGTAGACACGGACAAAGACGTCGTACCCTTTTCGCCTTATATGTTTTTCTTATAGATTCTCTCCTTTCTCGTCTATTAACCTCGATATTATTATTTTTAAATAAACCACATCACTTGTGACATTTGCTCCTACATCGCGGACTAAATCAGGACGTAACACGTCAATGAATATTAGTTCACAGAAAAACACTCGTTGCCCCCTTTGAAACAATCTGCCCCATAGCAGCTCAACTGCAGCTGTCTCCTCTCGCATTGATTACGAAAAATTTTTCGAGTTTTTCGCCCGGAACCGCCATTAGCCACTACATCAGATGATCGCTTCTGGCTTCCCCTGCAGCCCGATAAGTATTGTCTTTTCTTGGCACCTAGCATGCAGTTCATAGGCCTTGAACGTTTGGAGGCAGAACGTTATCATTGAACCATTGAAGGGGATTTCCCTCTTCTTTGTGAATCATTTGGTATGAAGCTCGCTACTATTGATATTCTACGTTTTCTTCTGGTGAGAGCAAGATAGCAGATACCCTAATAGACGTCGACATAACGGGTGGAGCTATGTATTATACATCTCAACTTGCCGGATTAAGTTCTTCAGCTACCGATCTGTCTGTCAGTGTTTGAGACAAATACGCTACTCTCCTCGTTGTCACGCCGACTTCCATTCAATGCTAGTGCTGATGCTTCTAGTAGTACAACTACGAGGTATAATACATTCGTCCATTTCCACAATAGCCAGACAGCCGGCTCAGCTTTTAGCCCAATCCTGTGCCCTAAAGCAGACATTAAATAAAAGAGCGCATTCACTGCCTTACCTTTCATGTGAATTGAGCGTAGCGTCCTTCCCCCCCCCATGTGCCTTTTATGTAGTGACTTCTGTTGTGTCAGCGACAAATTAAATTAGTTCGGTCCTGCTGGTAGTGCTACCATTGCATCAACTGCTGCTCGTTCCTTGCCATTGTCGAAATCACCGCCCGACTACATGAACAGTTTGAAGTAGATCTACTAGCACTACGACCTTGTCGCCTTTGGCTGCTTGCGACACTTCATGGCGCTTTTTTCAAGTCTGCCATTGCTCAGAATGAAACATATGTAAGTAAAGCGAAGTAAAGCAGCAGCAGGAGTGCACTTCTTGGATCCCATCATCATTGTTTTAAACCTCTTTCAAGATACGTTAAGTCAGGCGCTGTGTCGTTCTTCCGTGTCTTTTCCTCTTCCGCTTTCTCGCTCGATCCTTGATTTTCAGCCGCTGTGTGAGCTCTGTGTCGCGCTAGGTCTTCTTACTCAAGTGTCTATCAACCGTCACCCACCCTATTCAAGCCCAAACGCTTTTAGCAAACCAGCTAGCTTTTGAGGTCAGTCCAGTGTGTAAATTATGTATATTGCAAATTTATGGAACGCATCTCGCTCACAGAGAGGCGGCGACGGTAACGAGAACTCAGTGCAGTCAGGACCAGGTCAAACGGGGCGAACCAATTACCGCTACTTTTTCTCTTGTCGCGTCCAGTGTTCTATCTGTTGAGACGTCCGAGCGTTCATCGGTCAGAGTCGCTCCATGTCATTCTGATGTTGGCTGTCGCTTTCGAATCGGTAGAGTGTTCGTTACTTAACCCGCTCCCCCTAGTAATGCCTCGACCCCCCCCCCCCCCCTCCTTTACCTTGCATTGACGTTGCATCAGTAGTAACCAGTGCATCTTGAAGCGAGTAACAACGGGTCTGGAGTATCGTAGGGAATGGAGGCGAAAGACATGAGGAAACGAGACAGCGCGAAATTTGAGGCAGCAGCCTGTCTTAGATGTCGGGCTTGTTTGTTACGCTTGTTTCAATTGGCTTCTCGATCAGTCACTGAGTCAGTAAGTCTGTCAATATCGTGCCGTCTGAATCTGTACGCTTCTCTTTTCCCCAACGAAGATAATGGCGTCAGGAGTGAAAGGGGCTCTGTAACGCCTTTCAAGAGTTCTTCTTAGTCTGCACCTCGATGTCAGCTCGACACTCCAACGCTCGACTACTGTAGTCGCATGAAGGTTGCCCTCAGTTCCTGTCTTTGTCTGCCCAGTTTTGTTCCAATGATAGCGGCAGTAGTTTGGTTGTTTTGTAGAGAGGAGCAACAGACTCGTAGGCTGGCTGTCGGACCGTTGTCGGGGAGCAGACCTGTCGATTCTGCCAGCTGCATACTGCACACCGTTGACTGTACCCCGAATTTCGTGCACATACACGCCGAAATTAACTGACAAAACTCGACGTTTTAAAGGTCATCTGTTCGGGGGGCATTTAACAAAAAGCGGAAAAAAACGCGATACGCGGATGGATAGTGACTGCTGGCTGCAGTCGCATGACGCTGGCTGTGTGCTTATGTAAATTGAATACACCTTCTGGCTTGCGGGAAAAATACAAAAGCAAGGATCAATTAATTTGGCTAAATGAGTAGCAATAATAGTAGTAACTGTAGTAGCTGTAGAAGCCTTAATGGCTGTAAGAACCGGTTGTGGGTGCGCTAAAAATTAAAATATTTAACAATAACATCAACACCTCGTACCCTCAATATCAACAGCGACACCTTATTTTTCTCGTACAGGAAATGTATCGTGGCAAACAGGCAGGAATCGATTTCGATTAGATCATAGGCAAGGGGTATTGTAGGAGACAACTCTATTTTGAAGGTGGTTACCTAATGTGCCAACTTACTGGTTATCACTTAAGCTATTCTAAAGTAATATGCGCATGTACGCCTCGCTGTCAAAGAACTATTCAGACTCCCGAATATACTATCAACGGCAGTCGTTTATTGATAAACAAACGTAATTAACATCTTAATTTCGTATTTTTTACATGTGCGGGTTGGCAATGTTCTTAAACGAATAGACCATCTTATTTTTGTCGAAGAAAGAACGCACTTCTTGCAATGAACATGTGTGGAAGTTAAGTTAAAGGTGCTTGTAATTTATTTAGAAAATTGATGATGATACTAATATATTTTATGAGTAGATCTGTGTGAGCAAGATCGACTGGGTCTGGATCTGGGCTACGGCAATAGTCGTAACCAGAAGCCTCACAATTGCAATTCTTCGCCGATCTTGCCACGCCATCTCGGTCGACAAATAGTAGCAGACAAGTGGTATCGCTCAAGCCACATTTCCCTCGATGGCCGCACCCCACATTGTTTTCAGAATACTTCCCCGAAACTTCAACATATTCGCAATATATTCACACATTGGTGTTCTATAAATAAGATCGGCGGTCCAGGTGGCTTGCCTCATCACTGGCTTTGGTCGCTTATAAATTAATCCTTGTATCCATCATTCTACCCTCGTCTATGCGTTCTTTGCCGACCAGATTACACCGGCTATCTACGAGGTTTATAATTCGAACTAACTGTTACTATGTAACCACATCAAATTCTGGATACACAATACTTTCTATTGAGCCCCGCCTGTCTGGACTAACAGCGCTGCATTCTAGATTACGTATATAGTGTTTATGTACGTCGAGCTTCTAGAGTCGCTATGGCAGTTACGGTGTGCGAGTGAACGCGAGCCATGGCTGATATGATCTCTTCAGTTTTAGTCGCTATGCTTCTTCCAGCAGGAACAGCGGAAGCTTCTCTCGGTAACGACGAAGAAGAACATATCATTATTCTTTGTCAATCGGGTGCTTTAGTCTGGTTGGAAAACCGTGTCGATGATGCCGCTGGCGATGGTTATCGTGACGGATAGTTGACAGCTGCCTGAAACGACAGAGCGGGACATAATGCAACGGACGGCAATCTCATAGCACGCACTGATTAGTTGACCAGTCGGACATAACCAACAACAAAATGAGCAGTAACACAAATAGTACTTCTAATAGCCACGCATAGATTATACAGGCTTGTATTAATAGCCACTAACGGCTCGAAAATTCGACCCCATACTCGCCTGTGTTTGAGGTTTCTGCCTTCATATTAGGCTGAACGAATTTAGTCGCAGTAACAGCCAGGACAAGAACTTCCCCCAGTTATGGTCGACGATAGCCTGTTTAGCCATTAGATAATTCGAAACATGAACAAAAAACATTTCATTCAAACCTTGTTGCACAGTCGACAGTCGGATCTGTTTATTTAGATTGTTATTGTGTGTTCTTTTCTACCGCTGGGCCGCTGTTGTCATAATAACATCGATATTGGTAATGCACGTTAGGGAGTTCCAGACTGTTAAGCGAAGTGTCGATGCTATATATATAGGCAGAACCAAGTATACATTGTACAGACGTTTATCCTTTGGCCGACGATAGCGTTGCGGACTGCTGAGTTCGAAAATACCGGAAGCAGCGCAGAAGAACCTCAACGTTTATTTGCCGTATCTTTCTTTTAACAGCTATTGAAGCTGTGCATAAGCGATGCATGCATACGGTCTTCGTGCAAGAAGTTTTCGCGGAAAGCTTTCGACTTCATAGACTAGAAAATTATAACCTAATCAAATCTGCCTCTGTAGAAAAGAGGCTCGATTCACTTAGGAAAAACTCTTTTTTCTATATTTAGGCACATTTAAGTTTCGTAAACCAACCTGTGGCGTTCAGTTCATACTTCCTACTCTCGGACAAGACCAAATCGAACCCCGGGCCAGTATTTCCGCTAACGGAAAGGGCTCATGAATAGACTGAACTCTGAAGAGAGTCCCGTAGCTTTTTGAGTGCTGATTCGAGATGCTCCTAGACTCCTATCCTAAATGACCTTTTTCGGTCCTGTAGGTGCATTCTGACGTAATAATACTAACTCTCATCATTTGGCATGAGTGTGCAAATTAGTAATAGCGACGACAATCTCGAGCCGCAATTTTTAACTTAGCGCCTCTAAACCGTGCTATTTGGCACCGACAGATAATGACAGGGATCGAGATCTGCTAATGATGTGTTGTGAAGACCGCGAAAGGGCTAAAACTAGGCAATGATAACTAATTTCAGGTGACTTTGTAATACACGTTACGAAAAAAGGTGTCGCAGAAGGCAACCGCGTTATCATTTCCAAGGCTTGCCGCAAACCTCTAGTAGTCAAATATGTTCAAGCAAAGATGATCGGAAGTTACAAATATCTAGTTATTACATATGAGTGTTTACGGCAAGCTATGCAACTTATCTTCCCTAAAATATTCGTTGCGTTAAACGTTTCGTGCAGTAACGACTCTGAGCAAATCAGTTGTTCGAACATTAAAGTGAGTTCGAATTGTACAAAACGTACGGGTCAGCTGTATTTTAACTTAAGCTTAAATTCAAATTTCGAGTATATTTAAAGTAAATAGATGTCCCGATTTTTGGATCCTGAACTGTGTTAATATTACATTTGAAGACTGGTCCTTGTCTCGAAACAAACCTGTCCGCTACGAGTTTCGAACTCGAGTCGTCTGTCCCTAAGAATAGCAGGTAGACCAGTTACTTCTTGAACCATCGTCGAGACACGCGGATTTATGTGCCTAGAAATGGAGTAGGATCTGGTAGGGGAGGCCCGTGTTAGGGCACTTCCATAATGCTAAATAGAGCAACTGTCATAATTTTTGCGCAAAATGTATTCTATGATTTATGAGTGTCTAACCTCGTTCTTCTTGTTATAACACGCCAGGCGTGTACATACTATGGTGGCCAACAGATATCGTCAATCTCAATAAAATTGACATTTGCTGTGTGGTTGACTCCGTCAGGACTCATCTCCCAGATGAATCAGTATCTGTGATTTACTTGGATGTCAGGATCCGTACCAAACGAACAAACCTTACTTATTCGAAGCAGGCCATCATAGGCCCATGTGTACAATAGTACTGAAAGGAGCCACCCGTATAATCAAAGCTGAAATTGCCATTATAGCTAAAAGCGAAAAAAAAAAGGTCCTCCTTTTGCCCGAATCAAACCCCCTACAAATAATTGTGTGACTGTACCCGTTACCCACAAGATGACATAGGTTTTTGGCTAATTGGCGATCCGTTTTAGATGTTAAATCTGGCACCCTTTTTTCCTGTGTTCCTTCTGACTTGCCATATTACTTTTGTGTTTTATGTATACGTAAACATGTGTCTGTGGCAAATCTCTTGCCCCCGTTCGGATGCACATTAATCATTACGAAAAAATTAAAACAACAAACAGTCGCGCAGCCCCTTCTGCTGGTCAGTGCTTACTCTCGTTTTGTATATACTAATGCTACTGTTATTTCTCTACTATAATGCAACAGATAGCATGTAATCGTCTGTGTATTGAGCACATCTTAGGTCCAAGGTCAGACCGATGTCTGGTTACCAGCGTCGACTGTTGGTAGGCCAAGTCTTGTCGCCTCTCGCGATATTACACGTAAACTAATGTATAAATATATATGCATGCTTATACATATCGAGACAAGGAAAGTTGTGTTGATAACAAATGGAAGACGGGTGTTGCCACCACCTTGCTGCTGTTGATGTTCTGGAACAAACGATGATGCTGGCTTTTTCATTCTCTTCAATCCTGTAAGCGTCCCTAACGTTTTTTTCAGCTCTGTAGTTTGTTGATTACTTGATCTTTCGCTGGGTTAGATGGCTACTCAGTCGACTGACGGCCCGGCCTACCGCTATGTTGACGACAGCGTCAGTCGTGTCCTCGTCGACGCGGTCAAGTGTTTTCCTATCAACCTGCCTATCAGGCCACGGTTTCTTCGCTCGCACCCACATCAGCTGCTGGTTGCATGAAGCCCGTGCGGTGATAATCCCAGCAGCGGTAACAGCGACAACAATAACAACAATGGCAGCAGCCAATATGTTTTATGTTATCAAAACTTGACTGTGGTAATATGGCTTGCCTCGAGTTGACCAGTCATCTCCTGTCGTCATTAGCGGACACCATAATTATGGCGGTGCTTATGCTGGTGTCTGTCAGCAGCATTGCGGTATAATCTTGGTGCACACGTTGTTCTATGCAGCGGACTCGGCCGGCAATTCTCGTTCCGATTACTCAAAGAAAGGTGCCAGTGGAGGACGTCGACCGATTCGAAAGCGTGTCAATCAGCGCTCCTTTATACTCTCACATAATGAACATAAAGCTGCAGGACATCAAGGAAGCTATGCTATTTAATCGATGCGGCGCATCGAGTGCTACAAGCTACTATTGCTCCTGCCGCCGGCAGGGTGTCTGTTCGCTGGAAACCACAGTGGAGAATCGAGTCAGATTTTGCGGTTGAGCTGAATAGGATCACTTTGCCCGATTTGGTCTAATGATCCACAGCAGCAGGTAACTACCGCTTAGATTAGTACCATAGCCAGCATTTCCCGTTCAGCAGTCAATAACAGCGGCAGCAGCGGGGGCTGTCGTTGTGGATATCCCGTACAACTCACTTTTCCACTGTTTCGTACCCGAGAACCAATAGCAGGGCGGTATTGCACCGATTGGTCGATCTAGAGACTGAAGTTTTAGACGTGTGAGTAGCTTTTCTCAGTTCGTTATTTGCCACAGTCGCCGCCCATGTAATCCGTCTTACGTTCCCCTCTTGTAAGAAAACCGCAACAGATCAATCACAACACGCATGATATTAAAATGCATAATAAATCTCTATGTAGGCGCACGTATATAACATAGGATTAGAGAGATCAGAACTTACATATTCTTGTATCTTTGCCCATCAGCGAGTTCAGTGCCGGAAGAAAGGTGCTTACTACTTGCCTAGGTACTTACTATGTTGTACAAAACTTAACCTGTCCTATAGCAGTGTCTTAACTAGCAGGTTATTCAGTTATCTCCAATTACAGTTAGTCCCCAGTCAGCTTTTAATTAGATCTTTCTCAGCTACGTCACTTAATTTGTATGTACAATTTAAAAAACCTACATAAAGATGCCTGGATGATTCAGGGCATATAACAGGGCAGGTATTTTAAATTGTGTTCACTCATAGCTGAGCGAAAATGCAGTGATAGTAGTGATGCGGGGACGTTTAACTTTGAGCTAGCTATTCATGCATTTTACGCTCACCGCAGACCTCTTTCTGGTCAGCTACTGTGTGATATCGCTGTTTCTCTCGTACAATATGCAACGGTTCTCAATGCCTAAGATATCACTCTGTCCTGATCACTAATAAGTGACAAAGCAGCCACTTGTAACTGTGCCCCATGCCGACCACATCGCAGTCGCTAGATCATAAACAACGACGGTTAACGAGGGGTTCAACTTCTTGGCGGTACGCCGTTAACCACAAGCGAACGACAACAGGTACCCACCTCACACTCAGTTGAAGGATCTTCTTAAAAGGATCTATAGAAAACGGTGTCCACTAAAACGTAATTGCCCATTTCACCTGTTTCGGCATGGTTAAGCATCAGGTCTGCCCGGGGGGAAGGTAACATGTTCTAACCGCTGCTGTTTTACAGGGAGAAGTGGTAGTACTAAGTATAATGAGGCCTAATTATCTCTAATCAAAAGCATTTAACAAATCTGGCAATTGCAATTAAGTGGCGGGGTATAAAAAGAAGATGCGGCGTCAATCGAGCGTTCTGCTGGCCATGCTCTGTGAAGACTTGAACACTGTCTGAGTAGTAATGATTTTCGACGAATCTATTTTCTGTTGGCCTGAACAGACGAGTCCTAGCAAAGTATGATGAGACGTTTTTAGAGGGGTTTGAAATATCTCGACTTTTCAAAAAGCTTCAAAGTCATTCTGTCTATTGTCAATTCAAAGACATAACGATATCAGTCCCGCGTATACCCACTTCTAGCCTTTCTTGCTCTTTACACCAGGCTAGGTCTCAAGCTCAACGCTCTTATCAAGACATTCGCACGAAACACGGTGTCTCTCATCGCTTTTTAGTATATCTGAAACTGGCAAGCAATTGTCGGGTCCGGAAAGGCAGAGCCCCTTGAACAGACTAAGGAACAGCGACAAAATGAGAACGCCGAAGCAAAACACATCCGATCAGAACGCGTGAACGAACTCTCCTCGAGTTCTTGCGCTGCCGGCTCCAGACAATCGTGTCTTCAGCAGGCAGGTCGTCCTGTTCTGTTCAAACTGCTGATGACGTTCTGATGCTGCTGGAGACTGCTGATTAGAAGCTGAGGCGTTGAATACTCCAGGGCGTTGGGCGTCTTGAGAGAGAGGGAGAGAGAGAGAGAGAGAGGCCGTGACTCGCTCGTCAGTTTTGTCGACGACACAACGAGTGCACGGCTAACCCTCGGTTATGGCACTGCCGCGATCATTTCTATCTACATCTCTTTTCTAGTTCACTTCAGTGAGGTTTCAGCTTTTTGCATCTCTATCTTGCTTCAATTCAGCTACGGTTGAAGACAGACGACAGCGACAAGAGCAGTGAAGTGTCGTGAGACTCACGCAAAGAGAAGACAAGAAAGCCGTGTAGACGAACATCGGGGTCGTGCTAGTGGTAGTGGGCAGTAGTCTATAGAAAAAATTAACCAAAAGAATCGTTTATCCTCGTTGCTTATGCTTCGGTCTCTATTTCCCGCACATGGGAGAGAACACGCTTAGGACTAGGACGCCTCGAGCGGCAGTAACAGCGGAAAATTCTAACTGAACGATAGTGCAAAAGCTAAAGAGAAGGGAAGTGGGAAAGTGTAAAGATTTGCCTTCGTTCCCTTATCCGTACCACTGCGAAGCTAACGCTTCCGGGCCGAGAGCTCTCGTAGGAACAAGATCCGCAATCTAGCAGTTAACGCTAGAGGCGTTATTTTAGAGGGGAAAACCACGAAACGGCTTCCATCCCCGTCTCCCAAGTCCTCCCTAGTTATCCTCCAAGATTCTTTAAACATCCCTTGATCAACTCTCCTACCGGTCATCGTCAGCGCCGGAAGCTCAGCACTACTTTTCGCTTCGATGCTTTGCTCGTTGACGCAGAACGTCACACCACTGGTTATCATCGAACAGCTCACACTGCCGACACCGTAGAGTTTACCAGTAGAGTGAGACCGCGTTGGTTTTACACCCCGCTTACCAATTCCTCGTCTTTCCTAATAGCGTTTCCCAATAACGTGGCTTGGGTCAGGTAGATCGGCCATGTATATATAGCTGCAGACACGTATATGTAATAGCTGTGCTGTACATTATAGTGGAGATTCGGTAGGCGTTTTTAGGGGAACTGCCGCAGTAAACGAAGAAACGCCACGAAACAAGGCCGAAACAAAGAGATCCGGGCGAATGACATGAGCTGTACGGGGTAAGAGAGATATGGGTCTGGCACAGATGTAGCCACACCGAAATATAAATATAAATATATATATTTATATATATATATATATATATATATATATATATATGTCTGCTTGTACGATCTAAATGGTAGCTATGATAGTTTACGATGCTAGCATAGGCAGGTATTGGCAACAATAGCAGGCGACTTCCTAACAAAGGGCAGAAATCGTTTTGTGAACCACTACTTTAAAAGACGCCACATCGTATTTAACCGGCTCCTCTTATTTTTGAAACAAGTGAAAAGCAGATCAGCGATGGTAGTGGGAATTGAAGTAGCGGAGTGGAACAGACAGAGAGCTATCACCACCCTTCACAGCCGCCCTCGCATCCTTTTAGAGGGGACAATGATGACCGGGTGGTTCCTCCGTGACCAAACTCGCCCCACACGCGGCTCAGTTTCATCGCTCTTACTACTGCTGTTGCGATTCTATCGCAAGTAACAACGTTCGTGACGCATACATACTCCCTAGGTACAACAAAGACAGAACAGTAAGTACTCGTCCATCTAACTATCCGTCCATAGGTTTCGTTCTTCGCTATGAGTGCGAAACCTCGTCGGTCGTCGTCTGGTGCTCCGCTCGTCGTCTCAGCGTGCTCGCCTTTAGCGCTGGTTCCTGTCCCTTTCAAATTCGATGGTTGCTCCACCCCCCGCCTTCTCTGCAGCGTGTGTTCTTCTCTTGCTGCTGATAATGATAGCACCCAGCGATCAGGCAGAGCAGTTCTAGTCCCGCGCTCGCTTGCTTGTGTCAGCTGGGCGACTGTGAGCAGCAGCTAACCCTAGTGAAGGCTAGGTGCTTCCATGGGGGCCTGATTCGACGATGTGGTTCCCCATCATTATCATCAAAATCCCGTTCATTTCCCACATCTAAGGCGAGTTTAATGAGTTCCGCTAATTCTGTGAAGTGTTTACTTTATGCGAGCTATGCGCTAAAGCTGGACGAGCTAGTCTCGAATATTGAACGAGATGCAAGATAACGAACGGAGACGGGATAGAAATAGCTGCAGTATCTAGATAGGCAGACGATCGCGCTAGTGTAGCCCTGCTCAATTCAGACAGGCCAGGCATACTGACTCGCTCAGTGCTTCTTTTCCTCTCACTGCCAACGACAAGTCTAACGGCTGTTTGTACCGTTCGTACGGAGTTCAGTCCATCGTCTTCGCGATCGTTGCTGCCGTTCGGGCAACCGTCTCGCTCGTCGTCGTTGCGCGACCTCTTCATCACAAGTTTACCGGTTTAAAAGTTGTGTTCGACTTATCGTTAGTATTGACTGGTATCTGCGGCAGACGACTTTCACACCTTGTCAGCTTTTGAGGGAAATGAGTGGAGGGCGGAAGCTGGAACCTGACGCCAGTGAAACAGGTCTGGATGGCGTCTAGGGCACATATGGAGATCACCATGAAACGTCGGCGCTCAGTTAGCGATCCCCGTTTATTGGCTGTAATTCAAGCAATGACAGACACTTGCTTACATAGCTATGTATGTTATATAGCCTCTCTGTTGGACCAGCGTACTGCATCGTGTCGGTACTGCCAAGCAAACCTTACTTTACATCACACAGTGCGACTAAGCGTAAAATAGGGCCACAAGCTCACACATGGAGCACAGTTTGTGCCCTCTGCCGGCCAATCCCAGCTAGTACCCCAACAACACAAATGTATGGGCACGTTAACGTATACTATAGAAGTACGGCAGTTATCTGCAAAGGTTGACTAGATTCCGGGAACGGGGAAGTCAAGAATGCAACCATGTACCCGCATATGCATCCGCGGAGTATAAAGTCGTTCGAGGTGAAAATCAGTACAGATGTGCAGCAGCTATGTCAACTACAGCTTACCAGAAGCTGTGGGGACCTGGAATGACGTCATCAACTATGTGTGGACCGCTGAGGGAAAATGCTAGCAGTTAGCTAGTTATGGTGAGCGCCGCCATTGCTACCATGCTGTCCCGGCACTTTGTTCGAAGAAGTCCTGCCATGCCCTGCTGTTGCGGTCAGGAAGGAACGAAGGAGGTCGGCGGCATATAGGCGAAAGGTGGGGGGTGGAATTGGCCGACCAACCAAAATGGGGCTTAGTTTGGAAACGGCGGAGAAGAAAGTAATTTATAGCTCTCTCTGTTTTTCTTTTTCATACTCGCCGTATGGCTGGCATAGCCGTAGCCACTCGGTCGGTGCTGAGCACCGCAGAAACAGGCCTGTCGTGTCTTTGTCCTGGGAGAAACGGACCGAGGCGGACACCAGTTTCTCTGTCGTCCTACATCTCTTTTGGGAGTCTCTCTTACGCTCTGATCTTTATGAGACAGGTAACGTTCTTGGCAGATGACGGTAACGCGCCAAGACCGCTTCGACTCGAACGAACAGCCGCGTAGATAATTGGACAAGTGTGTCCTCCTGTAACCGAGCTTTTGTGAGTATTTTTGTCTATGTGTGTGAGTGTGTGTGCATGTGCATGCATGCATGCATGTGTGTGTGTGTGTTTGTTTATGTATGCGACAAGACGTAGAAGGGTCCGAAACGGACTAAACTGGACGGAAGCAATAAGCTTGGTTGCAGTAAACGAAGTGCTATGTGAAATATCACTGCAAAAGATATTGACAATGGTTTAAACTCCTTTCTGGGGCGTAGCCACCTCTAGCGAAGCTTCTGCAAGAGGAACTGGGAAAGCTGTTCAAGCTGCGTGACGACCTTAACGACACAGAACGTTCCTGCGTGGAGCGGTGGCCAAGCCAGCAGATTCAACAACAGTAATAGCAATTTGCTGAACCATACACTGGACTTTTACAGAAGCCTATGCAAAACGTATCTGTGTTCTTCGGAGGAACAATCACGCGCTGCCGCTAAGTCTACTCAAGACGATCTATATTGAACTTAGCAAAAGGAAAGAGAGAAAAGTCGTATCGAAAGTAAAACGGCAAAAAAGCATCCGGAAATGAATTGGTTAAACGCTTCCCATGTATGAGAACATACATCTATATGACATTACTTCATAGGGCAGTTAATTATATGGAACTTACGGCAAGGATGCTACCCACAAGATGCAGGCAAAACGTTGCATAACGACAAAATAACAAATCGATACCATTTGTAAACGTGCCTGCACGTACCAGATGATAATTCCAATATTTGGCGTCGTAGATTTTTAGACATTTCGATTATACTGAAGCATGAATATCAGAGATATATTTGCTGAAAAGATACGCTTAGGCAAATAATCGTACTGTCTTTGACCCTGCATCTGCGACCAAGAGCTATCCCTTGTTCTCAATATAGTCATTTCTACATATTCACTATCGGTTCTGACATACAACTTGCTAATACATTGTTAGATTTATTACAGGCTGATCTTCAGTTATACGGTTCGCTTTGGAGCCTGTTACTATTTCGAATCACATCATGCACCTGCGCGCTGTAGTTTTTGTTGAATTGGTTTGCAAGCGAGTCATCAGAATTTGGTCCGGCTAGGGTACCCATAAACCGTATGTGGCAGACTAGATGTGCTGGTCCTGAGCCTTTTTCCGATTCACACAAACAGAGCCACTGCGCAGAGCGGGTCAGCTTTCTGTAAGCCACGAGTGAGAAGAGAACTTCGCTGACTCTGCTCGAAGACGTCAGTATGATCGTTAGTAATAGCAGCAGCAGCAGCAGCAGCAGCATGAGCGTTTACTCTCGTCGTGGTCGACGTCACGTTCGCAAGCAGAAATTGAACGAGCAGTAGAAGTAGAAGCAGCGGCAGCGGCGGCGAAGCCAACCGCCGCGTTACAATTCATCCCTAATGGAACGCGCTTCTCGTCGGTCCTGCGTTCGCCTGGCGGCTGTGCCATTGCTGCTGCCGTCGCTTGGGCAGAATGGGCAGCACAAACGCTCCTGTTACCGACCCTCCTCCTCCGAACACGACAGCTCCGAAAGTTTCGCTCATTCGGCCTAGTCGTGGCCGCCGTTCTCTCTCCGAAACTCGGTCTGACTCTGGGCGACTGACTGCCTGCCTGCCTGCCCGTTTGTCTGTTCTTTTCGTGTGGGCTTCGTCATCGGAGCGACAGGAAGAGAACGGCGAGGCAGGAGGGAACTGGGAACAAGTAAAGGGCATGCAAGGCACGCTGATGGAAGAATAGAAACAATGTTTCGCTTCTCCTGGCGCTTCCACTGCTTTATCGTCGGTATCGTTGTCGTCGTTTACGTTCTTTCTTTGTTCGCGTCATCTTATTGCGCGTTCTCCTCGGATGCTGTCATTACTGTGGTTGTCAATCCGAACGAAGAACGCCTGCTTTCTTCATTTTCCCCGCTCGAACTTCACTCTACTCTATTCTTATCTATTAAGACACTTCTTCGTCCTGAGCGGAAACTGCTCACAGCAGATACTCAGAAAAAATCAGATTCGCCATACATACGCGGAGAAGTATGCATTAAACCAGGCTGGCAGATCTACACCTCTGCGGTAGTGTAATACTGCAAACGCGCATTTACAGACACAGCCATTGCACACGGACAAACAAAAATCTGAGCTCCGTTACAGTAAAAGGCCAGAAGGCCGCCGGCGCAGAGTGGCATATGAAGCGTACCGCTCCGTGTTGCTCTGTTCCCTTGATTTATGCAGCCAAAACGAATCGCAAGGTTCGCCTCTGCGCAACTAGATAGCTTGTAGGCCGACCTGTCTTCTTCATAATTACCCAGCCTTGTTGTCGTTAACCTGGCTGACGCTAGATACGATATGCGAGCCTAACAGAAAAAGATGTCTCGAAACTCTAGCTGTGTCACTAGCTGATATAACACGTCAGCTGCATAGTAATTTACAATATAGCCTCTTTATGCTGTGATACGGGTGTTTTTAATACCGGCGAAAACTGTCATGAAGGGTCTATGATAAAAGCGGCGATCGAAACGATAGTGCAGTCGGCAGCCTTTGTACTTTCGACTGAAATGGAAAAAAGCAAAAACCAGGGGGATCGAACGACAGTGAAAAGAGATCATCTTAGAAGAGGAGTTCAAGAAGGGACCTATTCTTGCTTGTACGGAAGCAGGAAACTGGCTTCGTGCCTTAAATACAATATGTAATATTAATCGATCGGTGGCTTAGCAATAAGCTGAGCCGCGATTCGCCGTACTTGAGTAAGCGGAGACGATGGTTATTATTGTAAGAAAAAAGGCTTTTGTAATATTCAATTTGACACCCGGGGTAGTTCAGGCTAAAAAGGACAAATAGAGCCAGGTATACTTTGACACTCGATCGACCAGTATATTGTAGTTTGCCTGTCATATTAAGCTACAGAACAAAGGGCAAGCAAAAACTGAAAAAATTCCCTCGACCACAGTAATAGGAATAGCACATGAAAATTTGCATGAGCTACAATTTTTCCTAACGTGCAACTTGACGATGTGTGAAGTTCGGACATCCATGAATTCTTAGCAGAGGTAACCATTTAACTTACTGCTGCGTGCGTGGCTGAAATATGTCGGTTGCCTCTGTGTGCATCTGCATGTGTGTGCATCTGCATGTGTGTATGTATGCGTAAATAACATGTCTTGAAGAACTATACGTTCCTCTCACACTAACACCCTATGTCTTAGTAAATTTAGCACCGTCCATTCAACACCGAACACGTAATTAAAATAAGGCAATCTTGCCATATATATATATACACGAAGGACTGTGTTTTCAAAGCGCAGTGAGTTAATTAAAAAAAAGTTAGACACTGAATAAAGAACAGGGAACCTCTTCACATTATATATATATATATATATATATAGGTGGTGAATTTGAACCTAACGCAAACATTCATTTATTTTAATAATAGTTCTACCCGCCACGTCTGCCCTGTAGTACCTCCAAAGTAAATTCATCACAACCCTGGAAGAATAATATTATATATGTGCTAATTAAATCATCGATGATGTTGAAACATTACTTATTTAATTGTCATCATTTATTATATGACTATAGGAAGAGGTACGAAAGAAACATTTATATATAGGCGACTGTGACACAGCTACCAGTATACACTTTCTTTCTCCCCACGGTTACGATAAACACGTACACCCATATGCACACTGTGCAAGCGTTAGCTGTGTCAGCGTTTCGTGCTGGGCATGTGGTCATATTTTGCGATAGGATTCAATATAAATTTTATGACAATCATAATTGTTGTAGGTGGATAGACGCACCGAAATCTATCTCACGCGAGCGTGTATAGATTGGTTTGTGTTTTTATTAGTATCTGCGTTGACGCGAGGCAGAAAAATATATTGCACACACACACACACACACACACGTAGATAAACGTGTTTTACAGGGCATACTCGGGCCGAGGTCAATAGTATTGCTAGTAATGATAACAATGACGTTCATATTCACACTTTTATATATATATATATATATATATTCACTTTATGTTATAGTTTGTATTTCAATTGTCTCTCTCTTCTCTCTGTGTTTTGCTCCTTTTATGTCAACGATAATCGTTGGGGCAATTGTTCGAATGCTGCCCCCGGTGTTGTGGCTCATTTGCTTCTATTATTTCTATGATGACTATAATACTAATAATGAGAGTTTATTTCCATTCATCGTTGTCCATAACGGCAGATGGGTTCGCTTCATCGGTGGTGCTCTCTTGGCAGCGCTGCTACTGTTGCTATCTGCCAGAAAAAAAATGACTACGGGCTCGTACGCAGCGTCTGCTTATAAATAGCAGCATTACAGCGGCCACTGGAGTGAACGAGGCTCGGTGAGCGGCCGCGGTTGCTTACGCGTGGCCGCGGCCTATGCCTGTACTTACTACCACTGCTTTGGAGGTGTTATTATATGCGAGTACGGCTAGACATTACCACGACGAACGACGCCGCCGCCGCCGCTCGAAACCTTTCGATTTTTATTTTTTCGTCGTTTTTTGGCCCGGTCATCGTTACTTTGTCTGGCCCCAACAGATACTAGCACACAGCTAAGCGCTACGGACACAAACGCAAACACAGACAAATACACAAATATATCGGCGTTGCCGACGCCGTCAGCGTTACGTATATCGATAATATAGTGAAAGAATCGCACAGACAAACACACGAGCGGCAGAATGGACATCAACAATCGCCGGTACTGATCAAACAACAACAATTGCTGTTGTTATTGCGGGTGATATAAATAGGTGACTCGCTGATCGTAAGTTTGGCGCCGCTACTTTTCGTGTAGCACTGCTATCGAGTGTTGCAAAAGCCGTTACTGCATTTGCAGCTACTACCATATTTTTTTGCTATTAAATGACACCATAACCACGTTGACAAAATGGCGAGAGCTACTCAGCAGCAGCCGGAGAGAACGAGCACCAATGACATAGCTGCTTACGCCGTGTGGTCGTTGCGGGATCGACGAGCACTTCACGCGCGCTGGACAGAGCTATGACTAGCGTCGGACGCCGATACGACGGTCAGAAGGGGGTAGGCAAAATAACAACAACATCTACAAAAACAGCTAAAATAGCAACGATTAGCAAAAGCGCTGCGAGCAGCCGCACTATTCAATTTAATATTGAAATTCGCGGCGTGTTTTTTTTTTTTTTTATTGATCACTATGGCCATGAGCGTATTGATAGATCAATACGTTAATAGCAATAATAATAGTAATATATGACTAACTAATTTTGATGTCGTTACTAATTCTGCTATCTATCCTGGTTAGCATTAGTTAATAACATTTACAGTGTTCTTACGTACACGACGATGAATTTTTGTTTTGCTACAGGGAATCAACGAGAGCCACAATTTTTATTATACAATATATATGATTCGAGACAGACGAACGAACGAGTGCTGCATGGCCAAGCTAGTTGGCCTCCTCTATTCGAAAGTTGTCCGTGCGATTTCCTAGGTTGCCAAAAACAACAGTAGCAGCGATAACGGACAAACAACAATAGCGGTAAGGTTGGACGCCATTGCGTGGCGTGACACAAGTGAGGCTTGAACGGGGGAGCGGGGAAGGAGGGAGAGAGATTTAAAAACTTGCACCTATTGAAACATGTGCCTACCTGTACGGTGTAAATCGAATAGGCCATAAAATCGATCCTATACTGAAGAAAAACTAAAATTTGATGCACTCTTACAAACGACCGAACGGCACCTACCAGGCTGGAACTCGACAGATGTAGGATTGTTGTTGATGATTGGTAAATATAGCTGATACATGCGAAGATAAACGAAATCTTTACCGACGGATGGAGAAGGCTGCTTGCTAGGTAAGAGCTTTTTTTCAAAATTGCCTTACCGCTCCTAGCTAACAAATTGCTATATTTAGACAGATCTGCGAACGCTGATAGACGTAGACGAATTATATTCTAGATATCACTATGTAGGGAACATTTCAGTACGGGAACACTTGTATTTTGGCTGCAGTTTAAATGTTATCGATGATACCGGCTTTATTCGATTTTGGGCTAGATACAAGAGACATAAATCTTCCTCAAAAGCGGTTTCCAACTCTTGACTTTGCTACCTATAATAACGAAGTAGAAATAATAATGTTTCTTTTGTATTGATATACAATAACAGGATTAACTCGATCATTAGACAAGGCAGCCTTTTGAACCCGCGCTTGACAACAGTATTACGGGGAAGGCAAGGCTAAGCCGTTAGGTTTGACAGTTTGGATGACTATATCCGTTGTAATCATTGCAATAAAAGTTGGTACATCTTGAGTCGTTCAATTTCGTCTGTATCTGTGCACGGTTGGATGAGTTTGTAGCTCTTTTTTTTTTAATTTTAAGAATTTGTAAATACACGGGCACAGCGGGGCGTTGCTCGCTCACGTTTACAATATTAAATTCCTTGTTCAGTGGATACGCGTATCAGTACTCGTTATCATTTAATTATTTTCCCGATCTTGATTAGATGAGAGCGAAACAAGTTGCTTTAATAGTTTGGAAACAAGTTCCATCCGAGGGCTTCTTCTGCTAGTGTACGTTATATTTTCGTGGGTAAATAAGCATCAGATTAAAAATAACAGCATCCATATAAGAGGTCGATTCTAGTATACTGCGAAACTAAGGCTGTCTGCATGGCCAAGAAGAAAAAGCCTAGAAAATACTTTAGTTGCGACGTCAGGTACATGCCGTCAAATAGCGGTCTGAAGCGGCAAATGCCGCTTCAGACCGCTAAAAGGAAGAGCCGCAGAAGTTTCGTTTCGAAACACGATACGTAATACCTCAAATGTAACAATATCGGATTGTAGTAGCTGTATGCCAGCGGCCATTGGATACAAACGACGGGTTTCCGCGATCGCAGAAATAGCGACTCGTCCTTACTCGTTACTAGGCCAGTGGCCGACTTCAAATCTACCGCCCTTAGCCTATCGCAATTTTTTACTAGGCTAGATTCTAGAATAGGCTGGCCCTTGAGAGCTTGCAGCCTTCTACCTCTGGATCCGAGTTAGCACCTGGGTAGTATTCCATCGCGCGATGTTCCAAACACGTTATGTTTGTTGTTCTCGTACTGGGTGATGGCCGACCCACAAGAGCTGTCGTTGCTGTTATTATTGTCTGAATTGGAAGCAACGCAGACTTGCATCTTTGGACTAGGACATCTCTGGAGAGGTCGGTAGGCGACGACGGTATCAGAGTGTACCCCCGTGTTTCCGTAAGCCAAATGGTACACAGAATTCACAACTCTATTTGCTCATGGCTAACGATATCAACAGGTAGAGTCGAACTAAAGAAAACGCTAAATAATGTTCTTTGACTAGCACGCGTCTAACTACAGAATAACTATTACATAGCGGATACCAGTCTAGACGCTACTGCTAACAGCTCCGCCTTGTCTCGTTGCGCAGAGACAGCGGCAACCGCTCTCGTAGTTGTTCTAATCAATGAAGGTGACAGTGAACTAATTTTGCTTCTGCTCACTCTCTAATTGCCCGATCGATTTTTGCTGACATTAGAAGCAACAACAATGATAGGGGAGAAGAACCATGAGGGAGAAAGGGGTGCTGGAGGATTGTCGTTGAGCGCTGGTCCGGAATACGAAACACGCCCAGCGCCACGATCGCGCTGGTCCCACAGCTACTCACACCATTTAAAGTAAAAATAGACCACCTTTTGCCTGCCGTGGCGAGTGCAAAGGCTGTGGGATCTGCCTCTGAATTATATATGGATCCCGCGGTCGAGCTCAGCACTGTTCTACCGAGGGTGTTCAGCTTGAAGGACACAAATGAAGTCAAACGCTCCTCATTCGCTCGGTGGCTCATGAGCATGGCCTACCGCTCTCTGGCTTGTGTGAGCCCTCGCTTCAGACGAGCATGTTATCGCTCTTATATATATACGTACATAGACCAAGTCTATCCAGTTCTGTTCTAGCCTTCATTTAGCTATATTCGAACGGATGCATAAGACACTGCTTATAATATGAATCAAAGGCGGGGCACGAGGGTGGGCTAGGGTGTGGGGATTATTATTTAGAACGACACCATAAACAGCAGTATGAGCTGTTGATTTGATCAAAATGGCCAAAAAATGGCGAAGCTGCGTTACACTATCGAACAACGACCAGACTAGCAAGCGAAGCTTGCAAAGAAACGTGTGGGCTGACAAAGAAAAACTGATATTGTTAGATGGTGTTGCAGCTATGCAGATTCATCGTCCACGTTATGTTTGCTTTTGACCCCCTGTTTGTCCCTGTGCAAAACACCGTTGACTCTGTTCATGCACACACGGGCCGACTGATTAGTGTGCTGGCTTGCTAAAGATCCACGATAACGACGTAAAACACGTACACTCACTCGTTCACGTCAATAGAATAACGTCGAATTATCAGGGGCCCTCGGAAGATCTTGTCCTACCGAAAGGTAAGCATGGACACCACGATGATATTGTTTTGCCGTTATCTAATTTAAACATTACTTGACAAAACATTCTGTCCACACCAAACCGTGGCTGCTTTCATTTATCAGGAGATTAGCTAAGCGTTTATCTTTCGATATAGAAGCAGGACATGCGACAGAAAAATGATTACACCATCGTATACTATTGCATCATAGACATACGTATTGCAGATAAGGGAGCGCATAAGAAAAATATCCGCACAATTCCCAATAGGAGCTACGCACTTAAAATTACGCCTAGTTAAACTAAATAGGCAAACTTTTTTCAAACCTAAAAAGGCCAAAGAGAGTACATCAGTAGCGTATTCTCAATGTTACAACGTGGTAACTAATGCTGTCTCATCGAAAATGCTAAGGTCTGCAGCATCACACTACGAAGCTGAAATTTGAAAAATACTTCAAATAGATCTATGTCTCATAATGAGACATTGTAACTTCGGAACGAAGCTTCTACTGCAAGTCAGTATTTACGATCCACAGAAGGAGTCCGTGGACACCTGTGACGATCGGACATCTGTAGACGACGAGAGCTAAACTAATATTTAGAAATGTTGTTTTTTTTTTTGTCAAAAAAAAAAAACTTTGACTTTTGTGGGTTGTTTGAAGCTTTGTTATGGCCGGGAGCAAAGTGTGCTGCAGCAGCGAGTATTTGTTCCTCTACTTGCATGATCTCTGCGTATTTGTAAATAAAATAGAGGCGTATTGTGCAATACGTGGACAAGTATAGTTAGCCACATATTGCTTGTTCCATTCTACAACTGTTGCAGCTGCTGTTACAACTGCTAATACAGACTACCTGTCGCGAAGACGCCACAAACCGGAACCCAAAGGCCTAGTCATTGAAAATGGTGTCTATTCAGAGGCAAAGCTTTTCTCAATTTGAAAAGCAGAACAGTGAGCGTTACCGTTGTCTTATCGTGTATCAAAGATGTCCACCACTGAATCCTATAGATAGGTAGATCTGAGGTATGGGAAAAATCTGAGCTGAGTGAGCTGAAACGAAGAATAAAGCCCGAAGGATAAGGACCTGCAGCATTTTTATTTCCGACATGTTTAGTATAGCGGGTAACTTGGGGTAGAGAAGCCAATAGGCCTTATCGCCAAGGGCAAGCATGCGTCTCGTAACTGCGTGTCTGTTTTAGAAAACAATAAAATATACGTGTATATGAATATATCTAGTGTTGCAAATTGTTTTTATTTACAGAACGTTTATTTGCTAACGACCACGTGAGCCGTCGAAGCTTGTGTTCAAAGAAGCTGCTAGAAAGTTCAACTATCAGTGGCGATTTGATCTGTCTATGGGCAAGTTCTGCGATCGGAACGAACTTTGTGTCCTACTAGTTATTGTTTGTTTGTTAGAGTCACGAAATTTCGCTCAGACGTCAAAGGTAGATATTTCGTGTAAAAAAAAGCTCAATCTCCTACGCCGGCATTGTGATATCAAAGTGTTGCTTCCTTGCGAGAGTGGTATATATCTATTCATTGATAACTAGTCCGGTAAGCAAAGAAAACTGAAAGGTGAATCAGTAAACAAAAGCAGCTATTACTTACGCAATAATAATAATTTATCAACAAATAGAATCATATCGACTCATCTCGTTCACACGAACCGTTGTAGATGCAGTATGAATACCGTCATAGGTGAACGATCGACGTATTATATGTGGTTTCGCCCACACAGGCCTTTAGCAACTTGCAGTTCTAGAAGCCTGCGGGTATTCGTCCCTCAAGAGTCTATATATAAACGCATGCACGCGTAGCGAATCTTATGACCGACAAAATACGGTCATCATCATCCCATATGTTTTCTCTTTTTTCTCGTCGTTACCATCATCATCACATCTAACTTCACCTTTTAGCACCATCAACGCTCTATTCGGGATGTGAGAAGTTGCTTCATTTTGGCAGTGGATTTTTTGTTATCCGTATGGTTAGGCTATCTTTCCTGGTTGCAGTGGGACGCCGCTGATGTGTTCTATCTTTGCCGTTCTACCCGATATACAGACAATTCTTGCGGTTTGCTCACACAATCTAATTAAACTAGCTGTTGTAACAGTGTTTTAGAGTAATGGCGTTCCTATGACGACTGCGACATCTATCCACGCCAGCATACGCTAACTGCTCTATTGCGTACTCAGTCATCAGCTCAGCTTGTCTTTTGCGTCTGTTATATGAATCGTACAATTCTACTGTGAGAACAACAACAACAACAATATGTGAGGACGCGAGTCTGTTGTCAGTGTTGTGGTTGTCGTCGTCATTTTTACTAGAGGAATCACAAGGGACTATTACTATCGTCTGACGACAGCAGGATGGCAGTAGGTGTGAGCAGCAGATAACTACTACTCGACAGGCCGCACAGCTAAGCCATCAGCATCAGTGCTTGTCCCGGCTCGGACATAGAGTTGAAAGCCGCTGGTATTCCTGCTAGGTACGAATTTTCTGCCGTTACTGTTGCTGTTATTCGTTGGTACGTCTTTACGAGCAGCAGCAGCAGCAGCAGCAGCAGCAGCACTACCACCGTCACCGGCAGCATTATGAAGTGTAAAAAAGTTGATACGCTGAGGCCATTCAGAGATATAACAACCCCCCAAAAAATCATATCGAAACACAAAAAGGACGATGAAATAAGCAGAAAAAATACAAGATAATAGCGTAAGAAATATTCATACCACGAACCCTATGTGCATTTCCGCACGGATGCTGTTCCCATGGACACCGCAGCTGCTGCTGCTGCTGCTGCTAACAAAAGGGTCCTGCTCTTCTCTATCCTCCGATCAGGGCCTAACATCGATCATGTCTCATCCGATTGCGACTGTCGTTGCCTTTGAATCTGTGCTTGTCGCTAGCGTTGCCCTTTAGTGCCGTATGTATCGCCTATATGCACAGATCGCGTGAGTGCCGTCTCAGGAGTCATTCATTTGTCGACGCGCTGGACGACTGGCCGCTTCTCCATCCGCTGCCCCATGGTCGTGGGACGCAAAAATCTAGTGGATAGTTCCATACTGACGTTTCTGTAACGTCAGCTGCGGCAGCGATTCATATCGCTGTTTTCCGCACTGTACAGCTGTAGATAAACACACACACATACATCGTGTATATTTTTACTTACGTATGTGTAAGGTATGAGGTATATCATTTTTGGTGATGCGTATGCTGGTGGAAAAGTGGGCCAGCCGCAGAAACTCGCCCACAGTCGACATAGTGATCGACTGGGGGGTGGCAGCGACGGGACGAGGGCCATTGTAGAGACGGTAAAGACGTGTCAAAGGTGAGAAATTGTGCCTTTTATTCCTCTTCAGTGTTGTCTGTCGTTGCCGTCGCTTCTGCCTGTCGTCGGTCATCGTGTCCTATGCATTAACAACAGCGGCAGAAATAATGATTATAGACTTTCTTCTACTTCAACAACTAAAGGAGAACGAAAGGCTTGTTAGAAGAGGAAGACAGGACCGGTTGGGACGAGTGGATTGGCTTAAGCTGACTGCGCAATGGCACCATAACAACAAGATGCACGAAATAAACCCGTATATAACAGCGCACCTAACGGAACGAAAAGGCAGTAAAAGCCGCGCTATAGAGAAGGCCAGAAAGGGGTCATGTGTGCCGATACATAACACGTATGTACAAGCGCAGCTGCAGGCCTGGTTCACACGCGATTTAGTCCTTGCATCGTCTTATTGTCAAGGCATTGTGATTAAATGGGCCAATCAAATGAATTTAATAGTTTGTAATTCCGTACTCAAAGATAATACCAAAATCCGAATTATAATAATCGAACATGCTCTGTTCAATCACGGATCTAGTATATTCCTAGCAGTCTAGTCATTATATTTACTTATCTCGAAAATGTGATTTTTCTCCAAAAAGAACTAATATACTGCAATCTCAATCTGTCCGTCTATCCACCGGCTCAATAGGCCGGTGAATAGAGGGACAGAGGGCTAGAATTATGCTGATAGTTGTTCGTCAGGTGAGTCCGTCTTTTGACTAGAAACAATTCTGTCTGCTTGTAACTCTATTCATAGTTTGCCACCCCGTCCATTTTAGTTGCCGCTGAAAGTATCAAAAGCACTCAGGGATATCTTTCTGTGTACAGTGAACGTCTACAGGTAGATCTAAAGGCGCTGCTCGCTAACTGGGTTAGCAATAGCAAGCTGACCAGCGGAAGTTTGGGAGGTGGAGTACTATTGAGCCAGCCAGCTTGCTCTTTCCTGTTCAGCCATTGGTAGGCAGCTTCGTAGCTCCATCGAGAACGACGCCACCGCCATTCTTTTGAAGACGGTAGCCATAGCTAAGAAGCAGCAAGGCAGGCAGGCGGGCGGACGGACGGACGGACGGACGCACGGACGGACGGACGGACGGCCAGGCAGGCAGGCAGGCTGAACGAGCTCTCTTTTCACTAGTGGCCGGCCAGGTCCTATACAGGCACTGCTATGTCGTGCCACGGACTAGCTAACATATGCTTTCGACTCGTCGATCGACGGCGGCAGGCGTTCAAGCGGCACTCAGGAAGCAGTAGTATAGGGGTCACGATAGCATTGGTAACAACATTGGCACTAGCAGAGTGCATGTGACGGTGCAATCTATACAAGTTCTGATTTCTAGAGATGGAAAACTCGCTGCTGTTATGGAAGGAAAAGCAGACGGTATATAGTAAATAGCATCATCCTCAATGTTTATTCTAATAAGTACAGTTTTGCTGCGTGACATAATCTTGCGAGCCGTCTCCAAATACCAACGTATACTATGGCTGCTTTGATATGTTCTGACCTATTATAACACTAGCATCGCTACTCAAGGGGGTGGGTGTGACGAGAATTGTAGGCATTGATAACGGCAACATGGTAACAGGTACTAATAGGCGCGGCCAAACATAATTGTGTTTAACGGCGTTGTCAAATTGCGACGTTGACCTTCGTCTTAGAGCACATGGATTGGAAAAGGTGCGATCTATGCCGGGGAAATTTGCGTCTGTCGATGCATTTTGAGTAAATGAGAGCCAAAAGTAGACGACTTGGTGTGCATGACATGACGAGAAATCTGGCCGACAGGTGCGTATTCATTTTTGTCGTATCAGTTGGTCGGCGAGCCTGCTGCTAATGTAGCCTCGAGATGAATCGGTCTGCTTTATGTACCGGTTATATTTTACACCCAATTCTCTCACAGAGTATTTCTAGCCTTTTTATAATTTCGTCGCTATACGTTTATAGACGGTGGAGCACATCGCTCAACGATAGAGTGCGCAATTTACATAGCGGATCTTGATGTGAATCTCCGTAAATGATCGGCAAATCGTTGCCGAACACATCGAAAAATATATTTCTATGTGGATCCATAAGCTGGACTAGTCTGGATAAAATGGGCATATATCATAGCACTGCAGAAGCCATCATAAACCGCCACACTGGCGGAAAAGTCGATTCCAAGATTGGTTCTATAAGTCGATTCGACTTATACGACTTACCAGTTCGCGCCTGGAGCTGCAGCCTTATTCGGCCTTTAAGACTTGGACTCTACTGGACGAGTACCTATGGATTCAGCTTTGTATGCCGCTGTCCTTGCGTGCCGTTTATATGCCCTTTGGAAAGATTGGAAAATTAACTAATTTAACTGGCCTAGTAAGCCTCAAAATCCTCGAGTTCGCAAAAGCACCTGCTATGCTATATAACGTTAATAGCTGGCTAGTCGGTTACTTGATTGAATTGAGTAATAAAACCCAGTAGAGGCAGCCCAGCACGATCCAGCCATTCATCATTCTTCTTACCACATACGTAATTTATCTGCCCGACGATGCACAGCATTTTAGACAAAGCATGAAGTGAAAGCGTTTTTGTTTTCTCTAATGTAAATTATCATCAATGTCTATGTGCAATATATAATAAATGATCAATGAAGAAAAAGCAGGTACTTACGCGTATGAGCCATGAAAAACCAACGAACGCTATTTCTAATCTATTTTAAGCCATTGTCTTTGAAAGGCACAAATGATTCGGAAGATATCGTTGCGGCGTATGCTTCTGGTCGTTCAAATGGAAGGTTTTTAGCGGAGGAAAACCAATTCTCTCATATTCAAACCGCTGCACAAAAAAATCGAGTGGTCACGAATAGATGTTGTGTTATAATAACCCTAACAGTAGACAGTACATATTGTTAGACTGTCTTATAATTGCAAGCTGAATTGTTGTCAAAATCGCCCATCCCGTACTTTCCAACATAATCCTTTTTTATAATCTTTAAATGGTAGGAACTTTTGGGTTCGCATAAATCTAATCGTCGGCATGCTATTTAGCTCTCGGTGAAGACAAACATGGGTGTTTATGCACTGCAGTCGTACAAGGCGAATACGTTTTGCATCTTCCTTAGATTCTCAAACTAAAGTGATCTTCTAGTAGTACTTCAAAGTGAAGTCTTTCTTTAACTATAGCGTTCGTCAGTACTTCGAGTCTGATAAGAACCTATTTACTCCTTAGGAATCTCATCTTGCTTACCATCTGCATACGCACTATCGTACCGTTTCAACCATTATCCAACAATCTAGAGAGAAAGTGGGAGTGAGAGAGAGACTAATTTGAATATAAAAAGTTTTAGTTCGAGCGAACCCCCTGATTTTCAACTACCTCTTTTACAACTGCTCCCCACCATTTTGATTTTTCCGCTACAAGGTTTTACCTCTTGTTTCTCGTTATAGGTATAGAAATTGTTTTTATCGTGGCGTTTGCAACACAGATCATGGGAACTCCGTAGTTAGCTAACATAAATATTAGTATATATTTATGTTAGCTAACTGGCAAAATTGGCTGATGTCTGCTTCGAGCGGTCTTCATTTATAATACAGAGCCCAAGTGTTCTTAACCCAACAGCAAATATTGGCAAATGTGGAAAATTTGAGTATGGGTATCTTTAGACTTTCTTTAGACCTCTAACTGCCACCGGTGTTGATTAATAATGAAGTGCAGAGAATTGTTCTTTATTATTAATTAATTAATTATATATTAATTAATATGTACACGTAGACAAATCGAATCGAATAGGGTGGCGCTGTTGTTGTTCATCTTACTGTTATCATTATTATTATTAGCACTAGTATTTTAGTGTTTTCATTCCATGATCTTCTGCTCCCCAAAAATAAATCTTCTCGATCGTGTATATATATAGAATATTAACACGTCTAGTGTTATACATCCGTGCCTATGGTTCGGTGCTTTCGTTATAATCGTTATTACCGTCATTATCACTAGCGAAAGGATATACTTACATATAAGAAAGTACACTACAGTAGATGAAGAGAACAAGAGTGAAGAAAATAATGAACACTTTAATCGGTGCGCTTGGGTGCTTCTTGCATAGCAGATGCACAGCAAATCAGTGCAAATCCACCCCTGTGTATTTCCTTGTTGATAGGTCAATCTTATGATACTGGTGTGCGTATGTATGTGTATTTAATATCTTATCTGGTATATTGTCCGCCTGAATAATCGTGTGCCGGTGCATGTTGTAGGATATTGCAAACATGCTTCGATACTGATAATGGCCGCCGAGAAAACGCACAGAAAAATCGCTTGGTAGATATGGATATCAAATTCGTTTCAAGTGAGACAACAGACGAGATAAACGAAGCCTTAAGGAGCGTAGGTTCGTTAAGGGCAATGCAGGTTTCTTCTCACGATTTTCTCTTGATCTTTCTTTACTTCATTCGCTGAGTCCCCCTACAAGGACAAGATAGACCGAAGGACTCCCGCTCGTCAGCCTTGATCCTTCTCACTTCTCCTTGTTCCATCTTCTATAGCTTTTGCTCTAGTACAGCGGTTAATAGGAAATGATACTACACCCGAGGTATGCAGCATGCACACCAGCATCCCCTACCTTGGTTCAACGGCGTGGGAGACTCCCGTTTTTGACTACTTCTGTTCCAACGATCTCTCCGTTGTTCCGTCCTCTCTAGACCAGTATAGAGTAGACCAAAGAGCAGCAGCAGCTGCAGCGCATCCAACCGCCTTCAGTCATAGCGGTAGCAGCAATAGCTGCAACGCAGCACTAGAACGTCTTCAACTTTGTCGGCCCCTACCACCTTCTTCTCATCAGGACCATGCGCGAAGCTATCTGACGACAATAATCAGTCATTAGTAACTGTGCGGCCGTCACACGAACTGCGTGTGTGTGCATATGTACACGTCCTTATTAGGTGAACAGAAGAGCCGGTTAACCAACATCTGGATAGCATCTCCACAGAGAACAGGCTGCAGGCAGGATGGCGAAGGCGCAGCAGCACTAGCCGAGACTAGTCTCCAACTAGAACGAGCGTAGAGGACTAACTTGTGTATCAAGCCGTAGGAAAAGCCGAGACGAGACGAGACGAACAAGCCAGCTGCCCCCGTACTACACGGTCAGCCATCGGCCGTTTTGTAATGTTTGGGGTCTAGTGCGTTGATGCATTGCCGCTGCACCGCCTCCGCTGTCGGCACAACCGCCGAGTATGCCTCCGTTCGGCAGGTCTACCGCCGTCCCTATTGTCCTTAATCGGCTGTTCGGCGTCTTAGCATTGCTGATTTACTAACACCACGATCAGAATCAGTAAAGCGAGCATAGGCCCAGTCCAGGTGACTTGCACATTCGCTGAGCAGAGCGAACACTAGAGCAGTAGCAGAAGCAGAAAAAGCAGCGAGAACGACACTCGTTGGGCAGCAGAAGTTTTCGATAAAAACGACATGGTCTCGGACCATGCGGTGCAACCTAAAGGCTGCCTACTTCTGCTGTACTACCTGGCTAGTAGTCGAAATAAAACTGGTAGTAGCAGTACCTTTATTCGCTTGATATTGTTGTCTGCAGCTCGTTCAAACAGTGTCCGCGATTGAGGTCCCTACAACGGTTCGTCTAGCTTCGCTAGCTGGCTCCGAAGTTCTAACTGCAGTCGAAGTAAGGAGTAAATGCGACCAACCGCTTGTTACCTCTATCTACTCCAACGAATTTTCTCAGCGCTTGCAAAAGGTGTTTATCATCGTTGTTGGTTATGCCTGTGTGCTCCGAAAAATACAACTTCTTCAAGGAGCACTGTTCGTCTGTCTGAGCAGGACGATTGAATGGCGAAGACGGTTGCGGCTGCATCGGCAGCGTCGACTACGGTGGTGGCAATGGTGGCGACTGTGTCGTCGGTTACCAGGGAAGCTTCGTTGCTCCTTTCTCTAGTTTAATGCATTTTCACAGTTACTCCCCCTACTTCGCTGCGTTTCTCAACGAAAGCTGGGCCATCACACTGAGCTATCAAGTCGGCTTTCTTCACAGCAGCAAAAAGGCCGAAGCAGGACAATCCTGGGTTGCGTGTACTATGACCCTCTGCGTATACCTGAAAGCAAAAACCTTGATAGAGCCCCTCTTCCGCTATTGCCATCACTACCTTTTTCTATGACGACAGTTGAGGTAGTAACGCTAAAGCAATATCGATAATAAAACAATGATGAAGACTGAAAGCAGCCTTAGTATGTTACAATAGTCGTAATCGAACAGCTGAGTCCAGTATAACAATATCTGAAGTTTCACAGGCCTACACGTAGTACGTACCCGTGGACCGATCCACTGCAATACGATCAGTGCTACCATGGACAGTTTCATCAGCTAATGCGAAGACTATCACTATGGAGGTAACTCCTATCTCTGATCTCTTTTACGTTAGACAAGGCGTCTCGATCAAGCTGGTTCGATGGTCTCGACTATGGCAAGTTCACTCTATGGTTTTGCCTGATACTGAAAGCAAGAACGCAATCTGTTGTCTGAAAGTCCACGAATAGAAAGGGCGACGTATAGAACTTCCTATTACTTGGAGAAATGATATCGTAAGGTTATGATTGTTGGAGCATTAGCGGGTACACACGCGACAGCTGAAGCAACGTGGGTACACTAAAACCATCGAGCACAACTATAATCTTATATAACCGTTCAGCTGAAGCATCATCATTACACCATCCCCGGAAAATGCCACCTCACGTTCACGGTCATGCGCGCTCAATAGTAGTCTGGCTGACTTCTGCATTCTGACAAGTGGGTGGCAAAAGACGAAACAGCAGTTCGCCGACCAACAACGACTCTCTTCAAAAATGAACGGCCATCACTCTATGAAGATAGAGCCTGTCGATTTATCTATCCATTCGTGTCTTGGTCTAGAGTCCGATCCCTGCTGCTTTTAGACTTGAGTCGAGTCGCTGCTTTTGTTGTTCGCCTCACTCGGAGGGGGTGGCATATGGCTGAACGAAACGCCCGTCTCCGAAACAGGCTGTTTTTCGCTCTCGCCTATCCGCCCGAAAAATCGCCATCTCGTCGACTGTTCGTAAGCTCTCAAGCTCTGAAAGAGAAAGAGCTCGGACTTAGTCCCTTTTGGTCGGGGGCCTCAGTCTTCTGCCCTGGTGGCTAAGCTTGTCCCGCATAACAATGGACAGTATTACTGCCTACGCAACACTGTGCGAAACTGCAGTACCTCATTGTAGCAACAGGGCGGTAGCGGAATGAAGGTTAAGTAGTGGGAAGCTTGAAGGGCGTCGGGGGGCTACAACATAGAACATATCGTAGCACAGACGCGTTTGCTTTTAAAAAGATGACTCTGCAAAATATCGCGTCTGCACCCACTATACCATACGGGTTTGCGAGTCATGTGCACAACCCATAGGAAATTTCCTATTTTATGTATGTGTATAGACATTTGGGCAGATATAAGCTGTCGTGGTGGAGGAGGGTGGAAGTGACTGCATAGGTATATCGTCTATATGTTGCGCGCGATTCAGACCCCACGGTAGGTTCTGTTGTGTCTATCAACCTTCTTAGAAGGCTGTCGAGTTATACAGACAACAGGATACTTTTGCACATACAGGACTGTTGTAATGTCTGAACCAGCCCTGCGGCTGTGTGCAACGCGTCGTCGAGTCATCCTCGTCATGGTCCTCATCCGCCTATGCGTCTGCTACTTCGTTTTCTGACCGATGAAACTCTGCGCTTTCCTACTATAAACTGCCAAATGTTTGCTTGATGCTCGTCGTTGTTGTAGTGTAACGGCCGCCCCAGCTGTGCTGGTTCACTGTGTCCGTGGCTGATTTCGAATACTGACGCCGTTACGATCACCAGTGATGTCGCTGCGGCTGTTACTGCTAGTCTCATCGAATCGTCATCATCAGCCGGCAGCAGGAAACGCCATTTAAAAGGTCTTCTCCAACTTTGGTCACGGAGCAAAACCCAAAGACTTATCCAAGCAATTCACTTATCCGTAATTATCGTATCGGACTCACCAACTAACCTTCAGCAGATATATGCACGACAACAGAAACAGCGGGTCGAGAGTCAGCATCAAGAAGCAGGCGGATCGCAGACCCCGGAACCATTGGGGGGTAGGTCCAGAAGCCAACGGGCCGACGATCATGTTAGTGGAAGCCGTTGTGTTGCTATTTACCGGAGTTAGTTGCTGATAGATAGTTACCTAGATAGCGAAGACGCGTCTATGAGACTACAACAGCCGATAGAAATATTCATGGCAGAAAAATATCTTCGAGGTTGTTTCCTTTGTATATTGTTGCTACTGTATGTCCCGATACATACTCGCTTGGTTTAAAGGTCGATTTAAACTGCCCAGCTGCGCCACCAGCTCAAACAGCTCTCTCACCTATCATCTTCTTAGAGGCGTACCATAGATTTGACTGCCGGTAAAATGCAGTATGTCGATTGCTGTTCTCTGGAGGTTTGCTGATGTGAATAGGTCACGAAATCTCAGCATGCCCATATAACCCCCATATACGTTCCCATGGTATACTACCTGCATCGAGTAGATCTCTGTTGTGGAAAATTGTTTGCAACGGCTCGTTTCGGCAAAGCATTTTAGTTAATGTAGAAAACAGATATAGTTACTGGTTGAAAGCACATTGAATTTTGACAGAGATTCGAGGACGGCTGCTTAGGCCTATCTCTATAGTGAGAATGTACATCTGCACAGCTTTGGCCGTAAAGGAGCTTGGTGTCATTTATTAGCGCGTCATCTCTGTTCCTATCTAACGACAATTACTGTAGGGATATGCGAGAGACTGACAGCATCCTATCTTCTCTACCGTTGAGTCTGAACAAAATCACTCGTAAATTTGGTCATATTCGTATTATATGTTAACGTGTCGTCATGAGTGCTAGCGTAAAGATAAATAGCCCCCCATGAGTATTAAGTGCTCGTTGAGTATGTAGACACATCATTAGCGGCTGTTATTTACCCCGCTACGTAGATCTCATAAAAAGCGGCCGGCAGGCATAATTCTCACATCATTATACAGATACACTTGCAGAACAGCGAGCTATAGGAATCAATACGGGTAAAAAAGGCTTTTGTTTGGCCTAGAAATCATGCAGTAGGTTCAAATTTTTCTACTATATAGACCACACGAATCGACGTCTTTGTATTTTATTGGTAATTCATAAAAAAAAAAAAATAATAATAATTTTTCTTTTTCTAATGGTGTCCTCAGAAAACGTTACGTGCTTAATTTATTAATATGGCTACTTTTCATTTCATCGTGAATATTCGATTGTGTCCGCAATTCGACTTGTACTACTTAGGCACAAGTTCATACAAAAAAACATACAGCAGGTCGTTGCTGTAGTTCTCTGGGTAGTGTCTCTACCCAGGCGTACCAGTATCTACACTTATGGAGTTGAGCTAGTGCTGAAATTCTATATATATATATATATATAGCATTATTGCAAAGCTGTTCGTACAACAGTCTTGAAGCTCAAGGCAGACATGTCGATTTCAAAGCCGATTTAGCATCTGCGATAGCGCTGTTATACAGCATTATTTTATCAAGTTTAGTGTCGCAACATAACATGCCGGCGGAACGTACGTGATAATACCTAGAGAATCGTTCGCATCAACGGGGTTCCTGCATGTCCTTACCAAATGGAGATCCAGTCTCAATGACGAATCAGCCCTCACCGACTTCGTTCAGGTATCATACGTTCCTTGTTGGCGGATAGAATTTGCCTCGAACGTCTGCCTCCCGCCACGACCGTCAAGCATCAACACAAATTTCGTACAGTTGTTCTATCTTAGTCTATGCAAAGATAACGTTGTTAATAATAAATACTGATAAATGTTCAACGATTGTCATGCGTATATTCAGTGACTTCGCGACTGTGACTAGTACAGAAAAATCAATCTTGCGATGGCTGTGGGGGTACAAGACGAGATGACCTACCTGCACGACACGCTCTGAACTACACCGAAGAAGCTGACTATTACGGAATTGTTTTTATTATTCTATAATGATCAGTCACAGCACCAGTTGCTTGCTTTCGTAATAGCTCAGAGTGGTGATCATGATCGTTACCTGCTCATGTGTTCACAACCCGCTGATGCAGGATGCTCACATCCAGTCCGTTCAAGCTATTGTTGTAGCTGATCTAGAGAAATTTCGTAATAGGACTATTTTTATTAGAATTTCTTTATTTTGACTTCGTAAACACACGCAATACGCTGTTCTCTTTTGTAGGTGCCCCTACTATTGAGTTACAAGGATATCCATCTCGTACTCATATTTTCACTGTCTGTTGACGAGAACCAGCGTCGACGTATCACCAGCAACTCCCCAATGTCGACATCTACCTACATATGTTGTTACGTTCTGTCTTCCTATATATATATGTATATATATATATGTAGCGTTCGCTTTGTCTTAAGTAGTCTTTGATTCTCTTCCAGATTTTCACGGATATATCCATATATTTTCTCAAGAAAAACATCGGGCACAATTTTTGGTTGGTGGCATTCCCAATAAATCGCGCGAACGAAACGCCAATGAAGTTCTACCAAATGAAACGACAAAGAAAAGGAGGGGGCCAAACGAACCGTTAGAAATCAAGCGAAAGGAAGATAGATCTACTACTAAGTTTATTTCGCTAGCTGGCTCTCCCATTAGCTAACTCATATTAGCTAGCTTCGTTCCTACTTATAAGGTTCTGCTAATGCAGAGTGTTTGTTGCGTTTTCGCTCGTCTCTTCCTTCTGTCGACGTCGTCATAGCTGCTGCCGTCGAGCTAGGGTCGTCTTTGAGCTCCTGCCACAGTGCTACTTAGTGTTGTTTTGTCGGTAGCCGCAGCGGCCGTTTTGGCCAGCGATGCTCCGCGGCTATGGCTACAACTGCCTCGACGGATGCCGGTTGTCTATCTATCTGCCTGCCATCGCCCCGCTACGACGCGTCTCTCAAAGAGTCTATATCTTTCCGCTGCTACCCACTCCAAGAGTTGCTGTCGCCGCAGCTACGTGTGACTGTTGTTTCTGCTGCTGCTGCTGCTGCTGCTGCTGCTGATGCTGTTGTTGTCGAAGCAATAGAAACCCAAGGCAGTTAACGCGGAGGCAGGCAGGCGGGCTTTCTGCCTTTTTAGTCGTATAGATTTCCTTCTCTTTACCCCGCCAATTTTACTATAACCACCCTGGTTGTGGCAGCCTCATCTCTACCACCACCCCTCTACTACGACGGATCATCATTGTCTACCAGCGTTGCCTGCTACACGCTAGCCCTGGGTAGATGTGGTGGATTCGCCATTTGTCGATCATTTCACCTTGGGCTCTGTACGGGAGCTTTGGAGGTAGTTGTTGTGGCATCGACAGAGCGCCGTTGCTGCTGCTTCGCGGGTCGACTTGGCCGTTCACTCAAATCGGCTCACAACTACCTGCTTTTGCTTGTTTTTTCATCGTCTTCGTTTTCGTTGACACCGCCGTCATCGTGGTAGCAATCTTTCTCAGAAAATTTTTCTGCATATTGGTAGTCAGACAGACAGACAGACAACAGCGATGGCGGCGGCAGCTGGAGCAGCAGCTCAGTCGGGTCTGTAGATGCTGTTGCAGACAAGCATGAAAATATCACGGCAGCGGCGACAGAAGCGGCATTAAAAGGAATACCTAGCGTCCTAGTGATGGTTCGTTGGGATGGTATGGAGTGTAAGAAGCAAAGACAAGACAGACAGGCAGGCAAAAGAAAGAATCTCAAAGGAAAATGAAAAGAGCGCCCATAAGAAAGAGTCGGCTACCTCGTAGTGGCTGTACTAGCCGTCATCATGGCCGTAAGGAAGCGTAACATAAACATGGCCTTGCTTTTTATCTGCACGTTCCTTGGAGTGGGACACTGAAACTGCATACTACTACTACTGCTGCTGCTGGCAGCGAAAAGATGATACGAACAAACAAATATTGGTGCGTGTATGTTCCGCTAGATCCGACTGGAATCAGAAGTAATCAGGTAGGAGAACATGGTAATGATGAATTGGCGTCAAATCATACAGCATCAACTCCGCTTTCACTAGCATTATAAAATGGAACAGGATAAGTTGTAGCTGTGAGGAGAAGTTTTATTGTCCTTCGCGAAAGCATAAAAGCGTCAGCTTTTGCTTGGATCAAGGCAAATCACAGTTACCATCTTGTAACTTCTTGATGACATATATATCAAAATATTCAATGCTGTTAACTTCACCATCTTACTCATGATCTGTCTTTTGGATCTTGCATCAGAAGGACGATAACAAAGGCAAAGGGAACGTAAGGAAGCTTCGAAGCACGTAGACTTCAAATCAGATTTCATTCACTCACGTTTGCTGTTAGTAGTGAGACTTCATATACAGCCTTCGAGAACACAATATACCAGTATCAGAAAAGGTCTATAAAACCATTTAAAACACTTTGCATCATATGAATTATACCAGCCTTGTTGAGTTCATAAAAACTAGCTTGAAAGACGTCCCAAATGATTGTACGAGAGCAACGAGCGGCATTGGATTTTTTAGGCATTTAGAGCACCTACATGTATCGCTAGGCCCGTGAACCTTTGTCTGGCAAAGCGAACGGCGTCATATACGTTTAGCCGGTTCGTATCGTTCCACTCGTTTCTCCTCATCGCAATAGAATCCTTAGCGACCTCTGCGAATTTTCAGTTTCAATTTCTAAGGTTCATCTCGCAGATTTGCGTTGTTGGTAGCTCAAAGCTGTGCTGGACCCTTGGATAGCAATGACAAATTCGCTAAGGGGTACACAAAACGATTTCGGGTCACTATGTGCAATTTCAATCTTGTCTTAAGTATATACGATTTAATTGTTCGAAGTTTTTCTACTACAAGATTTTTCCTAGTGACGCGTATCACGTACATTACGATCGGAGCTACTTCGAGGTAGAACAAGCTGAGAGCGCTTGCGAAAGACAAGCGACGAGGCGATTGGATCGCCGATCCAATTAATTGGTCTGATTCACGGGGTGGTCACTGGCCGTGAAGTCAGTCACAAATCTGTGAACACAACTGGTGTTTGCTGCACTCGGAACCCGTTTGACACTAGTGGTACTATGTAGTCTCTATACAAGATGACCTCGATTGGTTTTCTCGGCCCTTTTTGTTTGACTAAAAAGGCCTTTCAGCGCGATGGAAAATAAGAGTGGAGTTAGGTTGTCCTCCTGGGCCTGACCAGCTGTCTGTGTGAAAAGTGGGGGTTCCAGGGTTTTCCTGTAGGATCGCGCCAAGAACCAGAACACATTTATAGTCACATTCATATTGGTTAGCGTGCGCACAGCCTTGTCCAAAACTATACATAACGCTGCCTTAAAGTCGATGAACAGCGTGTATAGCAGGCTGTGCAGCATGGGCGACGCTCTTTTGATGTCGGCCGTCAAAATCCTGCACGCCGTTTCTGTGGAGCGTTCTCTCTGAAACATATGTTGCTTCCTTATGATGGGGTGTACCCGTTCTAAGTAGCTGTTTACCCTCTTAGTCAACAGCTTATAACAGACGCCTTTCTTATTCCTCGCCATGATCAAGGTATATGGTAGAATCACCCTTTCCTTGGAAGATCATTCACAGAATAACATTTCTTTATAGTAGGGCGGTGCTATTAAATAGTGTTGATCGGCAGGGTGCCAGAACGAGGACACGTTTGAGATACTTATTGTAGTTCCTATTTACACCGGTAGATTTACTGTTACGCGGGTTTCAAAGATCTTGCACTAGTTTCCGCATCGTGAAGTCTTGTTGAAGGATACTGCATTATATCGAGATCCCCTTTTCTCACGCTGTAGCGAGAAAAGACACTTCGTGCGGTATCATGTACTTTGACGTAAACATATCCGAGAAGTAATTTGTAAGGGCCGAGAAGCTGATCTGGTAAGCCGTTGAGCAGGCATGATGCGTCTGCCACTAGTATGATTAACGTTGTGCATCGGCGACCAAACGGGCCTCAAGCCGTTCAAAATATTGTTGCCTTTGTGACGCATACAATTTTCGATAAATCATCTTAAAAAGCGGAAGTTAAAGGCTGGAATTCGAATTGTACCTCGGCCATAAAACTAAAAGCCATCTGGCGCCCCGAGGCAAAACTGCATGTATAGTTCAACAACGACCTATGGTCCCGCGGGAGGGAGGAGGGACTCTGAACATTCTGGTGACACTTCGGTTGAGGGCTGAAAGCTTGCATGTAGATAAATCGCTGAGCTTTTAATATAGCAATAAAGCAAATAAAAACCAAATAAGCAAACATGCTTCGGCCAAGTCCATTGGTACGTTTCGAAAAAGCTCCTACAATTGAGTGCAATGGTGCATATATACATTTTCGGACCACTGGATATTACGAATTTCAGTACGTTCTACGACAAACGCTAGTTTGCTCTGTGAGACACTATACTTTTTCCATCAAATAGGGTATCTCGATATGCACTAGACAATGTTCAGGAGGCAGATTGTCCTCAAGGGAAACTTATATACATTTAATAGCGTGTGTATTCTGGTTCGTTATTACTTCACGCGAAAGTGTAGAGTAAATTAGCACGTAAATTTAATTTTATGATGTAACTTCTTGCGATGCTCGGATTTTACTGTGAACTGTTTCTAAGTGACGCTTAGACTGGGCATTATCAGTAGACAATAACTTATGGCGTCAACTGTAGCACCTGTTCAGTCCGGGCACAGGCGCATATTCAGCCTTATATAATTGAAATGTCAAAATCAGTGACGACTACCCCCTGTGTTTTCAAATGCAGTTAGATGTTTGTCGGCGTGTGACTTCGCTGAAGATTAGACACTACGCATTTCACAAACAGATAACATACGTCTCTCTTACATGTCGGCGACGTCAATTTTTCTGCGACGTTACCCTTTTTACCAGTTCGTATTTGTTTCTCTCTGGTCCCATGATATTGACTTTGAGGGCAAATCATCCGAGCACCTAACTCTACATTAAAAGAACTGGAAAAGCCTTCTCCAGCCATCGCTGTTACTGCTGTCTAAGTTTCTCCTCCTTTTTATCGAGAGCAGTCAAAAATATGTTTCTTGTGTAATATTCAGATCTCGACCACTTGCTCTACCTGTTCAATTGTAGTCGTTCCAATTTGAACTAGAATTTACGTTGTACAGTCTAAATTAACTAGCGTTGCCGCCTTGTCAGCGCGTTGACTCTAATACATGTGGTAAACGAAAGGATCCCGCTTGATCAAACCAGCGAGTACAACTTATCAATAACGTTGAGTCGTCATAGTAAAAATAGCGTAAGGAGTTTTCAATACTCTGTACTGACGTATATTAGTCCAACGTATGTGTCGCGGAAGCTTGACGTGAAAAGCAGGAATATGCCGTATCGAAAGGGCGTTGCAGTCGGCCTGCGCAGTTTGCCTCTAAAGAACAGGTGGGCATGCTTGATAATGTACAGTAGAATTCAACAAATAGCCACAACAGCAGTAGTAGCTAAATCGGCCGTCAAAACGACAGAAGACCACTTCGTAAAAAATGACCTATAGCACTTTTTTATACATCGCGTGGTCGCAGAGTATTTGCCCAGCTTCCGTTTCCCTGCCTGGCTGTCTTACATGGCCTTATTTGACGTATTACCATGCTGTCAAATTAATATAATGTTTTTGTTATTACTCTGATAGTAGTTTTCAACTTTGTAAGAGATTGGCACTTATCTAGCTGATAACGACCGAAGCGGACCTCGTTGTATGAGTTTCAGTAGTAACATTTTGAATACGACCTTGGTCGAACAAGTTGTGTAACTGATGCTATTGCATCACGTGTACATCCTCCGAGACGGAGGAGATATAGCTAGTTTGATTCATCGAGGTTCAGGTATGCATACAACGACTGAAACCGTTTTTTTGCTTCTGATACATCTTGAAATACTCGTACGATTAATCACCTATCTTCTTTTGAACTGGTCCTAGCATCTGATTGTCGTGCTACAAAATGTCAGCAAAATTATCTAGTTTATGTAATTGTGGTATTAAAATGGGCAAGCACTTCACTTGTTTGTGCGGCGGGGGCATTGATTGAAATCAATTCATTGGTGCGGGTCCCGCCTCTTTCATACACAATTTGTTTTCGTTGTTTGTTTTAGACACAACATCATTGAACCCAGCATGATCTGCACCCCAATATGTGAATCATCCCACGGTTTGTGCGAAAATTGTTAGGCATCTGTTACGGACGTTCCGTATATAATGAACTTTTATTGCGTTGTTGGTACCTGTTTTGCGGGCATTGTTCAAAACTTCTATGTTCGCTGTATCGGTTCTACATGACTAGATTTCTCCAACAGCGATTGAAATGAACGAGTCCAGGATACAGGTGCATATAGAATCAATTATATGCATATGCTGTAGATAGTCTGTTTGTCTCCGCTGTTAATAAGGTAGTGATTGCTGCCGAAACAATCTCTTCACATCCATCCATCTATCCTTAGTGATCATAGTAATACCCGATGAAGATATTCATTTTGTCACTATAGCTTATAATGCAAGGGCATTTCCTTCGTACGCCCACTTTCCCCTATGCTGAGCCGTTCACGGTGTGCATCAACGGTCCCTAATGCTTCTTGCTATACGGTTTACATCTATTTTGTTACCGTTTAGAGGATAATGGTACAGCACGAAACGTGACGTACATTTTGTGTACACAAGGGTAGACTGGTGAGGCGACTCTACCGTTTTTGCTGTTGTAGTGCTGTGGTTATGACCGCCGCTGCTTGCTGATACTATGCGGCTAGCGACAGTCGACACGCACTGGTCGCCAACGTGTCCGTAGGCACGCCGTATGTCCAGGTCCATAGAAGAGCCTGTGGTGGTACATTTCATGCTAGAAGTATATTACTTGTTACTAACTCTATTACGCTGTACATGTACCTCCAACATTTTATTGTCGGCAGCGTCAGTCCGTGCTGATCAGCTACTTCTCGGCTACTAATGCTTGATGCCTACAGACAATCGTTAGACTATCGCTAACTGTTTACTGTTGCTACAAACGGTTCGCCGCTCTGTGGCGTTTCTGGCTCCAGGCTGTGGCCGCTGTGGAGCTAGTCAATCACTGGAGGTCCGTATCCCTTGGTCCTCTAATAGGCCAGTGTCACAGTAGCTGCAATAGTCAGTGCGCAGTGTGCTGCAGAAGACTAAAGTCGGGAGCATTTTCGATAAGTAAATAGATAGACCACCCTCCAGTATGAGACGCGGTGAATGGCCACCCCTCGATGCCCATACGATGCTGCCGTCGTTTTCTCCTCGTCACACAGTGGACGCTTTTCGACATAGAAAACATTGTCCTATTGCAGGTTTGGTTCTTGCTACTCTTGTTGCTGATTCCATACAACGCGCTGTTTTTCGCTCATTTCAGTAGATAGTTGTGTGGTAACAACAACTAATGCTGCGAACGTTCGATTTCCCCAGCTTCGACGAGTTAAGGCAATGGGGGCGATACAGGATGAAGCGAACGTAACAGTTCTACGCGTTTACGTAGCAGAACACTCGAGGTGATTCTAACGAGTCTGTTATTTTTTTCGCTAGCATACGAACGTCAGTTCAGCCGATTTTGGGTGTTGATGAAGAATAACGCGCGTACAAAGGTCCGCCCACACTGATAGATCTGTATATCTCTATAGAGATAAAGCAAAGTACACGTATAGGGTTCGTTTTAGTCGGTTGTTTTTTTTTGCTGATGCTTCAACGATACTGCTACAGCTCTGCATATGCTAGCTATTCCTACCAAAACCATATGTCGACACAGCGGGTCGGCCGGCTAGTTTTTCTTAGCTACTGTTGACCAGCTTGCTCCAGCTTTCACATCATTGTTTTGATGATAACAATAACACGCCACCGCGCAAAGGAAAATTTGTAGGAGCTAGTCTCTGATAATATGCAAGCTTGACGTACGCGTCATGTGGCACACCGTCCATACTGAGACGTCGAGTGTGTAATGACAGACAAAGCGGAAGAGTCTACTCACGGAACCAGCCGGCGTGCTATTCCCTAAACGTGTGTGAATCAATCCAATCTGTCGTTTTCAATCAGCGTTTTGGATTCAACTTAGCTGACACACAACAACTAGACAAAACGTATCTAGTCGTCTTGGAGTGATAGCTGTTACAAAGTTACAATTTGCAGCCCACAAATCGACAGAATACGCTGCTTGCGATGAAATCCCTAACAGCGATACTGGACGCAAACATAGAGCCGCTAGCGGGCAGACCCACGTGTAGGCATATTCAGATGATGGTGAGAATCCATTGACCCATATATGTATCTTTCATTGGAGAAAAAAGTCTGCTACCCGCACATCTAGACTGAGTATGAACCGGATTACTTGGTGCGTTAAATTGAAGTTGCACTATATCTAAAACGATACCGTCTTGTATATTGTCATAGCATGCCGCGCTACTCAGTTGCAAAGCTTCGCGCTCCAGGAAAATTTGCGTAGAAACGTAGTGTGGTTTATGAGCACGTTGGCACAGACACGCACGTACATCTGCATATTCGCGTATGCGCGGCAAAAACACATCAGAAAGAGGTTATAATAACTAATATACATATATGTACCTTTTTCTATTCACAGCCTGTGTAGTGTATGTCGTCGGCGGAACTTTAAGCAGCGACCCCCTGGTCTTATTCAACCAAAGGCTTGCCCGTTTAAGCCGTCACGTTACATATATATATATATATATATATATATATTACGCATGTATTATACGTTGTAAGATGTCCTATCTTAATAGACTGACGAGTTGTTACTGCCGGTGCCTCGCAACACGCTGTTGCCGCCGCAGCTGCCAACGGCTGGCTCCGCGTTGTTCTTCCACGACGATATTGATGTTAAAGCCGACGCTTGTGGCTTGCTGCTAGCGTTGTTGTTACTGTCGTCCGTTGCCATCGTAGCCGTCTTCGTATGGCTGCCTACTTCCTTCCAGCGAGCAATACGGACAGTTTTCCAAAACAAGCAACAATCAGCTTCCAGCCAATTACTGCCCTGCAGCGTCGGCATTGACGCGCTGCCCAGAGCAAGTTAAAGGCAGCCGGCATACGTGGCTGAGACGCGTCCTTTTCTATGTACTACAATAGAACCACGATGGCCAAAACAGCTACGGGCCCAGCGAGAGAAACAAACAGTCACCCGGTGTTTTATATAGAGCGGCATTGAATGTAGCTAACGTTTCGGCTACGACTATTGTCGCTATCACTGATACAACTAAATATATATTTTGATTTTTAGGCTCAGAGCTGTATTAGCATCGCGTAAGATGGCTGCCGGACTCCAGCAGTACACGAAACAAGTGTGCCTTCTTCAAGATTCGAACCAGAGATTCGCGCGCGCCTAAGTACAGTAAATGAATACGTTGCCGTTATTAATTTCGGATTTCGTGTTTCGTATTGCCGTTGAGCAGCGCCGATCGAGGCCGCTGGTCTTTTCCGGCACGACTATAAACTGTATCTTTCGGCGGTCGGTTTCGAACCTAGATTACCTGACGTGCTTCTAGGCTTAGTAGGTAGACATCTTACTGCCATTTGCACTGTTACAAGTGCGGGAGGAGGAACGTACCAGCATCAGCAGAATTAATACTATGGTTACTGCTCGTGCCATGGAAAGTGCAGCACGCATACTGAATGTAGCATACAAAGGATTGCATGATAGCAACATGTTTCTATAGGTCTAGCATAAAGTAACACCGAATCACTCAATGATCCTGCTGTTACGGTTACTGCCACTGTAACACCACAAACACGTTTCGAACGCTTCTTTAGATAGGAGAAACGCATGATAGGTCAAAGACAGATACACAACACAGAATCAGGCTAATTGTTTCTGACATGAAGGCGCCACAGGTTAAAATGTATTCATGTTCCAGATACCTGCTACCTCTCTGTCTATTAGAAGTGCAGAAATCATGCAAACATGTAAGCTTTTTCAAGTTTTGCAAAGCTAAGCATATATTTAGCGCCTAATTTTGAGAATAGTCATGAGCAAGGACCGTGTCCTTGCATAGCTCAACAAATGATTACTGCTGCCTGAAGCCATTCGGAACTTCTAAAGTAAAAAAAAATCATCAACATTGATTAGCAAGCTGTCGGCATTTTCGAAGCAAAAACGTACGATCCTTACCGATTCGATAATAAAGGATAAATGACTTTCTCGCTCTGGGATGCCACGGTTATTGATCGGGGATCGACTAGCCATCCACTCTAGCGTCTAGCGAGGTATAGAACATAAGCAAGCCTCAAGCCGTAACAGGTGTACCAGTGACGCTCGACAGAAGAAAAACTTGATACTTAGGGAGTTGGTGGATTGCGAGAGAGGCGGTAGGGGCAGGCAAAAGAACTATGGTTCGAACTTCCTTTCACGAAACTATATCTGATTAGGGCTTACAGTTCGGCAAGCATAGTGGCAACGGTTACAATCGGCCGTCGACCAAAGCGAGTGCGTTCCAGCCGCTTCCAGCAGAAATGACTCCCACGAAGAAACGCCGCGGATCAGGCGATGATGGTTAGGCCACTGAGTGACGTCCAGCAGATACGAAAATCAGAGCTAGGGGCAGCGATTTTTAGCGATACCACGCGTCGGGCAAATGTGGTAGACACTTTCCATAGGCCGAACGAAAATAGATCGTCGTCCATCGTACGTCATAATAGAACGACTCAATTGAAGCTATTACGAGGGTAAATATCTTCAACATAGTTGAGCTGAACTGAACGAGTCACATAAAAGCTATACTTCAAAACCGGCGGATGCCGCAACAGAAATTTCGCTAAATTGTTTTCTATGCTACAGTTAGCATTACAAAATAGTTAGTGCAGCATAACCAAGTGTGTATATATACACGTAACAATATCAACAATATGTAAACTAATCTAGCTTTCTCGACTCAATAAATTGTCCTAAAAAGGCCTTATAGAATACGAATAGAAGTGTTAGCACAACATAACCTTGAGTTATAGAGAACCAGTCCATCAGATAGCTGCGATGATTGGCTACACCAGATTCTCTTTGGGATACTTTCTAATTTAATCATTTTATCTATGCGTCCGCAAAGATGTCTATTGTAAGTGCTTTGACTGTTCTAGCTGATTTCATTAAGACGCCATTTTAAATGAACTATTTGTTTAAATTCTATAAAACAGTGGAATTATTTCTTCTGGTGAGCGTTCCTTTAGCATTATCTGCGATTCGTATCCTTTCTTGAAGCACCTAGATGCGTAACAATGTGTTTAATAAACCCACTTGTAACCGATCGCAGGCCATTTCAGTACTAAAGGAAACGAAAAAGCGAAAAAAGAAGCTGCATTAGTACAGCTATTGTTTGTTGCAGCACCTAACTGGAAGTACGCTTTTTAAGTTCTATATGATCTTTACTTAATATAAAAACGAAATACACAGGAACGTAAACGCTAACGGGTAAACGAACAGAACCTAAAAGATACTCGAATTGGCTGTTGGTCGTACATTAAGGATGCTACCGATTAGTAGCCTAGCTCTCCTCTTCTAATAGGTCACAACTATTTCTATGAGCGATTGCCTGAAAGTGCTTTAGATCAGCCGCGCGATCATCCTTGATCTGGGCTATACGAGCTGGCCATAAGCTGTGTAGGCTTATTCCAGTGACAACAGATACACAAAGTTGTTATTACGGGTGTATAGTTTCAGCTGCGGCTACGAGAACCAGTTAAACCGATACGAAATTTCAGTAATACAAATAAAGTCTCTATTTAGCGGGTTTCTAGATAGTCGGTTAGTGGTTTTGCTATTGTTGCTAGGCCGACGCGTTGAGCGCGGACCTAACCGCTCGAAGAAACGAGGTCCTTGTTCACCCGGCAGAATTAATATTGGCACGAATCGAACGAGGTCGTTTTGGCCGGAAACAGGTCCACATGTCGCTCTTTCACTCTTGGCGGCTTTTGCTATGAATCGAAACTAAGAGCTCGGCTATCTATAGGGTCAATGCCGGCGGCGGCGGGGTTAAATTCTCTGCTCAACGGAAACCAGCCGCTCGCCTGATGGACATGACGGCCCGACCAATATATCTGGGTGTTGACTAGAGAATGGTTGATTCTGAAGTCATCTGTGATCATTTCAATGTCGTGTTCGTCTTGCCTCGAGAGGTATTTCTATTGTCATTACTGGCTTTCAGGCACACATTTTAGGCGTATAGAGACGTTAGCGTCAAAGACGTCAGCTGTTCCACTAAATTTTCCCAGGACAAGCTGAAAATGATCGCGGTTGTGTCCTGTCGAAATAGATTAGCTGCACTACCGAGTGCTTGTGTTATGGGATGATCATGGATGTTCTCGAACACGTACAAATTAGTACACTTTAGATATTTAGAGCGCTGGCTGTGGAAGACCGGCGCAGCTAAACGCCATTTGCTCCGCATCCTAGATTACATGACAACAATCAGACACGGGCTGGAAATAACTAGCGTTATTCCTCATCAAGCAGTTAGCTACCGTCCTGGTCGAAACGCGTCTGGGTTGACTGATTGGCCTGGAATAAGTGCTTCTAGTAGACGCCAGCCAGTACAATGCACAAAAGCAGATTTTACCGCGTTGAACGAAGAAAATGCCATACTTAGACAAAGATTGAACAGTAATCGTTACATCTATTTATAACGGCTTACTTTAAAACAATTAGAAAAATTGAATCAATCTTCGACTCTGCTGCCGTTGTTGTTATTGCCATTTATATAAACAGTTTCATCGTGTTCGAAGAACGTTGTTTTGTACACACTTCAATTGACTATCCGCGCCTAATTCTCAACAATGATGAGATCCCTTGAGAGAAAGCCTCATTTAGCTGTTATCGCTTAACGTGCTCTTATTGCTCTTCCGGAGGTATCGACCTGATTTCACCTACTCATCTCTATATACGCAGGTCCCTTGAAGACCTACTATTGTTTCATGCTGTAGAACCATTAAAATCGTCTCAGTAATAGCTAGTACTGATATATCGATGCTGTGTAGATGTATGAATGCTAGCGATTAGCCAATCAATTAACGAATACCTAAGTTAATAAGATCAACGTAGACGTATCGCATCCGTTCGCGGTCGATGTTGGACACGGTTCATATCGAAACACGTAAACACAGTGTTGCATTTGTTCTGCGGTATTCGAAAAAACGTTCTATTAGCCATCTAACTCCTTTACGTCCGTACACGTATATGGGCCGTAAAAAAAAACATGGATCTATCGTGCCCTTACTCTCCGTTACCGCTTACAGCCCGTACCGAAATACACGTATTCGAGTGGCCCGCACAACCATTTCCAGCTGCCGTACCGTTCAGAACCGACTGTCGGTAAAGTTAACGAAGCAGCTAGCGATTGGGGATTACGAAAAAGCAAATCGTACGCAATACGTCGTCGCGGACGCTGTCCCGCGCCAGGCTACAACTCTGGGTCTTGGTTGGCTTTCCAGCTTTTGCTACCATTATTTCACAGTACATTTTAATTTTTATCTTAGCAATGAATCGAGCGAGTTCGACCAATAGGACTTTATAAATGGGACCTAAAAAGCTCAAATATCCCACTGTAAGTTATTCCTACTATCACCAGCCGTGCTCAGTGGAATCTTTGCGTCGCCGTTAGGTAAATAGCCGGCTGTACGATTGATTACGCTATCGTTGTCTGTTACTTCCTTCGCACACTTATCCGGTATACCACTTACCGATAGAGCAACATGCAACGTTCATTCAATGTAACAGTTGTTGCTGTGTTATTTGAACGAAACGACAGATAATTCCTGTCGAAATCAATGCTTCCCCTGTAGAATAAATACATTCTGGCATCGGGCCTCGTTTTAAGGAGGAAACCCTTCATAGGGAAGTACAGAACAGAGAAGGGGAGAAGAAAAAAAAGAAAAGGATTTTTTATTTACCCTCCAGAGGTGAGCGGCAACTTGAGAGTATTTATGAGAAGATTTACTTATTTGACTTACAGTGGCTACATTTTCGAGATGGTCGGATTCTGGCGTTGCGATTCCACCATCTGAGCTGCATATTTGTGCAGACAGAGTAACTTCTGAAGGGCTAATCTCTCTCGATATTTTGCCGGATGCTGATAGATCAACTGAGACGTAAGTGATGCATTGTATCCTCATTATAATCTCTTTATTCCTGCGAATTGCAATCGAAATCAGTGAACGAAGCTTGTACCTTTGGCACACAAGACCACAGAGATTTTGCGCGGCATTTTCTTTCCACTTATTAATTACGTCGAAACAAAAAAAAAGCATCAGAATACGTTGCGATCATGCCACGAGCGAAGCCAGATTCACCGTAAACGGCGTCACGTCAGCTTCAATGCGGATATGGCCGACTCCATTATAATTGGTAAATATTCCCATAAAGCATATTTAGGAGCGATTACAGGACAGTCTCGAAGTGTGGCGTAGCGGATCAAGGTCGTATGAAGTTTTCGCCACTAGGAAGCATCGTAAATAATTTGCGTATAGCATCATGCAATGATATTTTAATCCCGATGTGCCATTTAAAACCCTTTGCCTCTTCCGTCAGACTTTGGTATAATCATATTTGACATCATACTTGGATCTTCTATATGGGATCGATTTAATTAACTTGGATAAAATCTAGCTGGCACTCCTTTGTCGAGGTCAAAGTTTTAGCCTTGTTCAGTGAGGGACCCACAACGATCTTTCATCAAAGCGCGATCTAGCCCTGGAGGGCGAACGCCTTCGATCAATATCCATGGGCTTTTCGATCCGAGGGCTGAAACAAGTTCTTTTTTATCCAGTAAGGATAAAAAAAAATAAAGAGATTATTATTTTGCAAATCGAAGCATCAATATTAGCAGTTCCGCAGACTGGCTGGTATTCATCACATAGACATAATTACGAATGCAGCCGCATATCTATCTGATCGACAGAAAATTCCAGCTCCTTTGACATTTACAGCTCTCCGACACAAGCGTTAGTGTGCGGGAAAGCTCCCTTAGCCTGATACAAAAATGAAATCCGAAAGCGAATATGTACACCTAGTTATTTAAGGTGCACTGCGCAATTTTCGTTGCGCTTAAAAATTCAACGCGGAAGCTATCAATACTTCCTATTTTTTCTCTTCTAGCTATTCTCTAGCACATTTCATTAGTGTTATTTACTTTGCTTTATTTCTCACCTTTAATTGAAAAGGGGGCTGATTCCACGCAAGAATTCCGCACAAGAAAAATACGGCAGTCCATTCCCGTTGTGATCGCTTATAGTATTAATACTCCTCTGTTTCGGATCATCGACGTGGCCTCCGCTGTTCTAGGCAACAACCCTCTCTGCCATTCTAAAATGTGGAGGTCACTTGAAGAAGTCTAGGCTGACGCAAGGATTGTCTTGAGCGGAGACAGCTGGCAATCAATGAAGATTTAGGACTTTTGCATTGGTCGTGCATCTGCGCCGATTTATCTACCACTACTTGTGCCGGTCCTGCAGGCGTCTGCTTGCCTTCGATACCGTTAGGAAAGTTCGGCCACTGAGAGAAGACGAGGGCGGAAAGCCAGAGGGTTTTGCCATTGCGAGGCGCTAGCAGTCCGGCGGTTTAGTGTCGATCCCATCTCCAACTTTGTGAATCCTAGTTGACGCAGGGCGACGCAAGAAGGCGTCGCGACGCGACGAACAAGCGCAACGACAGTAAGAAAACTGTATGCGTCGCAAGCTTGGAACCACACACACACACACACACACACACACACACACACACACACACACAAATAGATGCATCGAATGAAACACTACAAGGTTTAGAAGATCCCGTGACATTCATGCCCGTAAATTTCATGCTTTGTTGTCATTCTTGCAGATCCCGCTAGCAACTCATTTGCTGGCCATTGAAACAGATAATAAATAGCTTTGCCCTTACCTATTACTGTTATTCACAGGATTAAATCGACCATAAGTCTTGTGATATAGAAGCGAAACAGGTATCCTTGTAAACGCATACACACCCTCTGTCTCTTGGTTTCGAACTTTGCCGGGCCGTTTGCTACTACTTCTGGTACAAAGGTCTATTCTCTATGCAACAAATTACTCATGGCAAACAAAAGTGCGTGGTTTTCAGAACATCAGCTCTTATACAATCTCTATGCGCTGGGCGAATTGCCACCGAGAATCTAAATTGTTTGAGTAACTTCAAATCAACAGTGTAACCCATCGCTAAGAAATATGCGGCTGTAGAAGCAGGTTCCAGCGCGACGGAAAATTTACGACAAAAAAAAAAACTGCGCGGATTACAAAGTTAATCGCCATCGTTTAAAAGATGCCTTTCTGATGACTGTTTTATTTCAGTCAGGGCGTAAGAGGAGAAATCTAGTGTGAGGGAATTTATTATGTCACGGATTGTTTACAGAGATTTCAGGTACACATAAGATGTCATACAAGTCAAATAAACGCGTTCAAAAAAAAAAAGAGAATCCAATAGATTTGAACTATGCTGTTTGTAGCCGAATCACTTCAATAATGAAGTAGCTAGCTGACTTCGATTTTTCTCTTGCTAGAGCTTTTCTTCAAAAATGATCGCAAGCTTGCTTAAAAGAATCAAAGCGATTTTTTGGCCTGAAGTTTTTGCCCCGAGTGTCGCGTGCAGTGAACGAGACGTCATGTAATGAATTACTGAAAAACATTACTTGCATACTCTACAAACAGTGATGCAACAATGAATACTAAAGTGTAAAAAAAGCAAAACGGTGCAGCGGGTCGCATAAGCCGATTCGCACAAAGTGGTCAACAAAACAGCCATGCTTTGCGATGGCCAGATATGGCCGCCGAACAGCCCAGATTTGAATCTGTTGGATTCCTATGCGAGAGTCTTACACGTTTCAATACGACAACATCGGCTTGCTCACTCGTACTACCAAAAAATATTTTTCAGGATTGAAAAAAGCAGGCAGCAGAAACGAACCTGGGAGCGTCTCAGGGCCAAAATCGAAACTTTCGTCGCGGTGAATGGCGATTATATTAAATAAACATTACTATCCGGAGTGACAGTTCTAGCATGCGTAAACCCTTGTTACAATATTTGCTTTAATTTAGATACAGTTTTAGGGAGAAAAGATTAAAAGTCAATCTTGGTGCCGTACCCTATATATGCGAATCGATCGTGTATACCATTCTAGAGTGAGGCATGTGTGTTAGATGCTAACGAAAAAAACAGAAAAAAAAAGACAAGGTAAGGCAGAAGAATCGAAAACCTTTGTCTTCTTAAAAGCCTTGCTTTATTTTTTTGCCTACCACAGCCCGGCCAACAAGCGCCTCCGCTCCTAATTTGGGCTCCTTAGGCCAGTGGCAGGGAAGGAACTAGGTCCAGTTCGTTATCTTTTTTTCAGTCCTGCTGCTGCTCTGGTCGGTCCGCCTCATGGGCTCCCTGCTTGACACTGATGCGGTGCGCTTCGATTTGTGCAGGAATGCTTTCAATGTCCTTTTTCGACTGCTCCTGCTACCGTCGTCGTGACAATGTTCCCGATATACGTTTTTCTTGCCGTCTGTCTTTGGCAGTAAAAGAACCAGAATAGAGAAGTAGCCCGCGAGCTTTGTCAGCATGCGGTACCTTATTTTGACTCGGTTAAACTCGACCGCTCTGCCAGGTCGTCGGCTGACTGTCTTTGGTCATTGGAAGGGCCTAGTTAGTGAACGCTGCAAACAGTGCTCCGTATCAAAGTCCAAGCGACAAAGCGTAGTGCCTTATCAGAGAGGCGTCCCCGCAGGCATTCCCATCGCCGGCACTGTGCTGAGCTCGCTTTAACTGACTCTACCTCCCGAAGTGCCCACCTCACCACCTTGCCTTCCCTTTTCACCTACAATCACCCACCCACCCACCCGACGGATCATCCAATTCTTTTTGTCCAAGCCCGTTAGCCTCAGCACCCAGCAACCCGTTCAAGCAGTGCGAGCGACAGCCACAATTCAGCTGCTGCTACATCTCCTACATTGTTTCTTGCACAACCTTGTTTCTTGTCTCTTTCCTGGACCCGTTGTGACTCCTTCGAAACTAAAGCGGCAGCGACAGCAGCAGGAGCAGTAATGCTACACAAGCCATTATCGCCTTTGGTGACATCTAAAATCAGGAGCCCATTTGCTGCCTCTTTTATATTATGATGATGGCAACGAGCACTATGCTTTTGTTGTCGTCGAAGTCAACATTTCGTTATACGTTGTCACCGCCACTTCCGTAGTTGTCGGTCTGTCCCTCTCTCCTTCGTCGAACAGCCGTTGCATCATTGTCGTCTGCTGCCACTCGCTCTCTCAATTCGTGTGTCAAACTAGGACCGATCGACCGACCGGGTAGCCAACCGCAGGAAGGCAAATCGGGAAGGCGGCGAGCAAGCGAGCTAGTTCGCTGGTTGGCTCGTTGGTTGGGGGACAGGCTAAAAATTCAAGGCCCTAAACTTGGTCCGAGTCGTCCCTATCTTCGGCGTTCCTCAGCACTCGTCTCGTCCCCTAACCTCCGTCACTACGTCTAACCCCTCTACACTGAACACCGTTCTAATATCCCATTTTCTCTCTTACACTACACTGGGCAGAGCAGGCGGCGCCAGTGGCGATGGTGGCACTAGCAGTAGTGGTAGCGCAGGCGGTTCTCCCAACGCACACCCACAACCGGTTCAGCCTCTTCTCCCACCTTCAAGCCCCAGGTCAGCTGGCCCGTAACCCCCATTACTTATCCTGGTTTCGTTTCCTATGCCTCCCCGATCCTTCAGCTCAACCCAGCCCTATTCTTGATTCGAACTTCCTCTGTTCAAGATACTCGGTCAGGCTCTTTCTCCCGTCGAAGCAACCAGCACCCCGTTCGTTCACCACACGATTGGGTCGCCCTAGAGGCCATATGGGACCTACCTCTGAAGGCGCTCGTTGGCAACTGACGCGAAGCGGGTAGTGGGGCAACGGGCCAGTGGGACACTGGCGAACACGGGCAGGTAGAGGGAGCATTCAGTAGTGCACGGACGTAGCCGACGAGAACAGCCGCTTCCCCCATGGGTTTTGAGGAACAAAATGGGCCGCGGCTGGCCGTTAAGGTGTGGGGAAAAGGGATAAAGCAGGCGACCGAGGGGTGAGGGCGCACCTGGGATGGCGGCGTTACAACACTCTTGGTAACAACGCTCTGACGCGAGCGAAAGTGCGGGGATTGTACACAGACACATATACACGCACACACATACACACGGATACATATATACAGCCACATGCACAACGTTCTTAGTCAGCAGAATCAGCAGCAGCCGCCATAGGCAGTAAGCAGCACCAGGTCGTATATAGACATGCATATCCTTATGCATACACAGCTAAACACACACATACATACCGACAGGGAGAGAACCAGCCGGCCAGCAGCCACAATGACGCTAGCTGTTCTCTTAGAGAGTAAAGGACGACGAAGACAATGACGACGATCAGGATGGCGTTCAGTGTGAGCCTGCCTGCTCGCAGAGCAGCCAAACTGTCCCGGCAGTCAAAGCGGGTTAGTTGCAGCGTTAGGCAGCACCCTGGGCAGTAGGCAAGCAGCAGGCGGCACACACATACATACACGTGCACACCGGCCTTACACACTCACAGCCACACAGAGAGAGAAGTATACACAGCGAGCAAGCACTCTGCACACCTTTGAGCCAGGAGGCTCCTACAACCGACCATGGAAATTTCCACGGGCTGAAGGCTAGCTGCCCGCACGCACACCAACAGCAAACATACAGCGGAACCGTCATCCCGGCGTGAATACCACCATCGCCGAACGCCAAATGAACGACCATGACTCGGTAAAATCTGTGTGAAAAGCGAGGCAAAGACTAATGGCAAGAGTGAATGAGAAATATATGTGTATATATATATATATATATATATAGAGAGAGAGAGAGAGAGAGAGAGAAAGAGAAACTTAAAGAAAGACAGCGGGAGAAAACATTGAAACTCCTGGTGATAATAGCGATAACGATGACGCTGCTGCTGCTGCGGTTGTCGTTGATGTAGCTCCTAGTGATGACTAAAGCTTTGATAATTGGCGATGACGATGGCAGGGATGATTACGATGCTTTGGTTGGAATTTTCGGGAAAGCCAGTGCCGCCAGTGGCCGTAAGGTAGCGAAGATGGCGGCCGCGCTGGCAATTGGTTTCAGCTGCTACCGAGTCCAAGAAAGCGAAGTCGGTCAACAATAGACGGAAACTACATTGTTGCGGTTGTAGATAGCCACCAGCAGCGGGGTAGCCGTAGTCGGTTGGCAAGCCGACAGGCAAGCAGGTCTTTGTACAGTTAAGCTTTCCACCGACGCGTAGATTTATGCTCGCTCTCAGACACACACGTAGACACTTATTGCACTCACCCATTTAGACAGAAGCTCATATAAAGGCTTCTGCAAGCTTGATTGGTGCATGTTTTCTCGTAACACTGCTGTCAAGGCTGCTATTGCCGTTATACTAGTATTTGCCTATAATTAGTAGGGAGTAGAGCGGTGTCCTACAAAAGAATACAGAGACAGACGGTGTACATCGAGAAGCTGCGTGCACTCGAAACTCTACAAAGCAGAAATCGATGGCCCTATGAAATTTTTATGGACAATTTTCTTTAATCAATTTAACGATTATTGTACGGAATATAAGTTCGCTACAGAGTCTCGTGCCGCCCATTAGCTCTGCTCCGTAGAAATATGTAGAGCTCCTATTCTGTGTGCCTGTGATCGTATGCTGGCAGAGAAACTCAAAGGGGGTAATAAATCTACGGATGCTTACGCATAAACGAATTATATATGAACAGTTTAGGGGGTCCACGAAATCTTATCTGAGCCTCAATGACTAAAAACGAACATACACTGTGTTCCTTCCTTTGTTTTCCATAGACATATAGTAATGTAAAAAAAGCGAGTAGAAAAAACGGGGGGGGGGGGGGCCTTGAGTATGAGTCGAAGCTGAATCGAACGGGCGGAAAAAGCCACGGCCTATTCTAGTTATAGCTTGTCAGTGACTGACTAGCTTTTCTAGCAGTTTGCTTGTGGAATGTAAGTTCAAACGAGTTCCATCGAATAGTACAACATGTAAAAAAAAAACCTGTAAGTTACGCCAAGAAATACGAGCATACGTGCTTTCGCTCCGCCCAGATCTGTGGTTAAATCGTCGAAATAACTAGAAATAGCTGGAATTATAACTAGTCATTATAGAGTCGTGTGATCAATACACAATAAAATGTCTAAGCAATAATACCAAACGGACGCATATTACCTATGCGGGACGCCTTAAACTACAAACTACTTCTAATTTAGTTGGAACATTGCGGAATGATGTTTTAACGTGAAACAAAGTGTTTCTGGGACCGGGTGCGCTTGTCCAGAAGCTTAACATATGTGGTTTTCCCGGAAAAATTTCTAAAGCGACCTTTCATCCATTAGTGAAAGATCCTTCCAGTTCCCTAAAAAACCCTGCAAAGGCCTCCATGGTTCACGTCCCAACGATAGCGAACAGAAGCGTCGGCCATTTTTAAACTAGTCTAAGGGCTAACTAGCATTCAGTGAAGGGGTTAACACATTACGTTCATATCGCCTGAACGAGGCTCTATAGAGATCTTGACAAGGCAAGCTGAACTGGCTATACTGGAGCACCTATTGTTAACTTCTCAACTCCATCAGTTAAAAACAGAACAAAGAGGTTTTTCAGGAATACATATATATATATATATATATATATATTACATGGATTGTACAAGTTTCGAAGTAATTAGCTAGAACCTGTTTGCAATGTTATTTTAATATTGCTATTACGATTACTTGTTATTTCTGGAAGACAGACCCATCTACTGTCACATATTGAGACGATGCAATAGACGCCAATCCTCTGGAGCCGCTATAGCAAATAGACATATATAAGTCCATTCGCTTATCGTATCCAATACTGTGTTTTTTGCATACGAGCACAAAAAGCACCTGGGTGGCTTTTTTAAAGAGTTTCAAAAAAATATTCAACATTACGAACGGTTAGAGCCTTTACTGACTGCCTTAACAAAACATAGTAATACCTTGTTGGGTGCGTGTATACATAGACCTGTTTGTTTACGATTGCATACGATAGAAATAGCTGTCCAATGGATTATATTTGAATGACTTCTCCTGGCTGTACCTGCATAATTTCAAGGTAGGCCGCCTACTATTAAATATAATAATGTGATTGGATTAGTTGCTTATCCGTCCCTCGGGAAATTTTATCGTTAATTACAATCGTTCGTACGGCCTTTTTAGTGACGACAAATGTCGACGACATGCTGCTTCGTTTACTGTTCTGTGGTGGTCGCTTCCGTTTCGCTGATTAATCTGGAGCACGACGTATTGTCTGGGTTAGGCAGGCAATAATAACCTGACTGCACTGCCCCACACTCTTCGCTTCGGCTATACGATGATCGGAGATCGGTCAGATGCTGTCTATCTGCAGTCAATAACAATGGAGAAATTTAGGTGCGGCAGGGCAGGTGGCAAGTGAAGCTACGAAAAGAAAAAGTAACTGAGCAAGTAGGTATTGGTATCATTATTTGAGTGTTAGCGCTTCCATCATCACCTCGTACTTCTTCGCTCTTTGTTCGCGCATTAACTCAACTCAATGACGCAGCCGAACGCAGATAGGTGTACGACAGATAGACGCTCTACTGTCCGAACTACTTACTACCGGCCGAACTCTCATCGGACGTCCTCGTAGTCCTTCTTCGTCATCGTTGGCGTTCGCTCGTCCATAGCCGCAGCTCGTATATGGTCGGTTGGCTGTTTCCTGGCCGAATAAGTGTAGTACGCAAAAAACCTTTGACCTTCACGGGTTCCTTTTGCGTTGTTCGTGTAGTTGTCGCCGCCGCCGCCGCCAACCATCAATAGGCAGCAGCAGCAGCAAAAGCGGCCATTTTGCAAGGCGGTTGGTTAGTTGGTAGATTTTTGGCATCACCATCGCCATCGCCATCGGATTTCTTCTTTGATGACGATGGTCTTGATGGTGCTGCTGCTGTAGAAAATGATGCCGAAGATGATGATGATGATCGTTGATGGAATAACCTCGTTCTCTACGGCCCCTATTCTTGTCTTCGTTCCTCCCCCACCCTTCTTCAAAACACAGTTGGCAGCCGACCAGTCCAAGCGAGATTCGATTAAGTGAGATCCAACCCTAAAAGCTCGTACATGCTACACACAGCAATGCGGCTACCCTAGCAAGAATCGCGTCCACAGAGGAGCACAACCATCAGCAAAGATCCGTCCGCCTATCGGCCCGTCAGTTCGGTTCGTCTCAGATTCAAAATCGTCTCCGCAGCAACCAAAGCTTGCTAGCCACTGTCGCCGCTGCTGTTATTCATGATGACGATGATGATTTTAGTGCTGTTGCGGCTGGGGGCGCTTCGCTTCCTGATTCTGCGGGCAAGCGGCCATTCAGCAGCAGTAAAAACCTGTAAAAGAGAGAGAAGATCGAACGAACGGATCGAGCAGTGAGCCAGCAAGCCCTATCCGGACAGCTGACTTACGACACAGATGGCGATGGCTAGCACGAGCATGATGACGATGCAAAATTCGCATTTCGTAGGATAGCCTCTTTAGCCCATGAAGGTATTTCGTTGAGCTCATTTGAGCCGGGTTCAATGTTCTCGCCAACGTCAGTGCAAGAAAAATGGTTTCGTTACGAGACTATTCACGCAATGGCGGGCCATGCGTTGACGCGGAGCAAAGGGTGCATAATGCTTTACTTGGATATCTTTCTCCATACGTCGCGCGCGTATAGCGATGGTCAGTACATGAAAACTTCACATGGGCACACTTCGCAATTGTTGTCACTTTCACACGTTCACAATGCGACCTACTGCCTACTTTAAGGCACTGTGTGCTAGAGATGGTTCTGACTGATTAGGTCAAGGTGATAAAAAAAAAAGGTGTCATGAAGGTAGATTAACCGAGAATTCTACACCATATCGTCCTGATGTCTTTTCACAAGCTTGCGCTTTCCTTCGAACGCTCACGTGTGAACGATAAAAACAAGACCGCAAAAAATAGCGTTTAGTCCGTGGAAGCAACGGAATAGGTAAAGAAAAAGCAACTAAAGGGAAGTGTGGAACCGGTCCTTAGCGAAGGTACAGATATTTCACTGTTTTTCTATGCTAATATGAAATTAACTGTTTCAGCGCAAAAAAATTTTCTGATTGAAAAGGTCGGAACGTTACCCTACAAATAGAAGATCCCATTTTTTAACCATCTGTAACAGCTGTCGGTTTCCATTTTAATGAATGCAATTTCTCCACACGTAGTCCACTTCGTCTGACTGTACATATCAGAATGTCCTCTCAGAAGACGTATATCTTCCCCTGCCTATTTCAAAAGTAAGTTATTCAGTACTGCAGGCTTTTTTTCTGCTGCTATAGGCTATCTAGCTGGAAGAACAGGACGTAACAACGACAGGCCACCGGAAAGGATGGGAACCATAAATTAATCAAAAGATTTCCCTAACGTTATTCCGTTGGTGTTAGGATAAGCATCAGGTAATACAGTATGGTACGATAAAATGGGTATATGTCAAGGCCATTGATTATAGCAAGTATTTCTGTTTATCTAGGCTTGCGCTTCATACCGTTCTTCAAACATGGTTCCACGTTAGCAAAAGGTATGTCAAAGGTGTCGTGATCTTTCGGCTGTCGGGATACGCTACAATCTTCTTTAGCCAGCTGATTAGATCGTCAGTCACAGTACAATGCCATCAACAACCCATTGCTTCCGTCGTCGATGGCTTCTTTCTCTGTTCACCCTGTCATATGGCGGATCTAACCGTGACGTCGAGCTACGTAATGTCACTTGTGCGTTTGTAAAGTGTTCTTCGTGGTATCATTTTGATTTAGCGTACGTTGACACCAGTCACATCTATTGTCTGGGTTAGCATTCTTTATGCAAGCAGCATTCTTGCGAAGGCTGGCCTCTGGCGGTCTTCCCTGCGTCTGCAACTGACTTTTCGGGGTCCTGGACGGTTATTATTGGCAGAAGGAATTCATTAATGTTGCTAGCGCACCGTAGTGTAGAGCAAGACACCAAGGCAAAAAAGGAAACCTGACGCGACCTCAGGTTTCCGGATTCGATCCGGATGGAGAGTACAGAGCGCTCGATCCGGACGGAAGGTAGCCGATGGCCGATAGGCCGTCGCTTGTACGCAGAAGGGTTGCATTCAACAAGCGATGCTAATAATTCTTGATTGCCAGTCCGTCTCCTATTGCTAGGATGACAACTTCCTTCAGATTTTTTACAGGACGATAACCTCAGTCCATTCTTTTTGTGAGTGTGGTAGTAGCCCAGTCTTCATTCTGGGTTTATTCCTTAGCCTATCATTCTCTCACGACGTCTCGCCTTGTCCCTGTCTTTTTGTCTCTATACAAAGATATGAAGTGTGAGTTGGTCCCGCGGACGTTACAGAAGCGACCCGTGCAACGAAACCAAATTATAAAACTCGAGAACAGGGAGCGAAATAACAAGTGCCTAGATAATAGTGAAGACAGTGGACCTATCTAGTTGCCCGTAGACGTCGAAGAGCTTCTTATAACCCAAGTTCTATCTGTTGGTGCAATGATGTAGTGTGAAGACTCCCTTTGATCCATAGCCACCAACTGCAGCGGCAACTCCAAATCCACAACCTCAAAATGCACTTCTACTCTAAACATCGTTCTATTTTGTCCTTCCAATTTCCGTCGCCCGTACTTCTCCTTTAACTGTAAGTGGAGCAGAGGGCGCCGCCTTCGCGATGTTGACAACAGCAACGCGAATGGGCATGGGAAATGATCGTCCGGACGGAAATTGGGGGGGGGGGGGGGAGACACGGAATAAAGCGGTTGGCATCATCCCCCATCGAGGATCGGTCGGGGCATCTCAAGCCTTCTCGACGATGGTACTTGGGCACAAAGGGTCTGATAGGGGACAGGTCGACACAGTAGTGAGCTAGCCACAAAGGCTGCTATCAAGCTCATAGATGGAACTAAGGGTAACACAACATATCTTGTTACTACTCTACCAGCGCCCCTGCACCTTCCGGCACCCGGGGGTCAGTCTTTTTTCCATTTGTATTGCCACCTCTGATTCTTAACCCCATGTTTCCCAAGTTCTGTCTTTGTATCTACCCAGTATTTCGATGTGGCGACCCGTAGCCATTCAGAGATCAAGCAAGTTGCTCCTACGTACTTCGATCCGCTAATGGAAAAGAAGGACGAGGCAAAGAAAAAGACGACGCAAGAAGGCGGTGAAGAGGCAAAGCATGATGGGGCATAAGCAACGACGGCAACCGTTTCAGTCGCTGCCAAATTAAGTAGCACAACCATTGGGATAGAGACTAAAGACCGCAGCTGCAACCTCAGTAAACGGAACAGAAAAAAAGAAGCCAAAAGCTGCAGATGAGGGCATTGCTAAGCAGCCAGAATAGAAGTTGAACAAGAGCTGAAACAAGTTGAGGCAGTCAAGTTAGCTAAGTAAGGCCGCCGGACTGGCACGTTCTGCTTCTGTCCTGTTGTCCATGAGCCCTGACTTCTTTTTTCTAAAAGAATCTGGACAGTGCGCTGCTACTAAGCCACTAAATGTGTGTCTCGCTTAGCGTCAAGGCATACCTAGAAGGAGAGAAAAAAGTAGGAGCCGGCTAAAAAGCCGGCTAGCGATCTAGCTAACCCTTTAGCGCTAGCGGTTACAAACACAGGGCTGGACGCTGAGTAGGCTTTTGAGGTGAACAGCATTGAAGGAAAATGGGGAACCGGATATGGATGTACGGTAGCGGCGAGTGACGGCGACAGCAGCAGCGGCGGCGACGGCAGCAGTAATGTCATAGCAGTCGCAGAAATCGCAGAAAATGAATACGCTGTTCCGCGACTCTCAAAACAACCCCAATAGCCGTTAGAGCGTCTGCTGGTTGACGGGCCAGTGGCCGTCGATCGTCAGAGTCCAGCCGGAGTCTAGGCATCGCAACCGGTCCAGGCGCTAACGAGTACTGAGCTTCAGTCAGGGCCGAAGTATACAGCGACCGTGATCTCCCTGTGGAATAACAGCTGTAATAGCTCCAGACGGACGAAGGAAGCTAACAGACCACAGATGAGGACCAACCGGTGCTTTGACTGTTGATCGTCCAAACAGTGGGTCTCCGGCAGGGAACGGAATAGTTTAGCACGAGATTTGTGCTGGCTGAATCTGACGATGTAAACCGGAATAGGCCAGGTGAAAATAATCACACCAGGCTACAACTAGCTATTTAACGATACTTACCCAAGGACCACCAATATTGTAAGGCTTAAACACGGTGGCCGTATCTTAGTAGCGAGCATCGTACCGCTCTAGACAGCTCTTTCAGCCAGATTCGGATTCTGCAGAAATGGGGAATCGATTCTAGTGCGCAGCAGACTTAAGCGCTTGTCGAGCTCTATTCGAACTAGCATTTCGATCTACGGTCACGGTACTACAATCGTATCGTTCAATGAACTATTCTAAATAAACACAAAAAAAAACAAAAAAGATTACTGCATCTAAAAACGAACTAGATCCGTGCAACTTTCAACCGACAGCTCTTGCATATATCGTGGTCTTATGTTATGCGCCATGTGGAATTATGTCCGAACTGCAGGCACATATCAGCTGTTTATTGAGAGACGCGTCAATATGAACCAGTCACGTACCTACAGCGAGCCACAAAAGTGCTATATTGGAGCCTGTTTACGCATCTGAGTTCCACTTAGATTGCCCACGCTCAGCCATTACCCTACACATATTTAGTAATATTAATAAAAAAAGAGGCAGAGTTAAAATTTTGTCATCTAACGGAGGTTATGGGGGTTAATATGAATGAGAGTACAGTTCACACGTGATATAAGGTATAGCGATATGTTGAGACACGCTGGTGAGTCAGAGTAGAGGAATAAGGAGCCTTTTTATAAGTCGGAGCCGGACCTCACATCTGTTGCTTCGGCAATGATGATTGTGTGTTAGTTCCTCATTGTACTGCTGCTGCTGAAGGTGATGGGCATAGAGATAGCTGACTTACATTAGCGCAACTCTCACGTCGTCACGGATAGGTTCCAACAGATAGAAGGCTCGTTATACGCTACGAATGGTTAGAGCAAGCAGCAAAATCGCCTTCTGCACATGATTTCTATATGATGATGGTTTAGGGGGTTAGCGTGATCACTAGCGGCAACGTGCGGAAGAAGAAATGAATTAAACAAGCAGGCCATTTAAACTTCAGCCACAACAATAGCCAAAGCGGTACGACAAAGATGCTGCTGCGGCGCTTACCGACATACCTGTCACTTCTCTTGTAGTATGATGATACTTATGAAAACAACGACGGTATTGGACATGTCAGTTGCGGCTGAAAAGCCACTTAAATCGATATCGGCTTAATATTCACATTAAAATTAATGAATTGTGAGAAAATCTATCTTTAATCTATCTGGCTACACATAATGTTCCTACAGGCGTTCTGGAGCCTTCGTTTTAGCGTTTACGCTCGTTCCTAAGGTCCAGCTCGCTTGTAGTTGTTACCCGCCACCGCAGCTGCTGGTTCTGAGAACAAAAATATATTCGTATGTAACGACTTGCGTGCTTCCCAGATGATCGTAATTCTATGGCAAAAAAAATTGCGGATGAGACAATAAGCGAAATGATAGCACAGCGCCAAAACGAAATCAAGCCCTCTCTCCTTGCTCTTCCGCACGCGTCCAAACAATTTGATAAGCATTACAGTGCGGCACGGTAGTACTGGCCAGCCGATTGGCGGTCTAGATGTTATGGCCTCCAAGTAAATTGAGTAACCAGTAACAACGGCACCTGCACAGAATGATATGGGTTCAGTCATTATCTTTCGAGGAGCCTTAGACTATAGAGCAGTGGAGGACGTTGACTCAGGTCCCTTAACGATACTAGCAATGTCTCTATCCAAAGGCTACAACTGTGTACGGACGGGTGTGCATCTATGCAGCCCAAGCGGGAATAATAGCAGCTGTTTGGGACTCAGATGATCACCGACAGAACAAAGGACAGGACGGACGCGGTATGGTTCATCCCGGTTTATCCGCAATACGAAAAAACTCTGCGTTTTTTTAGTTATAGGCAGAATAATGTTTTTAACGAACCGTAGAATATCAGAAAAAGAGAGGAAGACTACAGGGGGTGAACTTCGAATTTTTTTTTGCTGGCAAACACGCGCATTTTCTAACGTTTTGCAACGCCTAATTAATACAAATTTCCGTTATGCTTTCATAGAGAGTGCGTTCATTGCTTTTGTTTGTACAGTTGGCTGCAGATTACGATCTGGTGGGTGTCAGATGGACCGGCAAAATACTGAAGTGTCATTAGCGTGAATACGCTAAATCTGTGAGCCTGTGCATCAGGAGGGGGCGAAACCAGGACAAAGGCTAAATAAGGCGACTGACACTTTAACAACGCTGAAGTGCGCTCTCACAATTCAATAGATCCCATGTATTATAGCTCGTAGCGAAATATAATAACACGACGTTGTTGAGTAAGCAACAAGGGTTTGGCGAGAAAGAGAGATTTCAAGTGGAATTATCATGTGTGGAAAAGATGCTCCTCTTGCCCTTGGAGAGACTGGCTTACAATCCAGATTAGATTAAAGCTGTCGGAAGCAACTGAATATACACAAACTATCCTTTAGTCTGCTGTCGTTGGACCGTTGACCGGCCGCTCCTTGATAACAAAATTAAATGGCGTTTAGATGTTGAAGATTCAAGTCAACTTCAGGCTAGATGATACTGCCGGACAGTCGAGATAGCCTCCTCCGCCCCTCCGCCCAATAAACATTGCTTTCGTTAAACCTTGAACTATAAAGGCAATGAGAACCCGCAGTGCAGCTGTACAACCGACGGTCAAATCAGGACATTGAGTACTCTGCGAATTTTGTATTTATCAAATTCAGCATGAATAACATTGAGCTTGTCTTCTAAGACTTTTTTTTAACAGGGGTTATCTGGCATATAATATTACTCAGGCCAGCTGTCAGCCTTATCTATACTACCATCCCATTATGACAAAGAATCGAATGATCTTACGAAAAAAAATGCAACTCTACCATTGACGTAAGCCACAAGTAATCGCGAAAAAAGGAAAGGATCACTGAGTGAAATATCGGCGCCATGCTTGCCAAAGACACGTGTACGTGCCCATATAATGCCCGCCCTACACTTGCTGCTGTTTGGGGGGCAATAACACAGAACATCTTTAACATTATAGAGGAGGAAGGCTGGCAGGGGGCTGAGAAAGGCTGAACCTTCACTTCGGTTCTGTATCTATTCTTTTATTGGCTACTTAATCCAACGAAATAGTCTCCAGCCGTATGTTGCTTGTATTTGCTAGCTAGCGTCTCTTCGCACTCCCACTTCAGATATCGTTGTCGAGGCGGATGACTGAAGAAAGGTATTGCGTATTGGCAGCAGCAGCCGAAGTTGGGCGCTCAGACAACAGAATACAGCAAGACAAGCAATGAGAGATAAGTCGTCGGCGTAGGGAAGAGACGGGGGGTGGGAGTGAGAAGGACGGGAGAATCTGCCGAAAGCAGACGATATATGTGTGCCCGGACGTGTAGATGTGAGACGGCGACGCCAGCAGCGCCGTCGTAGGCTCATGATAATGTCAGCCGGTGCCATCATGTCTCTGCACTGCTGCTGCTGTCGCCACCCCAGACACACATAGGCTACGTCAGAAAGGCAAGACAAGACGGCTGAGCCATTCGGTCGTCTGAAACATCGAGCATTCGGACCTGGGCCGGTTGATGCTGCTCCTAGACGATTTTTCCATTCCATGTAACTAGTTGACTCACGCCATCCGGCCGTCTGGCCCCCAAGCTGCACGTTGATCTATCCTCCGCAGCAACACTACATGGCTGTATTAGAAACAGCGGGCGGGGGAATGATGGTGATGGTTGCCATTACCATTGTAGAAGTGGTGGCACTGCTGGTGGACGACCAGCCGTCAATGAAGCGGCAACAGCAAGCCTACGCCAGTAAGCATAGTTCGTTTTTTTCTTCTACATGCAGGGTCAGCGGCTAGATGAGGTAAATACTCCTCGGTCCGTTCGTCCCTATTATCCTGCTTAACCTCACTCTAGTGAAAGACGAAGAAGATGAAAGCGAGATGGGATCGTGCGCTGCCGGCTGTCCGCGTCCCTGTCAGCCTATCAGAACCGCAAGGATACTTGGCTCCGTTCCCCTTATCCACGGAACAACAGCAGAGAGGAGCATAAGAAGTAGCATCCGAAGTAAAGGTGAAAGCTATCAAGCTTGCGCACGCGCTCTCGCTTCAGGTACACTGTCACCACCTTTGCCTACAGCCGCGACGGTGATGGTCTCCTGCTGCTGCAGCAGCTACAGGCGCGACTGATTTCTTTGTTAGAGAATAGTTTATGAGCCGTTGAGCTAGAGTTATCACGCTGTTTGCCGACTATCTGCCTAACTAGCTGGCGTCTGCAAGCCGACCGGCCGTACAGGTGATTGAATCTGAATTGTCATGTTCCAACGACAAACGTTTTCGTCGTCATTGTTGACGCCTTTGATCGTCTTCTGCGAGGTTTGTTCCGTTTTCCAGAGCTCATCGCTAACCGTTCATCTAGCTGTCTGCTGCCAGATCGGGTACTACATGTACCTGTTTGATTTAGCAAGCAGATAAGCAGGCAATACTCTACGCATAAATTGGCGTTATAAACATTATTCTGACGTATCATTGATGACACGACACCTATCGATGTCTCGGACCGTTGTGATACGAAGCGACAACGAGAAGAGCGTCGACAGTCTGGATGTCTGTATCTCAATCTAACGGAAGTGAATTACATCATATTGGGTGCTCAGTTCGGTGTTTATCGCTTTGATCGTTCACTGTTTGTTGATCAAACGATTTATAATGTTCTCGAAATTCGGTAATTTTGCAAAACGTTCTCTTGAAGGGTGACGGCCTTCATTTGCATGTGCCTCATTATTTGCAGTCCTATCCATGGGTCGGCAAACACGCCACCTTCGCTTCGCTAATTTTTAGAATTCCCTCAACTTTAACTAGTTTTTAATTCATTTTAATTAAGTAATTCTAGCTAATTTTGAATATATGAAACTCTGTCGCTCACCGAACGGAGGCTGAAGCACTTCATTCGAAAATTTATCTGTCTATACATATGCGTACTGAGGCATAACTTCAAACTAGTGTTTGCACCTCTTTCCGAGATGGCCTGTAAAAGTTATTTTTCGAATAGCGCATTCTACAGGTACACGTCCAAACCAATGAAGACTATTACGGCTGCTGCATGCTAATTATCGCAGCACTTAAGATTTTTTCTGGGTTGTGTTCTCCGTTGACATCGCGCGTTCCAGTCAGTTTCTCACAATGAGAGGCCCTAAACACCTTTAATCAATATACTCAAATCTGTATAGAGCTTCTAATTAACTTATCGTATTGTGTCAAACATCTCACACGACAAGCTAACCCCAATCAGCCTTAAGATAATGGTTCGAAATTATTTTACACGGCTCTAAATATAGAGCTAACTTCCATCGATATATTTAATTTAGCTTCAATTATATGACTGATCGAATCTGTACCCGGTGAAGCACATTGCCCTCAATCCATGTACGACCCTCAATCTTTGTCGACTGTATTTACATCTTTTTCCTTAGTGATCCACTGCTTGGAGCTGCTGAGTACCTACACTGCCGATTTCTCTATCAGACATATTTAATAATAGTGCTTGCTATGGGCACTTTCCTGCGCCTTCATCGTTTTTGTGTGTGTGTGTTTTTTTTTTATATTTGCCCGCAACACCATAATGTCAGTGTTTACTTAAGACATAGGGAAGGTACGTATTTTGATCTCTGAGACCTTTTCTAATCATCTAGGTATTACTCATTCATACATACGTATATAGTGCCTTTCATAGAAAAGTGAAGACTATAAGGTTCATCTAACCAATCGAAGCCGCCAGCTGTTATTGATGACGCTTTTTTTCTCAGTACTTAGATGAATATACGTGTCTAGTAGAAAGGCTGTTTTCATGAACTGGAAAATAGGTAAATCAAAAGCAAAACGAAAAAGGAGAGACGTCTAATACGGCTAGGCTGGATAGAACATGGTCGCCAGCCGCAAACGGTCTGCACCTAATACAACCAGTGTTTCCCTAAAAAACATGAACACTATCTATGATCGTATTCGTTCAAAAATCTTCTCAACTTAACCGTATTTATTCGAACGTATTTGGATGAGTCTGCTGTTTAGTCTATGGCAAATAACACAATAAGGGACCTAAAAGTCAGGCGGTAACGAGCGTTCAACGGTGTCTCTTACATCACCCTGTACTATACCAATTGTCAGTTATAAGTCATTTTTATGAGGGTAAGAACAAATGAACAATACATTTAGAAGACCATAAAATGACGCGTAATCTCCTTGATCAGTAAGGTGTTATAAACCACGGATCCAGCTTTCGTTGAAGTGGGGCTATTTACGCTACTTTTTATCGCTGAGGATTAAGAATATACTGTCCGTTACTTCTAGCCGCTTATAATTCAGCTTCAGCCTCGTTCTTGGAATGATGGAAATCCAAATAAATTCTAAAAGGCGAATAACGTTTTATTATGAACAAAGTTACCGCAATTTTGCCGATGCGTACCTATAAACACAAGTTGCTGGGAACAGAGTTCCTGTTTGAATGACTATGGTTGCTACGCAACGATTAAGTTGGGTCATCTGAGAGTCGACCCACATGAAATTTTTTGCCGTAAAATTTAGGATTCAATTGTCTCTAGGGTACAGTAAGATTAATGGGCTTTTCAAATTTCATGTATACCTGCGTACCAGCATGGGAAGCTGCTTCCTACTTCCATAAAATAACATGCTATCGAACAAGATTTTCCGAGTTACAATGGATACCGTATGCAACAATACGAACTCAACGTTTCCAAGCAATCAAGTATCTTTTAAAACAATGTTGTATGTAAAGTTGGCAGCAAATTCGAGGCCGCTTCTCTCTATAGGCCGTTGTGAGTAACCATCAGCTTCTACTAGGTATCATTCATGTCTACATATCGTTGCAAGGTTATGTAGCTATCTACTAGGTAGAAACAGGTTTCTATTTGGAGATCAGTCGAACACACTCGTATACATTTAAAGGGATATTTCCCTGGGGGGCACTTCCGACGTACAGGTTGCGTTCCTGGCTGCTAGCTTCCTTCCACTGGGGCTTAAAGAAATTCTGCAGGCAAATTACCTCGTTAGACTAAATTGCCAAGCTCCGAGTATGATGGCACGCTTTAACGCTGCTCAGCGCATGACCGACGTCCTCCGCTGGATCAAGGACCTACTTTCAGTATAGCATAGGCAATCTAAGTATCACCGACCTCAATCTTTTTGTTGTTATACTGCATGCATATGTCGCAGTGATTATTACTATTAATAATACGTAATTAGAGTTAGTTGATCCGTTATTACCTACAGAAGGTATCTTGGCATTGTTAACAGTGTGCCAAGACGCCTTGAGATATGACGATTTTTGATGGAAAGATGATACGACTTTTACTTCTGAAAAAATATGTGCGAAAATTGAGGCAAACAGGCGACGGAGGCTACAAACGAGACATAACTGTCTAGCTAAATGCTCATGGCTTTTCGAGATATCCTAAAAATTCTGCAGCATATAACGAGCATGCAGCTAGCAAGCATGGGTGAGCTAGGAGAAAAGGGAGACGGAAAAGAAAAGGCACGTAACAATGATGAGGTAAAACGAAAGTTGATATGGCTAAATCTTCTACTCAAGTTTATTAAGTGCTATTCAGTGAACATAACCAAAGAAAGAGACTCCCCCGCCCCATGCAACCGGAACTATTTTTAACTAGTGCAGCATTTAAAGTCGTAATATGTTTCTTACCTACCTTAAAACGCTATACATCTTCGTAGGGCTATGCTCTACTCGCCATCTTTAGGTAAATGGATACACGGATACCTGGCGTATCATAAACGAATCAACCTAAATCGACATCCAACCGATACGACTTATGCTCGTTATCGCAATTCATGCTATTTAAATTTTGGCCAAAAGCTAATTCAGATAGATATCGATAGAACTGAAAGCAAAAAAAAAAGATAGCTGAAAGCACATCCGCGTTTTATTGGAGAAAGATGGAATATCATGACTCATCGAAGACCCTCAATATCACTCTCAAAGGAGCGAATGTGCGTCGTCTCCGCAAGATGCCGGGATCCGCTAACAGCGTAGAGTCGACCGTCGAGTTCAGTCTTTCACAAAGTCTTCACTAACTGAAGGCCTCAAACTATTATGTACAAAGTTGAAAGGCCTTCAACATTGATCCCATTCAACAACACCAAGCAGATACTCTTTTTAGGTCCATGTTCCGTAGGTAAGAGGCACTTCAGCTCAAATCGATATTTGCTCAAGGTCTTTCGTCCTTCTTTTTGTCGCTCAAGTGTATTACGCTTTCATATTTACGCGCACGAGAAAAACGGGGCCTTCTTTTCGTTTCTCTCCCATCTATAGTGCTGGATTGATTTGAAGATCAAATAGGTTTTTCGTTCTACAAGTAGATGATGCTTGATTGACTAACAGTTCTGTTCGTCAATTAATACGACCCTATAATTAGACAGACATTTGCCCCCTTTACCACATGGTCGCTCGTTCTTCCGATGTGACACTTTTCTGCGCTAATCTCATTCGACTGTATTTATAGCCCTCTGCCGGTGCGCTTACGAGGATTATTTTCTGTTCATAACGCCTATGATTTTTCTTCTAAGAAAACGGTTTCGCAAGCTCAATGCATGTGCCATTGATATGTTCGATGTTTCAACCCCGGCAGGCTGTAGCCACAATCATTTTTTGCCATTAGTCAATCGTATCTAAGCATGTGTCGTCGTCGGCGGCGGCTTTTATGATCGACGCGATTTTACCGCTGACTCGAGTTGACTATGAATGATTTAAACCGAGACTCTTTAATTGGGTAGCATGGACAGTCACGCAGGCCACTTATGTTGTGCAGGCGCTGAACTACTGCCTCCATGTGGCCTGCAGCCATTGCATAGCGACCAACTACAACAATCGTATTCAGAGTGATTTTCGCGTGAACTGGTTGCCGGTCCAAGTTGATCGAACAACCGATTAAGTGAACGGACGACCGACTGTCAGAACGTTGAGACCTTTTAATTAGAGCAAACGGGTACTCACGATAAATGATAACAATTACATAGCTTCTGAACGGCAATGGACGGGCTGCATAGATAGATAGATAGATTAAAAAAGCGAGCCTGATATACTACGAAATCGTACTATCTAATGACCAGTATTTTGTGTGTAAACGATTTCCGCTTACAGAATATTTTTAATGATGATTATCAAAAGCTTTCTATTGGACCCGCTAGATGCACCCAAAGCTCAAAGCAGGCAGGTCAAAGCAGATTAATGAACCTTGGCAGTAACAATAAGATGTCGAAATGCTTCCTAGCTAAACGGATATGAAACTAAATAGTAAAAGCTAAATAGTGCGCGCGTTTATTTTGTACTATTCAATGTCGTGTGCTAAATGTAACGTATAGCATATGACTAACAGTTGCGCGCAAGGCTTTCGCACCTAAATTAGGCTAAGCAGGGGCGTCCGCAGCTAGGCAACAGGGGTGTCAGGTCCAATTGATTCAATGACATGCGTCCGTTTTATAATCATAACAGTTGATACGCCGTTAGAATAAAAACGATCGAAGACTTCTACGTAGACAAACTCGATCCCAACATCATTCAATACGAGCAGTTCATTGATAAATGAAAAACGTGCGGGTAATTCAGTGAAGAATCGCAAACAGACACATTCGGCTCAAGTTTGTTCGCATCCCGCACAGAATTTTAACTTGACCGACGCCGGAGCGGCAGGTGCCTGAACCTAATGAGCACCCACACCCCAGAGCTCCATTCAGACGCGTCCTTATTGAATATCCGAAGCTATCACACGCTGGACGCTTGGAAAGACGGCGCACAAATAAGTGGATTTTGAGGCGGATATTCGGGAACGAATTTCTAAAACGCTTCCGGTTGCAGACGATCGATCATCGTCGCCTGCGCCGACGATACGAGTCCGTTAAGGTTCGTCGAATAATTAATTCGACAACTGGAGGCACTGACTCCCTGTAAAGATCATTGTTAAGGTTTCCTTACTCCACGACACAGTTAGAATAGCCATCTAAATCTTAGATTTTCAGTAGCCGTCTGATGCCCTGATACGAGTACGTGAATGTTTTGAAAGCGTCAGATGCAAAACATCAATGAACGCATCGAAGATTCTGTCGTGAACCAGAACACGATGTCAACCTCGTGCTGTTTCCTCACCTATTATCAGTTTACGTAGACACTAGTCGACCTGTTTCCTTTAGCTTATTTGACGTCTGCTTCCACGGTGATGTGTGCATTTAATGCTTTCTATGGCACCAATATACTGTTCAGGGGCTTTTTGCAATCTATAGAATAACACACGGACACAGCTATGTACTGTGTTCAAAGGGCAATCGTAGCCCCTGTGGGTCATGCTGCCTTATGAACGCCTGCAAAGACGTCCTAAAGCGTTCAACAAAAACTCCAACTGAGGCTATATGACCTTCTCAATGATTTCGAAAAATATCAATCGCATCTTTTTTGCTAACGTATCTGTAATTAATTGCAGAGCTTTTTATAGGCCATTAAGGGGCTACGTGGTTTTTCTGAACCCTTTATGTTAGAATGCAGCATTTCAACAATTGAACGAAGCTAGCAGCAGCAGTAACAACAATAGCGCTTTGGCCTTTGTTCTGCTCTACGAGCTGTTTTGCTTTCGTACCATGGAAAATATTTTTTCTTTTTTATTATTACCATTGTTTAGGTTGTTTTGATGAATTAGTGAAACGACTTCGTGGGAGACAGGCGTTATATCTTCGGGTGTGAGTAAGATCAAGGTAAACATGACACGTTTTCGCTTGAAGAGTAAACCGATGAGACAGCAGAAGACAATCGATAGGTTTACATACATAGAATACAGTCCAATTCATAGGTCAGACGAAGCACTAAATAAATTGGTGGCTCTAGAAGCATTTCGTAAAAAAGGTAAAGAACAAAACTGATGCAACCCAATAAAACACGACGAGGCAATTTTTCATACAGTTATTGGTTCATATTCGAATCAACTTGTTCAATGAATTTTTTTTTTTGGAGTAAATTGGGGAAAAAGTATCAACGATGACACGTTTCGTCTTTCGTCTGAAATCTGTTAGGTCTATTAAATAGATCAATGCATTAACCTGCGCTCATATTTAGGCCTTAAGCGAATCATCATCCGCAGAGGCCTATTCAAACTATCTACTCTACATAACCCCAGACTGGTAATGTTGGTTTTCTACTTAAACTAGCCAATTCGTTGGATATATGCGTGTGTACATAATACTCCAACTGGCACCAAAGCGCAGCTAGACGGCATTTGAAAGATCCGTTTTCGAAATATGGTCGAGATAGCACGACTTTGACCGCTATCAGCCGTAACAGCTGCGTTCTGTGACCGTACTGCAAAGTTCATATTGGTTCCTTATGGATACTCAGTGTAATAACATCCTCGTATATTAATCGGCGTCCCGTCTATGGAACGACGCAAACTTCTGCCGTATGACACAAGCGGCTAAATAATAGAACAGCAAAAACAGTAGCGGCAGCGGCAAAGCCGTCTGGTTCTGTTGATCTGCGTCGAATGTTCCCTGCTCGCAGCCTATCGTCAGTCTACTTTTTAGGATAAAACAGCCTATACGGGCCTGCTCGATATATGACCACATGGAATCGTTTATCCGTCGGAGTACAGTTGTGGCGTAGGGAGGATTGAAAGCGCCATAGAGAGCTACCGCGCATCACCATTTACATGAAAAAGTTCCCTAGAAATCTTCGACGGGCCAGTGCGGCAATTTGCAATGACGAGAGGAAGGAAACGAAAGCGGCTGTTAACCCGGTTCCCTCAATGAGCTAGCTAGATTGGCCAACCATCTATGAGCTACTTCTCAAATGCAGATTCTTCACGGCGACGCCGCGGACGATAATCGTCATGATGACTTTGTGACTCCGTTCTTGTGCAGCGGCAAGCTATGCAAGATAGTGTATATATATATTGAAACATTCACTATTATCATATGTTTGGCGCGTATGCATATACCTATGGTATATTGTACGTACGGGTTATATCCACCAGTTGCTCTTAGGTGTTTTTGCTATAATTTGACAGTAGTCTACCGATGGCAACCATATACTGAGAAGTACCCTTTGTTGTATCTCAGCATTGTCTAATTTTATTAGAAAAACTAGTAGTTTATTTTGTTTGTGTGAGCAAATCAAAAGATGTGACTATTTGACCACTATATAAATTGATACTATTGCTTCTTGCTCCTGCATTACTAAAACCTATAGCGGCGGTCAATTTGAGAATGTGCATATTTTTTATATGTTTAAACATTGGCACAGACGTTTTTTACCATCAAAACTCTTGTTTTGTTATTTTATATTTATTTTTAGACATCAACTATTTTCACTGGGTTAGGGGTATGAAAAGTATCGTTTTAATATTGCTAAAATAACATTGCTTGTTTAAGTTAGCCTTATATATATATATATATATATATATATATATATATATATATATATATATATAGGAAAAATTCCTGCGTTTGCACGAGCATACATTAAGCTGACAATCATACTGATAACAGAGTGTCATCAGACGCAAAACTGACTCGGTATTGACTATAGTTCAAGTAACTAACTTATGACTTCGTAGCAGCATCATTGAAATACTTCACTGGACAGCCATCACAACAACTTGATGTAGCCAATTCGGTTACGTCAGACTAAACAGAATAATATCAACAGTACCTGAAGACAAACGAGGTTTATCTGCTGAAAGCCTAGATTTTTTACGGGTACCGTCTATTCTATTCCAACAACGCATCTGACTCAGCTCTTATCTAGCGTTCACCAGTATCCTGGAAATCTCCAGTGTCCTGGAAATCCTGTGTTTTTATGCTAATTCTTCGAAAAATGCAACAAAGATTTATTATTGCAAGGACCAGCATGTAAAAAGGTGCAACGGTTGTGTTGGAACCAAGAATTCTATGTACAGGGGAAGGCACGTATCTATCGACGAGAAGAAACCGGCATTTAGAAAAAAGCCTCACTTTTATCTATCTAATCTAAAGATTGCGCGTTCGAGTTAGGTCAATGAATCGATTCATAATACATAATGCTTGGTTCTCGTGGTTTTCAATACATTGGGGATCGGCCACCGATCTTCGATAGGCGTTATCGATCGAATTTGAAAGCTGGAGCCTACAGAATATGTTATATCTAATAAATCTTTCAGCATTTATAAAATACTGATCACTTCCTTTGATAGGGATCTAGAAACTATCTATTCTTTCAGGGTCAAAGACGCAGTTCTTGAACACACATGTTGTACCTCCCACATGACGAAACGTAAATTTTTGTTTTGTACAAGTTAGCTGAGCTTTTTTCTGATATTGAGACACCGATGTGTGTTATAGAGAATTCGAACAAGCAAATATAGCCAATGGCCTAGGAAATTAACTGATAGTTGCTGAACCAGTTGCATAATAAGTTGTTAATAAGTTGCCAACGGTAACCACATTAACAGCTTTAGCACATAAATATAATATGAAAAAATCAGTATTTTTGTTTCATTATTAACATAGATAATATACCCTTGGTGTCTTTCGGTGTTTAGTCGATAACACCATAGCCAATATAACTGACCGGGTCGAGCATCGCGAATTTATAATAGAACAGGAACAAAAGCGATAAGCCTGCTGTACACGTCAGCTTCATTAGATGCTTCACGACGCATTCTTTTTTTCTTTTATATACATTCGTCTAAAGGTTATATCGAAAAGAGTAAACAAGGTGGTGACAGCTTCCAGATCGTTTTGCCTTGTATTGAACTCCACTGTATAATCGTAAAGTTGAATTGTAAAAGAGATGACCTAGTTGGCATCAACAGATGCTTACGGAACAGCGAACAAGCCGTTTTTATCGTAACCCAGCCTAAAAGACTGTGGCTGGAGCTGATCACTAGAGAAGGACTGCATTGTTGACAGTATCGCGACAGCCATTACTTATGTTCCGAAAAGAAGAGCCGACAAGTTAACAGTACGGCGTCAGAAACCTGCTCTGAGGGACATCAACGGTAACAACTGTGGGCGCTTCACTTGATCATAGCAAGCGACATCAGATGGCGGCTACGGCGGCAACATGAAGAGCAGACGCAACGAAGTGTTTGTAGTATTTGCAGCTTTCCGTAACCCTGTCACGATAAAATCAGTAGCATCACTAAAAGCAAGCAATAGCAATATTCATCTTCTGTCGGCAATGTATTCGTCTAGAAGTCCTAATAATGACATGCAGTGACCTATCGTAGTAGCATCTATCGCAAACAGCTCATGCGTCTCCAACGCACCGGCCTTTGTCCATGACTACGCACCGACTGCTGTAGTGTTACACAAAAACGGTGACAGAATCATGTCTGCCTACCGCAATACAGTCCGATCTATTCGATCATTCACTAAATCAAGCGCCAAACCAGCTTTCATATGCGGCACGCTACGACACGTAGTGTAGAAAAACATACGCACAAACATATGATATATAGCAACTCACTCACCGAACCTTCAAAAAGTGCCGTTGCGTAAACAATAGTAATAATTATCATCACCATAGCAGCATTTCTTATTATCTGGCCTGCTATCGTTATCAATCGCTCTGTTTCGCGTCATTATGTTTTGCCAAAAGTGTGGTTTGCCCTACACAATATTTGCAGGAGCACATGTGCAAGATATAGCGCTGACAACTTAACACAACCCTTGAAACTGTTACATGTGCCATGATAATATCATTTACACGAGGTTAAGGGGGCATTTACAAGGTAAATGGGCAGCACTCACAAATGTACCCATGTTCTTTCTTCATACACTGGCATGTGCAGAAAAAGAGACTACGGTGTCCTAAACTCGATTTAAATCACCTTTTGGACCAACCAGAAAGCTCTACAAGGTGACCAACGTTGCTTTAGGAACGTGCCTCCGCTCGATGATTTCTCGAAAATCAAAACTTGAAAACCAATGATTATGCTTTCCTCGAAAACGATCAAAAAGCCAAACTTTGTCACGTATAAAGGCGTGCCACTAATGTGCCCCAGTCCACCCCTCCCGCTGCGCATAAGCCATCCACACTTCATCTTCACGTAAATGTCAAGTATTTCCACTTTATTCCCTGTTTTAGGACGCAGCTAAGAGACACCTTTAAGATGATAGATGGCACACGGACAGAATCCAGCCCGACCACAACGACATGGTCCCACTGCTGAAGATTTCATCAAAATAAGGCGTTCAAATGCCAGACCAAGCATAAGCTGTAAGTGCCACCAGCGTCGGAATCAATAATACGCGGAGGTATCTGGCGATATTGAAAAAATACTAATAGAGCCGGAAAACGGCACGCTGACTGAGCAAAACGTAAGTATGATAAATAATAAAAGTATTTTATATTTAGGTTCGTGGTGTTAAGCGCGGAGTCGTCCACCGCTGTTTCTGTTTCCTGATCTTGTCACCGTAGTGAATGACACCATACACGGATATTTTAGACTCGGAAAAACATTCGCTGTGTTCTATTTTCCACGCTGGATTAGGACGGTGCTTTCAGTGATGGTCAAAGAAATATGCGCAGGGGAGTAGTCACCCGGTAGACAGCAGAGCGGGCTAGCCGGCCAATGCGTAGATTTCTACAGCTGGAAGATAACGACAATTACCACCGAGGACATTAATCAATTGCTTTCCTTACCAATCAAACATAAATCACCGAGTTTTCGTGGGACCCGCACCAACTACGAAGTTGCGCACTCAGCTAATACAGGACGTTATATCATATTGTTGTTGTGTATTGTGAAATAAAAATGCGGCCATCATCTTGTCGGAACGTGGTCCGTGAGCACCTCTAGCAGCTTTACTAGCCCTGCTGCTTACGCTCATTTGATTTTCATCCGAATTTACATCAGTGAAATTGGTTGAACATCAAGGTTATTTGATTCGAGCGTCGTGTTCACTATAGATAACTAGCTTTATCCTGCCTAGCAGTCATTCTTCGCCACTTCTGCGACTTCTATTTGAATACAAATATATATTCAATCCAGATATATATTTTCTGTTGTCATCAATGTTTCCATAAAGCGTAGAATGATGATAGAAACTTTACCGTGAACTAGCTGATGGAACACGTGGACCTCTCACGACTAGCTTGGCTGAATAGCTTGTTGTGTACAGTCGCATAGAGAAGTTCCCTTCCATGTAGAAATGCATCTCTGGACATTGAGCAAAAAAAAACCGAAGGCGTTCCCTCTTCAATATTATGGAAGCGTAGATTCTACTGTTGGCTAAACAAGCTGGAGGCCTTCCTAGCAGGGTACCGCGTTATCGATAAGACGTGATAGAGCCGCTCGAGTCGAGAGCGCACTGCTGTCGCGACCGCTGTAGATTGCGGAAAGCTAATCTCATATTTCCCAAGCCCGCTTACTCTGGCGTGGAAGTCGGTGATCGGCTTCGTATACGCTCCACTATAAGCGACTACCACTGCAATTCCAGCAGATATGAAAGGATGTACGACACATCCGTTTGGATTGTTTCAAAAGAAATGAATAATCAACGTGGACATTATTTTTCTCAAATAAATGTGCTACTAAATAGCTGCCCCATAAACGATCAGTTACTAAGCGCATGGTGAGTTACAATAATAATGCAGGGAATTAAAGCATAGCTCAGTTGATCTGCCTACGGGCAGGAGGAAGAGTCGTCGCTATCCCGCCTCACTGAAGCCTATCTTTGACCGTTCCGCTCCGCCAATTGTTATCTTAAACCCTTAAAGGAATTCGCGATCCGAACCGGGCGTTTTAAATTATATTTGTCTATTTCGAGCACGCTTCTATCCTTACTAAGATGATTTTCCTGCTTTCTTTTTTCTTCTGTTGTATGATGGTATACTCGAGTTTTTCCCTATTCTAGGCAAAGGCCAACAAGAGGACAGCGGTAGCTAAGAAACCAAAGTCGTGTAAGCGGGCCATACTCGGGGACCCTAAAAGGAAAAAATCTAAACGAGTGCCTACCCATATGTATGTGTGCTGAGTTCGTCGTTACATTTTTCATATACCGCGTGGCTGCTAGGCAACTGGTAAATTGACGTGAGCTAGGAGCATTCCGTACTATATCTAGATTTGAACTTTTCCGTACTGCGAGCCAACACAGGGCCATCAAGTCCTGACGCTGCCCATGAAGTTAGCTAGTTAACTTCAGCCACCTACGAAAATTACTACTTCAATTCGTGTAAGATCACGAAAGGTAAAAATCGTTTCTCAAAGAACATTAGTTATTTTAAGATAACTTACGGCAGGGGCAACGCACTACAGGACTACATACAGGACTGCCTCATTAAAAACCAGCTTGCGCTAGTCGAGGCCGACAAATTTAATTTCAAAATACCTGATACTATAATAATTAGGCCAAACTCTAGCTCGGAAAAATATGATAAGAAATTTGTTACCTTTAGCATCGCATCATCCACATATATATATGAATAGACAGAACTATATGAATTCGCAGCCTTGCTTGCTTAAATGTGCTTTTGTTTTACATAAAATTGTCCTTTACAAACTGACAAATCTATACCCCTGTATCCAAAGCAGTGCCTTCGCATTAAGACTTGCAGGCCAGGCCTGAATAGCAATTATGTACGGCGTTCTCGACGCAATATGTCTTTTAGAACAGACCCTTGTTTTGTCGGAATTTGTCTAGCGGCTTTCCATGTCACGCCTTTCGAAATTGTAAGAGAGCTAAACGTGACCAACCTGGATTCTTTAGCAGTTGTCGTGTACCTTAACATGCAAGTCATTATAGAGCTTTTGTCTTGATTTTTTTCATTTTGCTCGAGTTATCAGTCTATAGATGTCAATGCAACGGTACATAACGCTAGTTCACACTAATACACGTAAACATATTGTTGCCCGATGCGCGTGCAAATCTGCCCTAATATTAGCGTTACTCATTATAGTTAATATTTTGTAAGCCTAATGTTCGACTACGTTGACCAGATCGAACTTGTTTTCTAAGGTAAAAACGCCGGTGCGGACGGGGGTGGCAGCGTTCGATACTAGATGAATTGTGTTATAGTTGCTAGTGATATGTCAACAAGTACGCCTGCGCAGACATGCCATGGAACAACAAAATACCACAAGTTTATGCAGAGCAAGAAAAAAAGTGTGTCCTGGAAACTTCAATTGAACCAAGTATTTGAAACATTTGATGATATTTGAAAAAATATTTGATGCACCTTTTGATTCGAACTAAGATAAATGGGTTTGACACTAATCTGCTATTGTAAGGATGTTGGGAGGCTCGACCGAGCTGGGTGCCGCGCAACGCATCGATCGAAGAAGGACTGTAATGAAAAGTCGAATAGAAATGCGGAAAAGACACTAACTAACGGTTGATTACCAGTGCATCTGAATGGTACAGAACGCGTCGAAATTTAGTAGTTATTGATACATTTGTTTATTTTAACGGCTTTCTTTAATTTGGAGTGCAGCGAACGGGCAACAACGTTATAACAAGTGGCTGCTCTCGCTCAGCTGGGGTAGCCAATTATCCATGTAACGGTATTGAATACATCTGAAAATCTTTCAGAATCTCTAGGCACCAAATTCGTTTTCTTGCCATCCGTCTGTATCTACCTTGATTTTGTCAATTCGTCTCCTGACGTGTATGTGGGCATGGGCTAAGGACATTTTTACCAGTACCAAAACAGTCTAACGACCTTCCAACCGCCATCGAGTAGTAAACAGGTTGTCTGCTTCCCGACTTCGTTACGTTAGGGTATTTTTAAAGCCATATTTTATTATAGCATAGAGTTCATTAAGTCAATTTGTGCTTACCAGCATTACTTATACTTTACATTTATTAGTGAGACGATGAAGTATTTAATAGAATTCATCGGCCGTCGTCAGCCGCGTGAAAATCAAACTTAAGCCTGTGTTAGAGTGACGTCAAAGAGACCAGCCGTTAACGCCTACCTAGAACCTTTCTACCACAGATTTACTTGAACATCGATTCAGTTCAATCAAAGCCGTCTGGCTAGATGCCATGGGGCAGTAGCCCGATCTACATAATAACCTAACGTCTAGGATAGACGTAGGTAGTTCCGTGCGCAGTGTAAGAACAAATTCGTTCTTAAGGCCATTTGACAGCTAACGTCAACAATGTCAAAAGGCGACAGCATTGACACAGACGAAGAGAAAATCTCCAACATTCTGCCTTTTTGCTTTTCATGGTTCCCCCCTGAGAGCCCGCCATAACTGAAGCAAAAACGTCGTGAGCCGATTTGGTGCCAATATGATAAGAGCTCAAGACTCGAATCGAATGTAGAGCAATAAACTTGTCAGAACGCCGGCGGCAGCAATAACAGGCAGGAATAGCAGGAGGAACAGCGCTAGCGTAGGCCCCGACTCCGGCAGGTCCGACGTAACGGCCCAGCTTCCCGAACGGTAGCGTCGTAGCGTTAAGTAAACACGTTTACTAGAAAAGTGAGAAAAGAAAAAAGAGGGAAGGGACAGAACAAAGTCTAATGTAATTGTCTCTTTTATGACAATAAGTATAAACGGTCACGATAGACTGCGATATGAGCTGTAGGCATTGAGTGGAACGTAATCTGTATATCGCTATACAGTTGGATCAACTACGAAACCTCCATTGTACGCATTATGACGTTCCGGTTTGAAATCAGCCTTCCTATGTATTAATGGATGTACAAGAACACAGTGTATTGTCACACTGTTTCATTTGTTATTCGATTACTATAGATGCAACGCGTTGGGTACGGAACTTTGGATGAGATGCGGAGTGCCTGAGAACCCCATCTGCGCCTGTCACCGAGAGAGCAAAGATGCGAATCAATTAGCAGGACGCCTCTATGGGTTTGTTTTATTAAATTCCCAAGCAATTTGCAAACTTTCTCATTTGGAAAACTTCTGATGCGGGCTGGAACGATCGTTGAAGGATAAACTCTCGATCATTTTTTGCATTTGCTTGAGCTGAAGTTCAGCTGTTTCACACTCAATTACCTCTGGACTTGGGAAAAGTACAAGCGGTTTCGTCATAAGGTTATAAAAAATTGGGTTGCTATAGTTTCTGCCCAATTAGTTCATTAAGCAAGTAATTATCAAATGTACATCTAACATATTGTATTTATTAGATACGTAACTTTGAATCATCTTATGATTTAATATTTGTTTATCACAGACGCTGTTTCCACAAAACCGTCGAAAAGATGCAGAACAACAGCAAGAAGACTCTGTACAGTTTAATGTTTGTGTGCTATAGTAGAGGATGGCTTTACATTTTCTCATAGGCGATTCCACTTAGTCGCTGTCACCTGCATCCTACTCTCTGCCGGCCAAAGTTGCGACAATCAAAAAGCAATTTTCGTAATGACCTTGTGAGAGCATCGACGCTGTGGCTTTTCAGGCTGAACCCTGTGTCAATCGAATAGGCTAGACGATGTGTTGCAATCTCGCCCAGCCTTCATTGGTGCCGTGTTGGTTACAATCCGGATACGCGGTCATGTTTGGACTCACACCCTTTCCTATGCCATCGCCTAGCACCAACGCACAGTCAGACCCAGTCCTGAGTAAACAGTACAGTTTAGCGCCTTTAATTGCACAGCCGCTTAAATGCCAATTTTGACGTGTGCCTTGCAGTGTTAGTTGAAGTAGATCTCGTACGGCAAATTAGACAATTGATCTTAAATGACGATTATTACACTGAGCTCACACATATATAGATTAAGTAATTCCATTATATGTGTTACCTCGCGATTTTCTCTCTCTCTCTCTCTCTATATATATATACATATACATATATATATATATATACATATACATATATTATAGCACGACCGCGGTTAGACTAGCAAAGGTAGAAAACTTCCAAGATAACGTCCCTTCCTGTAAGAGCCCGAATTCGAAAACCGACTTCCGTAGACTAATATATACAGCACTGAAATAGTTTTAAACTATACTAGGACCAATGTTTTACACCAGACCTTTACTACAAATAACATGTCTTTACGACCGGAACGAACTTGAATCTTTAATCACTTGTTTTGCTCCTATATCATAGCAGAAGTGTATTTATTCATAAGTTAGAATTATATTTCCTCCATTACCATATATTTATGTGTGAGAAAGTGTGTGAATATAAGACAGGGGAAAATGTAGCAGAACATTTTGAACTTTCTTGATGTTCTCGCATCAGTGAGTTCGCGACACGAAAGTACAAATCATAGAAACATTCAAAACTTTACCTTTTGCTATGTCTCTCTCTCGCTTGTTCCGCTTCCTTTTCACATTTCGCACTCGAACTCTTTTTCTCAAAACTTAACCAACGCTGCCCCGTCTCTATTTTCGCTCCTGTGCCCGTCTATTTCCACACCTGGACGGGAGCAGCTGCATCAGCGGTATAAGGACAAGCGGAACTGGACAGGCCAAAGCTTGTCTGCCAGCTCGTTGCTTACACCCTTGCCACTTAGTCCTTTTGTGTATATATAACACGTAATGTTGGCCTACAGGCTCTCGAATTCGACAATAGTAGTTGTATAATAACATAGTAGGTACCGGCCCTTGACCCGAGACCATCGAAAGGAGCAATGTCTGTGGGAGACGAACCAGGCGGCTGGACCTTGATGCTTGTTAACGGTTAGATAGGTGAGCAGGGTTTTTATTGTGCGCCGGTGCGCGATGCACTTGCGCGATAGCTGACTGTACTACTTACCCCCATCTCGTCCAGTTCGACCTCATCTTACCCGGTCTCGCTGTTGTCGAGCTATGGAAGATGCGTTGAGAAGTAGAAGTACGATGTTCCTCGTTCGTTTCCCCTACAATCTACTTCGCCTGCCTTTGACTGATTAATCCAAACTCTTTCTCCCCGCTGCGCATTACTAAACTCCAATAGTAATATTGGATATTTGATTCGCTCAGTTTCTCTTTGCTCCGCTTACACCCCAGCTCACTTTGCTCTGATCAAAGGTTTCAGGTTATACGAGGACAAAGACAACAGCATCTCTAGTGAAAAATAACTTCGAAACACTCGGTGATGTTATGATACATAGAACGGCAACGAGCTGCTGGTAATTCAAGCTCTCTTTTTCTTTCGTTTAATTAGTGCCATTTTGCAAACGGCTATTGATATGACTGGTGAAAGCTCTGTGTTTAATTTGCCTAGACCCGTACGTAACGCGCTATATGGTTACGCTATACGTACCGCCGACACATGCTGTCCGTGTGTTGACGGACGTGCCCAGACGAGCACAAGATGACTCACACTATGTCTTTTTACAGAGTTGCAAGGCACGTGGGTTCAATTCGAACGTGAAAACGCAACGTAGAAACAATGATAGCGATGCCACAGTCGTGGCATGATTACTATCATTAGCATTGTTGCATGCTCTTAAGACAGTGTAGCCGAAAAAATAATGAGACGCGAAAATAATTCCCAACGCTGTTGGAAGGCAAATTACACACGGACAAATGCTTGATCACAGAGCATTGGATCCACTGACATTCGTTGGCGACGCCGACGCTGTCACAGATTGGAAGGTCCAGCTCAACTCATCCGACGATTCTTCATACGGAACTGCTATTAGCTACAGCAGGGCAGTGTCGATGCGCCTCTTGCCCCGACTGGCCGTAACGCCGGCGTGAAGCTGGCCAACCAACGCCTGAACCGCTTCTGTCATCGACAGACATTTTAGAAAAGCAGGTGCCGCAACGATGGCTGCGTCTATAAAGAAAAATCATTGTAGAAGGACTGCCTTTGTCTACTGATTTTAACCTACCGCTGTTCTCCGTCGAGTAGCGTCAAGCACGATAGCATTGTGTTTTTTCAGTATTATGTTATTACTAGAAGATATCGCTACTTTTTATTCCCACTGTTGCTCATTAATAGCATTGCATTATCCTTCGCGATGCGTCTAGTTGCACTTCAGCCGTTCAGTTTTAATCGACTGCACAGTATCTAGCCTCTCTCCCTCTATGACCATTTGCGGTTGCTAATCGACCTAGCAAACCGATCATACCTAATTGCTAGGTGGGATGGTCGTCGATGCCGCCGCTGTTCGTACAATGCAGTCGTAAACTTGCTGTTTCTTTTGTTTCGACATTCATAGGCTTAGAGATGGCACTGGTCGGAGGCTAGGCCGCTAGTTCCCACCACTCATTATTCGCTCGCTCGCCCGTTTGTTAAATACTAGTGCTGGTACTAGCGGTGGAAGGTTTTCTAGGTGCCGCTGCTGTTCGCGCCCGCTGTACCCAAGCGGTAGACTCACCCTGGTTACCGCCGCGGATGCTGTTGATGCTGCCGCTATCACTAAATAACGTCGTCGTTGGCGCTAGGGAACGACCAAGAGAACGAATGACCACGCAGCATCGGCAGCCAACCCGCCCGGCAGACTCACTCACGCAGTCACAGACGGGTACATAGGCCCAAGCGCAAGCTAGCTGCCGCCGGCTCAACTGCAGTAGCCTCCGTAACAGTGGTGGTGGTATCGTCCAACACGGGGACGAACGGCCGCTGCTGCTGCTGCTGCTGCTCCTCACTCGACTCGACCGACTCTTGTCGCGCAGGCATCAGCAGCAGCCGCTGCCGCCGCCGTCGCGCAGCCGCTGCCGCCGCCACCGCTGCCGCTGCCACCGCCGCCGCCGCCGCCGCCACCGCTGGCCTGCCTGCCTCATTGACTACTGTAGCCAGTAGGAACGGCGGCCGTTGTACCGCTGTGTGGATAGTTACAGCAGCAGCGGCTAGCACAGTAATATGAAAAATAGCAACAGCGGCGAATTTACAATAACAACAACAAAAAGCAGCAGCAGCAGCAGCACTAACTTGCATCAATGACGGCCAGCCGCCAGTTGCCACCACTGTTAGTAGTACTAAGATGAAGCAGCAACCACCGCCACAGTTGAATAACGTTGGCTTTCGATAGTACAGTTGCTGCTGCAAAGGTAACTGCAGTGGCGGCAGTGGCGGCGGCGGCAGCGGCAACGGCGGCGGCCATAGGCAACAGTTGCAGTAGCCGATGCTGCAGGCGTCAGACACTCGCTGGCCGGCTGATTGGTAACCGCTTATCAAGCAGCTGTATCTTTATGTACATATATCGCCATTGCAGGCAGCAGCGTCCTAGCGTCAGTGAAGCCGATCCAGTGACACACCGACAGATGACAATAACACAAACCGAACAACGAAAAACAGTTCCATGAAAACTCATATCGGAGACTGTCGTTGGAAGCGAATCACAATAGGAACCAGTTGTAGTCAACAGTACAATGACATTTAGATCTTCTTAACTTACCATAATCATAACACTCATGCAACTTATTGTGTGGCGTGAACGAAGGTAGTGTTTCGATTTGAAAAGGGAAAGAAAGAGAAAACACGGGGAAGGTAGCAGCTGATACTGCAGAACACGCATTGGCACATAGCGACTCAGACTAGTTCTGAACACCCGGTGCGGCTACTAGTGATGGGGTTCAGTGTCACCGGCGACCCCTGACAGCAGCGGCAGCCAAAACTGTCGTAGTGTCACGTCACCATAAGCGCCAGGGTACAGGAGAAAGCATAATGGTGATGAAGTCGGTGACTGTGATGATGATGAATGACGCTGACAATAAGAAGAGCATTAACGGGCAGCAGAGCGCTGGTATGTTGAGATAAAATATAATAAAATTAAATTTCCGCCATTTCCAAAAGGTTCACAGGAGGATAACCAGAAGCAGTGGTTAACACAAAATAGCAGGGACCAAATTGAAAAATTTTTTTTCATAGATTTCGCAGTTTGTAAGCTACGAGACTTACGTCTTCAAGAGATTTTTACACCCAAGACACTTGCAAGTGCTAGTTCTAACAAATGGCTAATGTAGAAACTACACGAGGGTTAAAACCAAGGGAGGTCTAATTCGTCGACAAATAAGGGGATTTATCGCGAAAAAAGTGCACAACGACTATAATTCTGTATCCATTTTCGATGGTGGTCTGCTTCATAGAAATTTCAAAAGTCCACTAGTTATTACTGATACTCTCAAGAGCTGCGCATCCGGTATTTCGTACGTCTGGTGCCAGATAGCTTCATATGCTGGTAAGTAAAGGTAGGCTAATATTCTACGTGTGAGATGAATTCTTTTCCCATGTTGTCGTATGTTCAAACAAAATTCGACGAGACTGTCTAGATCTCGTGAGCTTGTCTGGGCGTATGGACTGAATAAGCACTTTTATATAACACACCCCTCAAACATCATAGGTGAATCCATTAGTTAGTATATGCCCTCATATATGTCAGTCATTTGACGGAACGATGCTAAATATCTGATAGAGACACTTCAGTGTAGTAATAATCTATTATATTATCAGGAGTTTGCGATTGCAGGTGATGCTCTGGATTGCATCAAATTCTCCCATACCATTACTTAACGCTGACGCTTAATTAGTATCTTCTGAGGTCTGCGTATTTTAATGAAACGAGAGCTATCAGGGTAGCTTATGAGTGTGTTCATATTTACAGCCTAGAACGTCTTGTCTGAGAGGGCCCCGATTAATTTACCTATCGGCTAGCAGTAACAGAGGTATCGGCGGTATTAGTGAACGATGTAAATTTAATTTTTTTTTACTCACTTAAGTGGTGTAAGGGCAACTAGCTTAAAGCAGATAATACGTTGTTTCTGTGGCCAGTGGCGACATCTGTTACTTTACTTTGAAGACTTTTCGATTTCCTTCACGGTTTTGAGTGCATACTAGAACTTAAACAAGTGCTACAGTTTTACCAGGGGCCAAACCTGCACATGACCGAACTGCCTACAAAAGTAGTAACAGATATAGTATTAATAAATTCTTATCACTGTAACATAAATTGATAGCAGAACAACATCGGACAAGTTAAGAACCAACCTACGGGGTCAGGTGCACACACTATGTGTACAGTTTGGTGTATCGCTATAATTTGCGTCAGAAAAAAACAGCATATAAAAAATTGATGACAATCATTGAAAAAAAAATACCCCCAACGTTCTCTGTTTCTGCCTAGCTCCATAATTGCAGCCAAATTCTGCCGGCCACTTATGCTTAATTCAGTTGGTCAGTGATACATCTAATGAAATACGCAGACAACTGATGCAGAGCTACTGCATTTGCTGCCGCCGCCTAAAGCCCAGCTAGCAAGAATACACGGAGCAATAGAGACATAGGACTATAGACATGAACACAAAAGCTGTCTAGAGTTACGCTAGAGTCAAACGTCAGCCGATCTGTCCATCCGTCCGGCTCCAAATGAAAATCAATTGATTCACGTCATCTGGAACGCCACCTTCACGAAGGTCTGTATCAGTACTGGCCGCCACAGTAGGAGTGGAGCATTGGGTCTCTTGTCGTCGATGCTGTCCTGCTTTAGCTGATGCGCGTGAAGTCGCTTGCCGTTCAGTTGGTAACGCTCCAATAGCGCCACTGACTATGGCCGTGTCGACGCACAATGCTTTTCTTCGTGAGCAGCGTTTTATAATGACGGTCGCTTCTATTCGGCAGCTGTAATGTCAGCTTTACCAATCGTCGTCAAAGGAAAAGTCAACGTGATATGTCTGATGAATTAGTTGCTTTGTAGGTCGCTTGCTAGCTGGTCGGCCAGCAGACGAAGCGCTGCTTGGGTGTCTCGGTTGTTGTCGGCCGGCCATCATGGCAAAACTGGTCAAGCTAGGTGTCTATTAAAATATATACATATATATATATGTATTAGTACAATATATATTAGTGACCGGTGCGGTTGTAGGTCAGTGTATGATAGAACGTCAGACGGACACAGGGTTGTTGTCGGTGCGGACATTTTTTTTATGACCCGTGGGACAGCATTCAGCCGCCCCCGGTGTCGTTGCCACAACTATTTCACATGTGACTGTGACGATGGCAGTAGCAGCAGCAGTCCACAGGAACACTCCGAATGAAAGGATACGTAGAACCGAGCTGACAGACAATAATCTATTGCATTATTTTATCATATTCACACACAATATCATATACATACAAGTTAGTCCTATTCTATAGTGTACGTATGGTATAATATCCTGGGGCGAGTGCGCAGAAGAACAGAAAATCAGTCTGCCTGAATTATCCCTTTATCGCTTCCTCTCTCTTTACCATATACTATGAGGCTATAGCTACAGTTTGGACGGAAGAACTGGCATTTGTTTAGTTGGGGAGACAGCGAAGTAAACTGCAGTCGAAACAATCGCGTGGGGGTCCAATCTCCTATTATATATATATATATATATATATATCCATTTTAATCTGCCGTGTCCAATGGCATGCGTACGTATGTGTGTGAACGAATTGTGTTGTAATACTTGTCCACTCAGCATCACAACCATCCGATAAAGCTTGCCCGTTCTACCGACAAATAACCACAGGCGCGAGAAACAGCATACGAGGTCAGCCAGCTTCTAGACAGAGATTCGTAGGTGGGTCTAGGCTGTACTAGGTTTCACAAAAATGTTGGCACGGAACAGTATATCTGGTTGGATGGTTTTCAGTAGACTCCAACGGGACGCAGCTACTGCTGCGATTACTGTGCATTAGCCAACCAACATTTTCGCTTGATACAGAGCATGGCATGGCTTAGACTGCAAAAAAGCTAACAGAGGACTGCGGACCCTGAACTAGCATTTTCGTTACCAGCCCCGAAACTGGTACATCAGAGCGATGAAGCCAATAGACTCGTATCTGACAGTCTAACTGGATTGCAGCAGCAGCAGCACCCCACTGTACAGCTACCGTCATATTATCCTGGGTCGGCGATGAAGTTGATGACGGCACTACCAACAACAACAACAACAACTTGTGCTTCAACAACAACGATAACACTTTAACGCTGCTAGACGTCAGCAGCTGCAGCAGATCTCTTAAGTCAAAGTAATACCTCGAATACATGACCGAGTATCCACTATTGACCAAGAACTACTGCGTGCGACCTAGCAATAATGAGTTTCCTACAGCAGCAAGAGCATCTCAATAATAGCGTGAGCAACAACAACAACAGAGCAGGTTCAGCAGAAACAACTAACAACAAAACTTGCAGTAACTGTTGAGTATCCAAGATCATAATTTTGCCCTAACATTTCGTCCGGAGTAGCTCGAATCGAAGCCCCGTTGTCGTTTAGCCGAAACGATGCCAACGGCAGCTTGACGCTGAGCTCTACTAGCTAACAGAGGGACAACGCCGATGAACAGTCCCTTGGGCGTGCGCACCCGACGGCGGTCGCAGCCCGAATGCAGGTGTTACTCTGGCGTGCAAACTGCCGGCTCGACGCGACCCTCTCCGAATCCAGACGGCGCTGTTGGAGTCAGCGCCACATCACTATTGGTTAAATGACTGGAAAGGGCCCGATTGACCCTCGCTCGTGAGGGATAGTCGTTCGAGCAGCTGATTGGCGAGGCCAGTTGCAAAGATGTTCTTGTAGAGTGGAGCTGCGAAGTGAAAATAAGGCTAAATCGTCGCGTCGAGCGTAGCCAAGACGCCCAAGCAAGCCGGCAAAGCCAATCCAAATCTAGCTTTAATTATTGCCAACTTACCAGTGTGTAGTGCGCGTAGCTTGGATCTATCCGAAAATTATAACAAAGTCCAACGATATTTTGTAGCAGCACCCGTGAAAGAAGCAGAACTGTGATGCTCGTTTAGGATACCCCCACGACAGTCCACAGCCCCACAACGTGTCCGACGGAGCAACCAAAAAACATCCTACGAAGAGTGAACAGCATCGTGTCACTTCATCTACAAAAATCCATCGCGTGTAAAAACACCAGCCGCGCGACTCTACTACTGCTCAATAAAAGCAGTTGATTTGTGCCTTCATCCGTCCCCAGGCGTCGATTTCGCCTCCCCGGCGGAGACGAGATACCTAAAAAGCAAGATCTTTTTGTTCGTGACTTCGCCTTTACTGGATTATACCATACTATCACATCATACCTTCAGACATGGGACAGATCGTCAGAAACGTGAGTGTCTTTGCGTTTTGTAATAGTGTTTATTTCGGGTGTTATCTTTTTCTCTTGTCTCACTATTGGTTCGTTCTCAACTGAGTGAAAAGTCCGGATTATTGTATACGTATATACAGAGAAAGCATAATAGAACAAACGACTTAATTCAATGGATAATATACGAAGGGGCAGGGACCACTCTGAAGTTTCGCTTTGGTGGTCAAACGGCGACGTTGGCCAACGCGATAATCCATTTTGTTCTATTTAGCTAAGCTGGTTACTGTTTCACTCGTTGGAGTGATTACGAATCGTGTTTGTTATATTACTTTATGTTACATACTAATGCCAGCGCCGCCATTATTATGGTGTCGATCTGAGAGGCGAATTGTCACGCAGCTGACGATCAAACGAGTGAATTTTGTATTTTATATTTCGATTGCAATTTCTCTTTCAGTCACCTTGACATATATGAACATTTCTCTAGGAAGTCTCTTACCTAGAGACTACCAACTTGGTCTGTGTTCGATTATGTATTTTATGCGCGAACATAGTTACCGACTGCTAACTTCAGTGGCAGCATCTTCAAGCATCTTTGCTGCCTGGCTGAAAGCTAGTTCAACCGTTCCGTTTCGTCTCGCACCGCCTCGCCTGGTCCATCTAATCTGCCAGTTTTGACGATCGAACGTCGTTCGATTTGGCTATGATGGTTATTTCGTGTCAACCGATTGGTGTCTAACGATTACAACGACTGTGGCTGCTGCTGTAGCTGCAGCTGACTGTCACTATGCCACTATTAGAGCTACTGATATCATTAAAAATAACACTGATACTTTTACCGATGTTGATCGTACCTGACTAGCTTATAGTAAACACAGCTCGTTAACAGCGTGCAGGATACTTTTACTTTATCAACGTACATACAACGATGAGTGTGTGGTACCGGCATTTAGAAGCTCGTCGCTTGCTTGTCTTAGCAACTGCCAGCCGTTGGTTATTGTCGCAGCTGCCGTACCAATCGAAGCTGTTTGCTTCTAGTGCAGCCGAAGTGTTCGCCGGTATTCTGACCTTGGCAACCGGCGACCGCTGCTCACTGTCCAGCAAACAGCTACCGCAAAAGCAACGCCAATGGCAGCAGCCCCACAAACAATCAAAGAAAAAACAGCAAGAGCACCAGCAGCGATGAACTCGTTCCAGGCCGGACGGTTAACTAGCCGTGATTCTACTTAATAAATATATTTGAGTTATCCACGTCTGCCGTGCAAGCTAATTGTTTCTATATGCTGCTAGTCAAAACACTCGAAGCGTTCAGTGAAACTGTTCGATACGTATCATGCTTACGCTGTTCTTGCGATGGCTGGCGATGATGGCGGAGACACTATAATTCGTAACGATGCTATTGGTATCGGTTATAGGACACACTTCGGCAGTTATGCCGCAGACAGACGCAGGTGTATATATATATGTCTATATAAAATACGTGACGTTGCCTGCATTGTTTTTCGAGATCAGTGTCTCTGCCTTGTGGGTGTCTCATGTTTTATACTTGAAAACGATTTCCGTCAGCGTTCAACCCGCTGTCAAGAACCGCACATCAAAAAAACCGCATGACAGACAGAAAAGGAATGTAGGAATGGGTATTTATATAAAATCGCGAGCGGTATTAGTCTTCCCTTAAAGTGTGAAGGATTCGCAATGATCTGCCAGTGTTATTGGCTCTTTTTTTTTTTTTCTATACTTAGTCGTCCAAATTGAATTTTTAATGACATCCACTCAGTAGTTAGCGTTCGGTAGGTGCCAATATCGCTGTTATTTGTGCTACTCTAAAATTTGAACTTTGCCTAGACTAGCTAATTAAACCAATTTATTCCTAAAGAAAAGTCAACAGCATCAATAGATGTTGTTACCATGCGATTGTTGCACGCCATAGCTCTGTCAATTGTTTGTATTTTGCTATTTACTGTGGCGTTCGGCAACGTCCAGCTCATGTCATGAGCAGCGAATCCAACAAAGAGTTTGTAGTAGAAGCAAATAATCGCCGAGCATGACTATCTTTACCTACGTTCATTATTACCGCTATTAGTACCAATGGAACAGCAAATAGCTGGCCGCTTCTTCGCATGGTGCCAATTAAATCTAGGTAACAATTTGTTAAGCGCGAGATCAATTTTCTTAAATCTTCCGCCAATAGCTTTCCTGTCGCTATACGTCCATTCGTTGCTTTCTTTCCATCGTTAGTACTTGTTATTTGGACGGGCGTCGTGGAGCTTTTCGACGCTACACCAGCGAGCTTCGAGCAGTTGTTTGCTCCGGCTTCCTGCTTGTTTGGGGTCGAGTAAACTGGGGTTGACTCCTGGCCGGGCGGCTCTGATATTGCGGAAACTTGCATCAGCGTTCAGTGGCGCCATCTGGTGGATAAGACGGTAAGTCAACGGGCCCGTCTCCTTTCAGTTCAGGGCCCTATGTCCAATCTAACCCCTCAAAGCCTGCAGCCGGCGCTCCACACACATCAAAACCTTGCTTGATGCTGAGATGAGCTTGGTGTTGCCCTGTGCCGGCACCCTATACCGGTCCTTTCTCCTTCATTCGCCCCTTCTATCCCCCGAAGAAGGGGATCTATATCCCCATCACCGCCACCTCTCGCTCGACGGACCGAAGAAGCCTCACTGTATCATGATACAACCGCTACATTGTGCATACTTCTATGGAGCAGAACTGTGGCGTCTAGACCTAGAAACTAGGAGACGTGAAAGAAAAGCTCGTTCAGTGCTGCGTTTTTATGCATACGTGGCTTGCTCGTACATTGTGCAAAGATAGAAATACAATAATATGAACTGGCGTTTGAAGGAATGGCTTTAGCCGTTTCGCAAGAGTCGGTTCTTCAATCCAGTTCTCATTGGCTATACTGTTATTGTTGTTGTTTCCGGTCCGTCTGTGAGCAATAGACAGCAGACGCCTCTGTTATTGTTATTATTACTACAGTTCATAGTGGGCAACGGTGATTTGTCAGTATTTCACATTGCCTACGCGCAGGGGCTGCAGTCATCACACATTGCGGTTAGTCAATGCTGCATTGTTGGCGGCGTCAACTGGGACGGTGATGACTGCGTTGACGCAGCAAATATTGTTTCGGTGTGTTGTTGGCTTATCTTCCTTCTCACACCACTTCGATATGGTACAGTTGAATATTATTATCAATTGCTTACAGTCTGCACATGTTTGGCTTGCGTTTCTCGTACTTTACCATCCGTCCACACTTGACACGTATCGTATAACATATTGTTAGTGTTAATAATCTAGAATTTGCGTTCATATCGTCAGCGTCATCATCAGCGCCGTCGCTCCCGTTGGCGTTAGAAGCACCAAGTTGTCAAGTTGATTGTTATCATTTTAACTATCGTGGGCTGCAGTAATACATTACTATTGCTGGCGTACGTAGACAGATATATATATATATCTAGCACTTGCTAAAGCGAAGTGCACATATACTGTTTCTATAGACGAAGTGTCGGTCTGTATCTATGAGTATGATAAATTCCTTGCTATATCTTTCTCTGTGGCGCGCAAACACTCTTAGTATCCGCTCGTCTTAGTCTCACTGTTACGCGATGGATCGAGCTGACGAAACGTTGCCGGCATACGCAACTATACAAACATATACAGACGAAATACGGTATGCATCACAAGCAGGCCGTCGTGTCTTTCCTATTCTCTAAATCAAATGCTGTTGCTGCTGTAGTGGCTGTCTGTTGCTGTTCAACTGTTGCCTGCGGTACGTGCGCGAAGCTCAGCCACTCCTCGTCAGCTGGTTCCTTGGCTGATTCCAATCTGTCATCGGGGTCGCACAGACTGACGTATTGACTTCGTCGAACCGTATTCGACTGTCCTGTTATTAGTATCGTCCTCCTAGGCGGCGCTAGCCTGATCATTCCGCAGCAGCTAGTACGAGTAGCTAGTTAGTTAGGCTAAAAACGAACCGATCTATTTTTTCGAACGGCTGAACTGAGCTCACGCGCGTCGACAGAGAAGCCGTTCGCTGTGTTGTACCTGGGTTGGTTGCGCAAATGCAAAAAAGATATCTTTGGCCGCCACAGTACCGTAGCAACGGTCTGAAATGGCAAAATGACGCTGCCTGATGCTGTCGTCCGCGCTGCTGGCGCTTTTCGTTAAGCAGCGAGAAATTGCAAGTACAGGGAGAAACTCTGCTCAGCCCAAATGTAGCGTAGCAGGCGCAAACGCAAAACGCGAACTGGCTGCTAGTTCGTGATCGACGCCCACCGACTGACGGGATGGCTTGTTTATTAGACAAGGAGTCGAAGCGACGCGTCGTTCTGTAGCTGCCAGATTACTACTGCTGCTGCTGCTGCTGTTGTCACTGTTGCTGCTGGTCTAGCTCAGCAGCGGCGGCTGCAGTCAGCTAATTAATTGGTCCTCTTCATTTCGTTTATGGTAACGGCGATCAGTTCGACTGACGGAATGTTATCGCTGCCAGACTAGCTACAAGTAGCAATAATTCTTGCGCTCATTGTTGTCGTGGTTGTTGTTATTATTACATTAAACTTTTGGAGTGTTGTAATTAGCGTCACGACCCCGTTTTCTCCGCCAACGCCGAAACCGCACTCACTATCGGACCAATCGCTACCGCTTGCTGTTGTAGTCATAGTGGGCAATGAAGACCTGTTTTGCGATGTCTGCCTAAAAATTCAAGACTCTGGCAGTTTGGTAGTCAACCTAGGTAGGTAAGTTCGCTGCGTGCGATAAGGGAAATTAGTAACTGTTCAACTCGTTAGGACTACGTTTTGCGGCAGTCACACGCACATACATTCACGTGCAGCCACTTGGGCACACGATGGCACGCACTGGCCAGTTAGTGCCATGTTTGTTAGCGGCAGCCATGGTACTCGCTACGATAATCGTGATAGTGCCGGCGGCAGACCTATGTTTGTAAAACTCATCTAGATATTAGCACTTAGGGGTCTACTTCCGTTTCCGATCAGCAGTTGCGTAACAGTTATCAAAATCGACACACGTGCGGACACGTAGACACAGGTTATCAACGAGCGCGGCGCATTTTGTCTGCGTACTTCTTGTAGGGTCGTGAATAAGGCGCTTTTACGTCTGAATAAAGGAACATTGTTGTACATATAACTCTGCATACGACTATTTGTTTGATACTTTTAACATTGCATTTACACGAATATTTTGTATCTAAATAAAACGTGTCGACCGAAAAGTCCGTGCTGAAGAAATGGCCGATTTACGAGAGAGCGCGAACATTCTGCACATCAAAGAGACTAAGCGTATTAAGGCTTAAATTTAAGATTTCATTTGCAATAATTAATAGGTTTTTTGCCTCTTGATGACTGCCGTTGCTGTTCTAAAATTGCGCAGAACTGTTGTAGAAGAGCAGTGCTGACTGTCTGAGCTGCTGATGTTGATACTGCGGCTTTTGCCGCGTTTAATGCTTTGTTGTTATTGTCCAAGCTGAATTTTATGTACACCTTGCCAGGCAGGAATAAACTGGCAGCTGAGCCATTGCCAACTATGGCTAACTGGCCTGCGTCAGTTGGCCTGATTACCGTCGCCAGCAACACCAACAAAACAAGCACTAAGTACCTGTAAACAATTAACGGCTAGTTAACCCCATAGTGAGTATGACAATGATCGGTATGAACAACAACAATGACGGCAGCAGTGTCCTAAACACTGGTAGCACCACCGCTTAGCGTTTGTCTATCTGGTCAATAGCGTGTAGTGTTTCTTTGTTCCTCGCTGCTACTGGCGTCGCCGATGCCTCTGCTTCATCGCCGCGTACGGCGGCAAACGGTTAACGTAAAATTACGTGGAAATAACCCAGTGTTAATTCAGCAGCAACGACAGGCCACCACGATGAACGCCCGCCGTAGCCTAGTTACTCAACTAATCGTTGTTAGTAATGCGTTGTTGATTCCAACTTTAATGTGATCCCGCTCTCGTCGAATTGCCGAAAGGTAGAAAAAAAAACAGCAACAGTTTACCGCTGCCTATTACTACTGGTCCTTTCTCGTTATTGCAGCTCGGTCATTAACCACCACAGCAGCTGTCACTGTTACCGCAGCAACCACAGTCTATGGCCTCGCTGGCGCTAACGTAGCCGCGCCCACTGGGACTGGCATGTTGGTGGTGATAAATAGCCTTTGTTCGTTTATTAGCTAGCTAGAGTTGATTTGCAGGTCGTCATGTATAGTGGCTGGCAGCAAAAAACCTGATCCTCTTCTGGACATGCGTGCGAGTATGCGTGTGTCAACATCTACCAGTGGAACGACTATTGCACTTCCGCGTTCGCAAAAAACGTCCGAGTCCTCTCTGTCGGCCGCTACCTTAGCCACTGCTGCGCGTTGCTCGTGCATCCGGCACGTTGTTCCGTACTTGGTGTATTGATGCCTTCTCCCCGGTGGCCACCGATCTGACTGTTCTGGATCGACGGGGTAACTTTGGCCAAAGGCTTGTCGCCGGCGCTGAATATCTGACGGTTTACCCTGTTGCCTATGAAAGCGCGCACATCTTTTCTCGGCCTGCCACAACCGTTACGGCTCACGCTCCTCTTTGTGTGGCCGCCACACCATTTGTTGTTACCCCCTGACGATCTCCGTCGTTGTTTCTTTTTAAACTTTAAAAGTGAACTTGGACCGTTCTGCTGTCATCAGCTTTTCTTTGCATTCAAGTGCCAGTCAGTTTGGCTCTCTGTACTGACTGAACGGCCGTGACGCGAACGACGACGACAAAGGCGATGGCGCCGCCAACTGCTACTGCTACCGCCAACGCTGCTGATAGGCAATCGTCAATCTCGTCTCATTTTGCTCTTGAAATCTTTTTTTTGAAGGGGCGACCGGCAGCCTGCCAACCAAAAACAGGAAAGCATCAAAGTAGCTAGCCGCTAGCGAAAGCCGACATCACTGCGGATGCTGCTGCAGCAGCAGTAAAAGCAGTTAGTGTATTTTTATCCAGGATAATGTATATCTATATATATATATATATATATATATATATATATATATGGCAGCGTTGTGCTATAATGAAGCATAGGTACCTAGACGCCCGCTTACTCACTTGTCTGCTTTTGAGTACTGCCGCATCAGCCGCAGCGGCGCATGGCTTCTGTTGCCAACAATAGTTCACGAGTCGAGGACAACCATAAAGCACCAGTTCACCAAAGTCAAGTTGAAGGCCGACGGCTATAACAGGCAGCTGTGGATAAGACTGCAGAAGCAACACTGAAACACGTAGTAAGAGCCTTCATGACGTTTAGGACAGCACGTTTAGACAGAAGGACTGAGGGAGCCGAAGAGGCAAGGAAGCCTTCCATGTGGTAGTGGTGTAATCTTGTAATGGTAGCGGTACAAGTACTATATAATAAATAAAAGGCTCTTTGTTGTCGTCGTCGTCGTCATTGTTGCTGCTGCCGCTGCAGAAGAGCAAAGAACGACGGCAAAGATCAGTTAATGCTCGTATGACGTATTGCCGACAGAAAGCGAATTCAGAGGTGTACTCAGGCGTCGAGAGCGACAGGTCCCCAAAGCGCAAACGCGAGCAGCAAGATATTGACGGTCTTTTGCACGTTACTGTCGGTGCGTTCACCAAAGGCGAAAGTCGCCGGCACCGACGACGCCCATTAAGAACAATACTAATAGAAAAACAGCAGCTGAACAATCACAGGAGCGTATTAGCATTTTATGCGGATCAATTGCGCCATTATACAGTAAGTAATATACGCAAAGTCGACACGCGCCTGCATTATGGAGAAATCTTGCTGGTTGCAAAAGCTAGTCGAATCTGTACTACGATATAATACATCACTCTGAGTGGTAAGACGTGCTCAAAATTGCTTCTGCTGCTATCGTTGCCGTGATTGAGTGTTGATGCCCTAAAGGGCCTCGTAGCGACATTGCAGTGGTTGATGCCACTAATGGAAGCCGGAACCGTGCTGGCAGCGGCGGCAGGGTTGTTATCTCCTTTACCCTCAAACAAGTCCTATGTTCGTAGAGGTGGAGATGTCTACGATGATGATGGTGATCAGGACAATCCTACTGCTTGGGATGATTATGTATTTTAATTGTAGCAATACCTTTAGTGACGCCTTTTACTGATGACAATGCCAAAGCGGTGATGTGTGCTGTGACGAACGCGACTGCTGTTAGTGCTGATGGAAGCAGCCGTCGTTGTGACTTTCTCGAGCCGTGGAGGAACACCACGACCCTGACGTAAGCTTCCATAGCGAGCACAACACATTCGCAGTCGTCCCCTGATCATGATCTTAATATTGATAATGGCTGTAGTGTTGTCTAACAAATCGACAGACAAGCATCTAAGGCTTTAGTTGGTCTGCTACTGCTGCTGTTGTCTGCATTGGCCTCTACCGTAACAGCGAGAAAACTGCCAGCAACGAGCGGCATGCAGCGGCAGCTGCTATGGCAGTTCGCTATTATATGCCGCCGCCGCCGCCGCCGCTAGCGAAATCGACGTCAAATATGAAGCAGCTCACATTCCGAGCACGATATTCGCAATTACAGGCTACTGCTGGTGCTGCTGTTACAAACTTGTTTGCCTTTATCGTTTCGATGTTGTCTCTTTTCAGCTTCCGAAACACGCACGCGTACAAACCAGTGATGCCTCCTCCAAAGCATCTGGATGACCTGGCCACTGATAGATGTCCAGCTGGTCGGCTGTTTCCATCAACAGTCTGCTATATATATATATATATATATATATATATATATATATATATATATGTAAAACTTCTTCACTCAAGCGCCTGTTGGTGTAGGTTAGCTAGCGGGAGTATTAACCCTGTTGATCTCCGGAACAGCAAATGGGTCGGCACTCGTTGATGCCGTCTGGCCATCAGCCCCGTGGACAACGTTGCAGAATTGAGAAAGTAGCATAGACTTCTGACAGGAGATGGCCGCAGCACGAGGGCTGTGGTAGTGGTACTGTTGTGGCACGTTACTGCTGTCTGCAGCGGCGGCGCCACCGGCATTGTTTCTTCTTTCGAGGTGGACTCATGTTCCGCTGTTACCGTTGATAATCGTCATGGATCTACCATACATTAATCGACATGACACGACGGACGACGTCGATATGGGTAAAGTGCGGGCGAGAGTGAGAGGCGTGCTATAAAGCGAAAGGTCGCGTGGCGTACGATCGCGCAGTGTCGACCACTCTCTAAAAATAAGAAGAGGCAGCAGCAGCAGCAGCAGCAACCACCCATTCACTTCGTTTCGCTCCCTTTCTTTCGATCGAACACGACTGGCAGCCGTGCATCTGCAGACAGCAAACGTGGCCTGGTCGGTCGGACAGAACAGGTCGAGAGCGTGCCTGCAAACCTGCCGCTAGCACGATCATCAGCAGGGTGGCGACTTTCGCATCTTAGTCGCAGAAAAATAGCAAAGTCCATCGAAGTAATAGCAGGTCATGTCTGAATGCGGGGTACAGTAGCGGTATGTCCAGTGCGGGAATACTATTTGCGGTCTAAGTGAATGCAATGGTTATAGTTCGGTAGTTATTTGTTTAATCAGTCAGTCGCCTTAATTACTGGTGAAGACAGGTTCTTGCAGTGAATCTAAGAGAGTAGGATTGAGTTGTTGTCAACTCGCTTTCGAAAGGTGCTCCTTTTTCATTAGACTTTTGCCGTCGAACGTCGTTAGTGGTGGACCATTATACAGTATAGTGAGAGCGTGCTCGGTAACGATAACGCTGACGCTGATCCTGATGTCAATGCTGTAAGAGTAGTGCCTGCGGCTTATCTACCATGATACCGTAAGCGTGTAATTCGCTCTGTTGACTTGTCCACGATTTTATACTGCACCCCTGCGTGATGTTGCTATACGTTCGGCAAACAGAAAGCAGCATAAATCGAGTGGTCCTCTATCGCCCATGTAGACGAGCGAACAACCAAACGAGAAATAGAACCAAATTTATCGTCAGCTGTTCTCGCCAGGCGGCGGAGTACAGAATACAGCATGGGACATAAAACTGCTGCTACTACTACTGCTACTACTACTACTACTGCTACTACTGCTACTGCTACTACTGCTACTGCCACTACTACTACTGCTGCTGCTGCTGCTGCTGCTCCTGCTGCTAAGGTCGCGAATAGGCGAACGGTTATTATATAGGGCATTGTCGCGTGCTAGTCGTCAAACTGGTTATCGGAAGTGTCAGATAAGAAAAAAACAAAGGCTAGCCAAAAAATATGCCGGTGTGCAAAAGAAGTCGTCGCTCTGCCCTGCTGGGAGCAAATACGATCTGGTTTAGTAGGGATGTATGTTTGGCGCTTAAGCGCTGAATACGTTGTATTGTCATTATCTATATATATATATATATATATATATATATATATCTGTGTGTGTGTGTGTTGCACTATGATGCAAAATGAAATGTTTCCTTTCTGCGTCATATAGCTTCCAGGTATTATGATACCCAGTGGACTGGCTGTTCAATAACCGTGAATTTGTTTCTCTATCATAATAGTGAAGCTAACAAAAATATTTATTCTTCATGTTTATTATGTCTCCATTATAGACTCAACTCTACATAGAAGGTGTGACGGGGGCGGGTCAATTTTATACTGGCGTCTACCAAGATCGCGTCCTGAACCATGTTAATCAGTTGATGGCGTACCATCCGCAGTATCAGGAGCCGTTCTCGCAAACGCAGGAATTTGTAATGCAGGGTGATGGTCCTCTTCCATATGACCAGCGACATTTCATCGCACTGATGGCCGCTTCAAGGCACCAGTGCACGTATCTTGCCGAAGTTGAGACGCAGGAGTTCCTGTCATGCGGCGGCGACAAGGCCTGGCTGCAAGGTTTACAATTCGCACCCAAGAAGATCCGCGACTTAGACGACATCAACCAGATGCTTGCCCACCGACCGTGGATGATCACAAAAAACCATATCCTTCGGTTAGTAACTGGCCAGGACAGCTGGTCGCTGGCCGAAGTGGTTCATGCCATCACGATTTTGGCGCATTTCCATGCGTTGTCCAGTTTTGTATTCGGCTGCGGAATCTCGCAACAACAGCTGCAGCAGCAGCAGCAGCAGCAGCAGCAGCAACAACAACAGCAACAACAACAACAACAGACGTCGAACGGGCTACGCCTAAACTCGTCACGAGAGTCGCTCAAATCTGGCGGGTCGAGTCCAGTGCTGTCAGGCAGTCCGAACGCGAGTCCGTCGCACCAAGGGTCGCCGATCGCAGGAGGCGAAGTTGAAAACCTCATGCGCAAAATGCGAACCATTTCAGAATCAAAGTCGTCGCAGGACATCACCTGTGAGGAGCTCGCTCGTCGATTTGAAAGCGAGGCTACGGAAAGTGCTTCCATCTCGACAATACACAATGCCAGCTACTCTAACGGGCAGACCGGCAATACTGGATACCCTGTTCGGGACAACGATCTGTCTCGGTTCGTGCTCGACCCGTCCTTCAGTTATCAGGACTTCACCAAGCGAGGCGAGGCTCCCGAAATTCCGACGTTCCGTATCCAAGACTATTCATGGGACGACCACGGATACTCGCTTGTCAATCGACTTTACAACGATGTCGGCAAACTTCTCGATAAGAAGTTCAAAATCGCGTACAACATGACATATTACACGTGAGTACAATCTTTTTCATTTATTTCTAGTACGCACTGGGATTTTATTGCCAAACTGTTCAATAGCTCCGGCTTTGGGTGGTGAACAGCGTTTACGCTAACCATTGTATGTCCTCATGAGTCATGCATAACTAGTCATGTATCAAGCTAATATCGATTACATTACCTCACTTTCATACCAATCGCTATCACAGTTAATTCAATTTATTTAAAACACAGCGGAAATAAGTTTAACCTATAAAACGTTTTCTTGTTCACTTTCTTTGCTTAGTATGGGCGGGAAGTTAAACGTTGACACGACGATGTTTCGACGTGCCGTGTGGAATTACATTCACTGTCTGTTCGGTATTCGGCACGACGACTACGATTATCGGGAGGTGAACGAGCTGCTCGATCGCAACCTGAAGCAGTACATTAAGGCTGTTTGCTGTTACCCGGAACGGGTGTCGAAGCAGCACTACGATAGTGTGATGCGCGAATTTAAATACTCGGAGAAGGTGCATGTAACATTAATGATCCTTGAGGCTCGCATGCAGGCCGAGCTGCTGTACGCCCTACGGGCGCTCATGCGACACACGACCTAGACGACAAGTGGTAGCAGCTCAGTCGAGTCAAACAGAACAGCGCAACGCAACAATTTATCCGAATACGAATTCAAATACGGATTCGAAAACAAAACAAAAAACACATTATGAGAGCACGTCCCCTCGTTCCGTTCTTATTTCGTCCTTTTGAACTTGGGCAACAACAACAACAACAACAACAACAGCAACGTCAACATCAACAACAATATACTACAGCAAGAACTCGAGTGATCGTATGTCCACATCTAGATACAGGAGGATATTGAGTCCTCCATTTATTACTAATTTTGATCAATCTTGGAAACAATTATTGAGTTGCTTAGATTCACCGGCCGGTCTCCCAGACGATATTCCCCACCCCATGACCCATAACCCTGTTAGCCTTGCTCTAAACCATCAGGACAGTGTCCCTTTATCCCAGAGAGCAAAACAAACATGTCTGTGTGTGCGAGACAACCGAGAGATTAGTAAAGCGTTAGAGCAAGTAAAGGTGGAAAAGAAATCGATAGATTTATTATCGTTTAACAGAGCGGATCTGAAAAATATGCTTATTGTAAATTATGCAGTACGCATATTAGATATAGTATATGCTCGGCTTTGTTTCTGCTTACTTAGTTTTTTTTTGGAATTCCCATACCGTAAAACAGGAACAATGGCTATCGTTGGTCCATTACGCTCCTATAATTATATTATTAGTCTATCGATTAAAATGAGTATCGTACTGTGATGGGATAGCTTGGGAAGCTTACTTGAGTCGATGCAAAAGTTGTTTTGTTTCATGACAAAACAAGAAAAGCCCAGATCATCACCAACTAGTTAAGCAGTTGAAATGTACCGACGACCGACTGTTGACGAAAGAACCGAAGATCATGCTTGATAAAATAAAGTTGGAGATGTTGATGGTGATGTCGACAATAATGAAAGGTGAAATTTACAATGATCTCCTTGGTGGTTCTCTCTGGTGATTGATGATCGATAGCGGGGTGTGTATCTATATGTATACGTAGCAATTGTATCAAAGATATTGACGATTTCATGATCAACCAACCCACTGCTTGTTGTACGCGTCTATCGACCGATAAGCCGCCCTTTTGCCGCCTTACGTACGTTTTTCCGCCCTTTTCTTTACTTCCTACTAGGTCTACTGTTCGATGCGTCTTCGTCTTCCCGACTCAATTCGGACCTATTAACGGCCTCAACAACACATAATCAAGGGCAGAACATTCGTAGTGATTGTAGTTGTAAGGCTACAATAGGCTGTGCACGTACGCAAATCAGGCGCTTATAAGCTTGTTGTGGGTCGTTGGTTCTTCCTCAATACATGATAGTATATATCTCATTTCTTCATGGCCCGATACACCCCCCGCTCGATATCTGTGATCGATCCCTAGCGCATGCGCAGCTATCGGCCGCCGGGGAGCTGGACTCTCCCCTATTTCCTCAAGAACTAGACATGATAGAACAATATAATTTATAATAATAATAATAACATCCGTCGCCGAGTAAAGTTGAAAAAAAAATGAAATATTGGACTCCAAGCTTTTCTTTTTCACATTCAAGTTGCAGTGAACCAACACCAATAAGCATAGCAACAACAACTTATTACAACAACAGGTTAGAAAAGCAACAATGACTACAACAACAGCAACAACAATAGAAATAACAGCATATACAAGCATCTAGTAATTCTTCGATATCCGTCACTAAACGCGTTCGATAATGACCGGTTGGATACAAAGTCGATAGGAAAAAATGTGATTTTGTTACTAGTTCGTTGTTTGCATCACTTATATTTTCTACTTATCCTTTGAGCTCTCGCCAAGATAAATGGCAACACCGGAGCAGTTGAGAAACAGAGACGAATTTCAGCGATAACAACAGCAGGGAAAACGTACGGCTTAAGCAAAAAAGGTGTGTTTTTGCCGCTATAAACAGATAAATTGTCTCTCTGTTAATGAACAAGTACTATCGCGTGGCGCTCCGATTGCTGGTGACATCCAGCCTGTCTGTGAGAGAACGACATTATTGAAAGAAAGCCAATAAATGCAAAACGTGGAGCAGGTAAACGATTATGATAATGATGATGATTATGGTGGTGATGATTACGATGACCATGAAAACACGGTGTGTTTTTTGCTAGTTGTTTTCGCGCTTTTCTACTCCATATCTATATACAATATATATATATATATATATATATATATATATATATACAAACACACACATATATATATACCAACTATTTATTTTTTGTCACTATTTGCTATTATTCTTATTATTCGTTTAGTGTACTCTATTAATAATGTTACAGAAAGGAAGAAGAGAAGAAATAATTTAAATTTGGCCTTATGTTCTGTATGTTCGTCTGTCGAATACGCTATGGCGCAAAGATTTCGAATTGAAGAGAGTATCGAAGCGATGCGTACAGGAGGTGTAGAAAAAGAAAACTGGCCATTTTTCTCTAGTGAGCGGGAGCTATTGCTCTGTTCTTATTCTAATACAAGTAAAGCACACCCACACACACAGACACACCTATAAATACATTCACAAACTGAGACGTACAGCCGTGAATACTCTCACCTAAGAGACAGGGACACACACGGAAACATATTATCGTTTTTTTTTTTCTAATATTTCGCATTTTTTTTTATTTGTAAATTTTTCGTCTTCCTATTTTTTTCTAGATCGTTTTGCTTTCTTGTTGTTGTGGTGGCGTGCGTAGCTTTTCCCGCGCTGTCTCCCCAATGTATTCAAGCTTGCGCTACCAAGTCGTTCAGTCGAAGAGGAATTGATTAAACAGTTGACGAGTGTCTGCAGCAAAACAACTATCCCTTCTTTCCTACCCACGTCCGCTATTCTTATCCCGTTTGTCAATGTATGAGGAAGTTGCATTCTCCGCCAGGGAATTCGCTGAGAACGATGGTGTCCCACAATCATCTGTATGTATGTATGTATAGTGATGTTATGTAAAATACCGAATTGTTGTGCGAATCGTATCTGTTTTCTGTATGTATGATTTGAATCTGTATCTATTTCACTTCGGGCACTTTTGTGTGTCACCTAGAAAAAATGATGAGAATTAATTCATTGGTCGCTCGCATTTACAATGGTAAAAGTAGTCTGTGGCAGGCTTTCTGTTAAGTTCACTCGGTTCTCTAAATAGCGATTGACGATTGATTGGGTATTTGCTAATACGAAGTAAAGAAAAATAACCGAAAAGCGAGAGCGAGAAGAAGAGGTGCGTGTGCCTGTGTATGTCTGTGTCTGTGTCTGTTTACGAAGCTGTTCCTGAAGGAAGGTCAACGTTTCGAACACGGGGAAACGAACGAAACAGTCTGAACGAGTTAGCGTTTGAAAACGTGTAGCTATTTTTTAGCAGAAGAAAAAAGGAAAGTAATTTCAGAAAGTTTGTGCGTATGATTGGCACTTGAACTCCTAAACAAAGTTGAGAACCATACCATCTCCCATTAAAACTGGCGAACAGTGTCTCAGTTGCAGCTTTCTGCTTTTTGCTGACGGCGTTTTACACTTCCTCAGAAGAAATTACCCACTGCCTTCCATTCGAACGTATTGTATACGACTTATCCCACTCTTCGACTCTTCTTGTGTCCCCGCGCGTCTATCTATTTTACTCTGATAAGGAAAAAAGTCACCACACCACCTGTGTCTGTCTAAAGATGAGCGATGATCCGGTAATTAATAGCAGAGCCCTTAGTTGATTATTCAGATTGCTGGTAAAATCAAATGGCGGCGGCGGCGGCGGCGGCGGTGGCGGCGGCTGCAAACGGATAGCGAAATGGACAGAATACGATTGAGAAATTATAAAGAAAATAAGAGAAAAAAAAAATACAAAAAACGCATGCCAAAAAAAAGCCCAAAAAGAAAAGCCATGAATTACTATGACGAGAAAAACATCAACATCATGAGCAAAAAAATACAACGTCCGCCTTTATTCGGCCGGACACGGTGGATGGGTTAGGTAATGCAAAGCAAATAAGGCGGCAGGTATTCATAATTATGATGATAATATTGATATTGACAATTGCTATTACTAATATTATAATTATTATAAGAAAAGAGAAAAAAACTCGAAAAGAAAAACAAGAAAATAGGTCGAATTATTATTATTATTATTATCATTATTATTCTTATGATACATACCCAATTAATAAAACATCAATGCGATATAGACAGACAAACAAGCGTAGCAGAGCGAGAAATCGTGGATAAAAGATGATCATAGGCTTATCATTTAAACGATATGAATGCTATATGTTTGGAGACTTTTTCTCTTGTGCGGCCCGAGGAGACATACTACGTGAACATAAAATAGCAAGCGAACCATCCGAGCGAACTGAGAAAGGATAGGAAAGAGACAAAACATTAAAAAAGAGGATAGGCAAAGACGGCTGAAGCGATACAGAATAGCGATATCAAATGAGAGAGAGAGAGAGAGAGAGAGAGAGAGAGTTCCCTTATTATACTCCCTCAGGCACAACCCGTTCCAATGATCCCAATCCAACCGCCATTGCGTACAGTTCCCCCGCTCCCATGACGCTTCCTGCCCATCCTTGAAATGAACTGTGTCAACTGTCTATTGTTGAATTAACATCGTCTCGTCTCGAACGATAACCAAGTTCAGATGGAAGAAAAGCACATGCAAGGAAATATATCGCACGATAAAAACAAAGAAAATAAGAAAGACAAACACCCAACCTCCCCCGAAGTTGGTTCGTTGACAAAAGAAACATCAATCACAATTACCCAGTAGCAACAACAACAAACACATTTAATGTCTGACTCACTGCCACTCTGCCACTTGTCTTATCTACCACGTGCGCGACATTTATATCATCCGTCGTCAGTATCAACTATCAGTCAAACAACCATTGTTATAGGAAATTGCAACAGTGGGCTCATCATTCTGTGATGATGCACTATTACCCTATGATAATGCTCGAAAATAACGCTAAGAACATGTCAGTCTAACATTTGAAAAGGCTTATGATCGTGTCGTCCGCATGAGCGACAAACCCGTATTCATTGAACTATTATTCCTGCTACACGATATGGCGTGTGAAGGTGTGAGGCGCTAACAACACGATCGTAACACGTAATAGTTAGAGAATACACGTGAACCTGCTACATGTCAACGAGTGGACTAAAGGGAAAGAAGGAAAACTAAAATGAGAAAAACGGCCTATTTTCGGTACGGCCGCTCCACGGTGTTTGAGATGCAGCTGTTTCATGGTGAAGTCTCTGCGTTGTATATGCCCAATACCTTTTCAACAGCAATGTCAATAATATGACTAAGAACATGAAGATTAGATTTGATAGCAGTCTGCAGCTTGGTCTGTGATCTATGGGACTGTACACTGCCGCCGCTGGCCGATTTTCGATACCTCTTCTGACCATGGAACGAGTTTTTGAAATTCGAAAGTTCCGGAGGCGGCAGTATAAATGTCATCCACGAGAACCTATGAGAGAGTAAGTGTGATTACTAGTATGATAACGATGGTAGTGTGATGATGAAACGGTGTAAAGTAACGAAGATGTCAAGGTAGCAGATAGCGAGAGCGAAAGGCAAAAGGTGGCTATGTTGATGATAGTCATGATGACAATGAAAAGGCTTGAAGACAGGAAACTCGTTGATGTGATCATATAACGACAGACTATATAACACGCAGAACTCTCTAATGTTAAATAGCAGTGGTAGTAACTGGTGATAATGATTATTGCTGATGATCATGTTGATCATATGATAAGTGAATCACAATGAACCTGAAAATTATCATGGCGATGATGGTGATTGATTGATGATGACAATGGCTGAGTGGCGTAAGTGCCGCACAGCGTCGTTCAGAAAATAATAATGATATTAAATCGAAGAGAAGATGGCCATCATTGACAATAATGCAACAGCAACTCAAAAAAGAACACACACATACAGACCCACACGCACACACACACAGCAACACACACACCCACATATATATATATATATATATCTGAGATATATACACATATATATATATATATATATACATATATATATATATATATATATATACATATACATATATATATATATATAGCGAAAGGAACAGAAGAAGAGGCGCAAGTTATACTATGAAAGAAGGCAATCCCGCCGGGCTCAGCGAGGGGAGGTGCGCGCCGCTGAGACGTCTATCCGCCGGACTGAGTTGAGACGTCGGCGGCGTCGAGTAGCGGCGGACATCCTGCCCGCTGGTCCCAACACACGAATGGTGAATATTGATAATGACCGATGATTATAAAAATAATAGTGGGAGCCAATTGTAGTTGAAAGGAGACTGAGCGGACGAGAAAGACTGGTAATAATAATAATAATGATACTGCTAACTGGTGATCATAAGGATAATGATAAACTGATGACGAGGATGCTGATAATGATGAGTGTTGATCCCTCCCGTTCTACTGTGATACGATCTTCTCGGCATTAGCTTACCATACCACCACAACAACCATAATAATAATAATATTGATAACGATAATAATGATAATAAATAACGACCACCATAACACAGTGATGAAGAGTGAACACTAATCACAACCATAACGCAAACATCAATAGTAACTGAATAGATTTTTACAGAGTAGCTAGCCATCACACCCAGCAGGTCGAGCGAAAGAACGAACTGAATGCATGAGACAGCGCGAAAGAACATGTGAGAGAAAAAAAAAGAGACAGGATAACATAAACAAATAACGATTTTAGCGACATCTGTTAAACGTAACAGTAAACAACAACAACAACAACAACAACAACAACTCAGATTTAACCATGAAACAGTATGTCCAGTACATGAACACCGACAACCCAAAACCAAACAGCAGTATAATATACAACATCATATGGAACGAGACAGACAAAGCGCGCGGTAAAGAGATACTATTTAGAATTGAAAAGACAGAGTTCACTACTAATAATACTATTATTAATCACCGAAATAATACAATATAACATTTGACTGGGCCACCGGCATTTGAAAGCCCTTTGGGCATTCGGATGTTCGGATGGGGTAAAGGGAGTTCGTCATATGGAAGGGCGGGCGGGCGGGCGGGCGGGCGGCAGCAGCAGCAGCAGCGTGGCTCACTGGCAAACGACAACGACACACAGAATTTTCTAGTTTTCTTTCCCACTCGCCTGCCTTCTCTTCGATGGCTCTACTCCCGGTTGGTGAGATGCAGGGTCTCCCCCGGCAGCTGTTTGTCGGCCCCGGGGGCTCACTTGAGCTCTATGATACTTTGTGATAGCGACCCTTCAAGCTGGTTGTTCGCTCCATCGCTGTGACGGGGCGCTGTTGGCGCGAAGGACGCTCCGGTTAAGTCAAGTTGACTGCTTGAAAGTTTGGCAGGCTGAGGCAGGTTTCAAAGTATATCGTGACGAAAGAAAGGCGTGAACAACTGACAATACAACAGAAGAAGATTAAACGAAACGAAGAGCAAATGTATGTGTGTAAGATGGAGAAAGAGAGGGGGATTGAAAGTGAGTCTTATGGTTGCGTTATACGATGTTAAGAACATAATGATAAAAAGCGTGGATGAACAACGTAAGCGTGCGAGCGGGCTGTAAGGTGAAGTTGTGGGGGCGGGACGGAATGTAGAAGAACAACAGAAACAACAAAAGCAAAGGAACATGCATACATGTGCGAACGAGCAGACGATATCAACAATAGCAGAAGACGCCCCAACAGACAGCAACGACAAGGGCAAACGAAAAGCCACACCACACAGACAGCACGAAAAAGCTGACAGGTGCCCTAGTAAGGAGGTGGTACCTAAAGGTTCCCTTTGACAGCAAAAGACAACAAATATGAAAACGACAACAATACAGAACTATTCGGGCGTATGCCGTAGTATATACTGAATGAGTGACAAACAGCAACAGCAAAATACTATTCGGCATATATATACATATATATATAATTACCTAAGTGTAGGTATATACATATACCCGAAGTTTTCAGTAACGAAGATAATGATAAAATACAGAAACAACAACAACAACAACAACAACAACAACAACAACAACAACAAACAACGAAACAAACACAATAACCACCACCTCCCATTTCTCTGCTGATAATAATCGTAGCGTTTATGATCAGAATACAACAACTGATATCAAGAATAATATTGGTATTTATATTAATTATTGCTACCACTATAATAATCATTATAATATTGGTATATGGTTATATTTGTAGCTAGATTACGGCAGGAAGATGACGACAATAACGTGGAAGAATAGTGAAGGTGACGACGCAGTTAATCGTCGTAATAATATTGAACTAATAGTATGATGATGATGATGATAATAATAGAGATAACTTATATTGGTTCGTCGTGTGTGAGGAATTGCACGGAATCAAACTAACCGCTTATATCAATGCGTATATAGGCGAGCATATATTCATATATATATCCGTGACATATATGAAATACTATATACAAACAAAAACGAATATACATATACACACATTCATACATACATACATACATACATACACAGAGGCAAACAAATACAGAGGAACCGGAAGGACACATAGAGAAACCGGTCGGCGCGGCTTATAAAGCGACAGATAATAATGACAGAAAAGAGGTAACATTAACGATCATAACAACGACGAAGGAAAACAAAAAGTAATTGTTTGGCATACAACAGGGAGCGAAAATCATGGAAGTGCTGAGGGAGAATACGGGGGCATAATAAGCGGAACAAACTGGTAGCGCATATGTGATTGCGGAAGATACAAAAAACCAGAGATCGGGGAAGATCAAGGAAGGACAACAAACAAGACACACGAAACAAGTTTTCAGAACAACAATAACAGCTACGCGATTGTCTATAAGAACAGAAGCGATGATTCAGAAGATGAAGTAGATGTGAAAAGAAAACGAGCGGAAAGGTCGCTTATGACAAAATGATGATGATAATAATGAGAAAGACGACGGTCCGAAAACTGAAAAAGCAGCCTGAAGTGATGATGATGACGATAATAGTGGGTCGTTTGTGTATTTGTAAATAGTCTCCAATGATATGGGTCCTTGTATTTTATCTAGTCTACTGGTAACAACAACAAAAACAACACCATGAGAACAGACGACAACAACTTCTTCAGTGTGATCTCCGTTGGATCGCCTTTGCTAGGTGGCGGCCAACCTCTAGATGTTGTATTATAAACTACGATTACCGTACATCGGCATTGCGCAATTGGCTAATTGAAAATGCAACTAATAGAAAAATACAATAAACATTTAATAGGTAACGTGTTTTGACAAGCAAACAATTCACATTCTAGAATGAGCCAGTACAGAACAGCAGTTTGCAGTTCTACGAAAACGAAAATTTTGTCATTAATGTCATAACTAGCATATCTTCATTCTTATTTTGAGTATATCTCTTCTCTGCTAGCTATCTGTTCTATGAACGCGGACCCAGAAGCGTGGGAAAAACGCATAGTGCAACAAACGTTGAGAACAATATTGCTAAGTAACACCGTAGCGTGACCGTCGTTTTGACTGCCACGTCATCGGTTCAATATTCAATAGCAAATTTGAATCACAGAGAACTGCTATAATAGCTCGATAACTTATCTATACATTCGAACTATGATTCTCCGTTAAGGCTCAACCCGTGTACGGTGGTCGTTCAATATTTTAGTATGCTGTGCTAGACAGGCGAGATCTGTATGAGAAAAAAAAAGCAACATGATGGAAATGATGACGAAGTAAGATGGCCCTCTGAGAACCCAAGCGGTTCGAGGGGTTCAAAGGAATACAACAAACAACTGGCGTGTTTTATGTATTTAGAAAGAACGCAGAAGAGGGAGAAAATGAATACTGAGATTACAGAAAAAAACAATAAATTTTTCAGAAAGATCAAACAAAACATTGCTAGACTACTCATTCATAGTTACATAGCGTATTCAGTTAGATCTATACTTCAAAAGAAAATTTAGATATGGATATCTAAATTTTCTTTTGTATAAGTTATTTCATATTTCATTTTAGCAAACGCAGGCGAAATGTACAGGCAATAGACGATGGCGGGATTTTATAGCGCAGCGATATGTCGTTATCAGCACCATTATGAGTGAGAGTCCCTAATAGTATAAGACGATATAGTACCCGGTACCCCACACGGTGGCCAAATGCATTCGCCCATACCCTGGAAAAACGGAAAAGTAGCACAAAGTCCAAGTGGGTGAGATGAGAGGGACAAACCAAGTAAAGAAAAGCTGTGCTGTGTATGAAGGCAAGTTATTATATAAGTATATATACCATCGACAAACTGGCGTATTAGTTTTTAAGCGCCTTTTTTTCAATTCTAAACATTTCAGCTATGTTTAAAAATCCCTGCCTCTTTTTATCACTTCATTAGCAACCAGAATAACGGTATTACATTGCTGAATTTGTTAATTTGAAATTTACGGAACTCCTTTCGTTACCGAGCCATTTTAATATGGTGTTTAATTTTCTGCAATATTTTATTTCGAGTATTGTAGAATAGAAAGGCTATTCTTACGGTGTACAGGTTTTGCAGATAGCTCCATTTTTGCGCTGTTTGCCGGCCGCTGGAGTGTGGCAACAAAACAAACACTGGCACGTTCAACCGACGTCAACCAATGTTAATAGTAATGTTAGCCTGACAACTCTTTTTACCAATGCAGTCGAACCATGAAGGTAATATAATTTTTGAGAAAGACCTTCAGGATTATACTTTGCCGTTTCTGCTACTCCCCCTGCTGCTCGAAAGAGCGTTACTTCACAGGTAGTAGCGCTACATTGTCACTCTCTGAATGATATCGCGAAAAGGCTCTCTTCCAAGTCAAACTACTGCGTGTAAGTGTGAATGTATCTGTTAGGCACTGTGCTGTTTCTACCTGAATTAGAGCGCTCCATTTACCACATTTACAACGAGATCGAACCATTTCGGCGGTTATCAGCATATTTTCATCTATCTCTAATCCAGATGAATGTGTGTAGTTATTAGAAACCGAACGTTCAAGGAGACTGGCGTAGGCTGACGGAACGAGAACATAGATGGTGGTTACCATAGATATATCTGGTCCGGTATGAGCAAATTATCCCAGGCTAGCCGTTGTGTTCTAGAAATCGGGTCACCTGATTGGCTGATTACTAAATAATTTGTGCTGCTAATGTTGCGGGGAAGCACAGTTAAGAATGAGGTAGCCGACCTGCGAAATAAAATTTTTGAGTGTTGGACGTTATAATCTGGCACATGGGGAATATGCACATTCTAGTTTATCCCTAGCTATTAGAATAATTCATAGTCATTTATAGGGAGTGTGATTATAACAGCATGGGCAAGCGGGCTTGAAAGACTTTTGCAGATACATACACGATTGTAATTCGCTTCTCCATAGTGACAACGGGCAACGCACCATTACGCCACCATACGGACTTTTCTTGCTGAAGTCTATGAAATTAACATTACTAAATAATTTATAAATCTTAACTGAAGGACAGCGAGACCGAAGGGTATTGTCTCTTGAGTCAATGATTGACAACAGTAAAAAAAAAAATAGAAATCATGAGATTTTTGAAAATAAGAGTGTTACACCATAGGAGTATTCAATTGAAATATCATATCAAATTTAAGTGCCTCTCGTGCAGTCGTTGAACCATGATTAGTTACACTCTACATGGTGGACATGCTTAAAACAGAACAGGGTATTAATGCATACATTAGGGGCATTCGAGTTAAGCCTTACTGGAAAATCGTGTGCGTATAGCCATGTCATTTGTTTTTATCAGTTTACGTAGGCGTTCGTTTATTCAGTCGTAATGAAGTAATCTGACGTATACGCGAAATATCACGTATCTGGCTTAAAAGAGACAAAAGAAAACCTTATGTTATCACTTATGACTTTATTCCATATGAACATAACTAGCCTTCTGGTGCGTAGGATAGAGAAAATTACCTAGGCGATTTCTTGAGAATGAACTGATTATCTGGATGATTAATCTCATCGATCTAGGATCAGTTTAATCTGTATAGCGTCATTCATTTTGTTTTCACTCAAGTTAGATAATCGGTATCCCCACCATCTATTAGACTATTACATTATCCATAGCTATCAGAATTGTTTGAGTCCTATTCTCTTGTACAGAATCAATTTCGTCATATCGAATTCTGTGCACAAATAATCGAGTACGTTCGCTTGACTCTATTTGCTGGCACTGCACAAAACATTTCTGGGACGCCTTTGACGCTTATATTCAGTCTACAGCCCGTAGCTGTCTTGGCTGAACCAAAACTTACTAACTAATCAAAAAAAATTTATCTAAGGCATGCTCTCGGCTAACAGCTCCACCTTGGTATCAAAATAGCCCGTTCAACACAAATCTAGTGGCATGAAGTCCAGATCGATTGGAGAACGAGGCCCAATTTTACCTCATGTATTTATATTTGCTTTGCATAAACAGCACTAACGTTTTTTTTTTTATAATTTTAACTTTTGCGTCAGGGCCGGATACGCCCACAAATGCAGCCCTATAACACTGGGCAAATTTCGGGCTTCTGATGTTGCTGGGACATTTCTCGTCAGTGTGGGACTTATTTAACGTAGACTTTTAGATTAGGCGCTGTACAACAGGCATATCTTATACAATCCTTGTTTGCTCGCATTGTTTCTAACCATATAAAAGGCAAATGAATGCTCGTTTCGATGGTTTCAACTCGTTTCCTGTGATGATGTCCAGCAGCAGAAAGCGGGCCTACTCTTGCCACTCGTGAAAAATTATCTGAACATTAGTCTTGGGTATGAATGCGAGACAAAGAGCAGTTATTTGCATTTAGAGATAAAATAGACGAGCAATGAACGAAGGATACACGCAATCTAGGCTACCAACAAAAAATAAGTGCCGGACTCGTTTTGACCTTATTGCTTGTAGAAGACAGACCTGGATTAAAAGGATGAATAGTTGCCTTCAATGGCAAACTGTGTGAAGGACTTGACGAGCGAAACCTGCAGTTAGTCCAGCAGCAAAATTGCTGATAGTTTCGTATATTTGACAACAAAATTTCTTCCAGCTTTTTAGATTTCGTGCAGGCCATGACCCGTGTTCAGGAATTTGTTTGCATTACATTCAGTGGTACATGGCTTATTGGGTATACGAGCATCGTCAATGTGCAGAGTCTACTAAAACTGCAACTCTTGCAGAAATGTTTGTTGATCTCTAAATTAGGGTCCGACTCAAAGACATCTTTTGCTACGTTTCATTTATCATCACGTTCACCCTGTCAAAACTTAACAAGGCAAGGCGTAAACCAAAAGTGGATGCAACTATATCCACACACAATTTCGTAATGTTTTGCAAGGCCAACGCCAAGTAGAGTTTTTAGAAATGATGCTTGCTGTTCCGACGAGGTGATTTCAGGAAGTTGTTCACACGTTAGCAGGCGTCATAAAAACACATTTTCATGAATTTTGGGAATTCCTTTACGATTTACAATACTAGTGAATAACTAGACAATTTTATGGTACCAGGAACGTCATTATAGAACCAGAGTAGTCAGTAAGAGAACGTGTAGTGTATTTCGACTGCTATTTATAGTAAGCTGACTTCTTTTTAGGAGGAATGAGTTCTGTTCAATTGCTGATAATTTGAGTTTGCTCACCTCAGTCATTCCACTGTACAAATCAATATTAGTGGAAAATACAAGCTCAAAATGGCACGGATGGACAAAGTCTCGCGTAAATCAGGCGGTTTTACTACGTCTTGTGGTGGCAAGCTGGTGATTTCGGCGAAAGGATGTGCTTATCAAAGATAGGGACCATTTTCTTCCGTCCTTCTATCATCGGCATGATGGCACACGTTTGTAATATTATGTATTTTTCCGTAGTCATGATATCTATTTGTTTACACATGTACTTTGTCACTTAATTAAATGTTAATAATGACATCATAAAACATTTATTGTTTGATATTCATGGTCTCTGATTACAATTAGCATAATCGATCAGATATATTGATCACGTATTTACTAGATTTAAAATCTCCAGCGGTTTGAACTCTTGGGGGGTTTCTTATATCTGTCTAAATATAAGCCAGTGCACACTCATTTCGCGCAAGCCCGTGAATGCTTGGGGTAACGCTAAAAAACTGGATATTTATTATGTGCCCTACAGTTACAACAGAAGGAGCACACATTCAATGCAGTCAACGTACTAGTAAATGCAAACGTGCACAAGCATCGTATTTGAAGAAAGAGCAAACCTATATACATATGTATCGCTATGTAATCAATGCATGTACATGTATTGTATGAGGAATCGGCCTGATCGTTACTCAGATTATGATTCCTCGCAGTTCAGTAAAATCCCTACAGGAAAAAAATACGAGTAGAAAACTCCCCGTACATATAGATTACTTACGGCGTGAATTAACAAATATTAATTTGTGGGGGGTGTGAGTAATCGTTCACCTTGTCTCGGAGCACCTTCTGTCTCGCAGTTATTTGATCCACCAAAAATTAAACAAAAGCAAAGGGGGCGCATACTTCTTAAAATTACAATAACCGTACTATCTGATACGAACCTCACTATGAACATGTAATGGGGAATTTTTCGAAGACAGTCAATATTCCATGCCGAAATGACGTCCTTTCAATATGTTTGAAATCACATGGGTTTTTTAACTGAACAACGCTTCATTGTATGCATCATGATAAATCGCTTATGCACAAACTATCTGAAGTACAAAATATCAAGACATTATAAAACAATATGCGTTATAGTATTTGAAGAGAGATTCATTAAAATACATTAAATGCAATGCTAAACATGAATTACCCTATTGAGCACGATAAACGGAAAGCATTCCCTTTTTATTGATGAGTAAAATTCAAATAGTTTAGAACATTCTAGATTTTTATGGAATTGAGGCCTCTACAATAACCCAACGTTATAAATTTGAAATCGGATTTGGCAAGTCACAAAGCGTTATGATGTCGCGGACAGGCACAACAGTTTTACCCACTTTTCAATGTCAGCTGCACAAGGCAACTATTCGTTGGCATCTGTCAAACGCATTTCTGAGTAACCCAACAAATATAAATAAACAGAAGTTGAAACACGCACACGTTGTGCTATCTATTCCAGACAAAATACTGTAGCATTTGCTTACTGTAATGGTAACTAGTCAATAGGAGTGTTTAACTCGTGGCTTCCAGTCTGAATCATAAGGTTGCCCAATAAGAATTATGATTAGCCAAATTTTTGCGATGTTAGGACATGGTAACATTATCTCACAAAAATCACGTTCATTACAGACCTTGTAGAAAAGGTAGGAATTTCTACAACAAAATTATAAGCAGACATAATGGAAGTATAAAATCTCGTCATTCCTACAATGTTACCGTTATATCACAATCTAAAGATGTTCATCACATAGTTGGCTGCGGATTTCTTCAGTGTTTGAGCGTAGCCTACTTGTTGATTCCAGGCAGTTGCCTATTCGACAACGTGCAAAATTTATTCCCGTTCGGCTATTATCACTAAGCCACGCTTGCAGAAAATGCAGGTTGTATTAAGTAAAATACATATACCTTTGCCCCGAAAACCAAAATTCGATCCCATAAGTTTTTCGCGAGTGATTTTTATAGCTAGGTGAATTTAATTCCAATATTTCTCCATCGATGTAATAAGGTGCTTATCGCGACAGGGAGTTCTAAAACAGCATGGTATTAAAAAAAAAAAGTTAAATTCAGATTTGTTTTCGTGGTAACAATGGGTATTAATAAATGGCTATACTTCTGTGAATATCTATAAAACAAAAGTAAGAGTCGCACATAGATTTTCGAAAAAATCAGGTACAGTCGCAGCTAAGGAAGCCAAGAAAGGCGTAATCTTTTATGACACAACCATTGCTGGGTACAGTTGACTTTTTGCCATATATGCAATTAATGCGCATAATTCATTAAATTCTAAATGCTAACTAATTTCAAATGCACTTATTAATTGGGTACTCACGCCATTAACTTTTTTCAGCATTATGTATTAAACATGTGACGCGTAAGTAAATACCATATGAACTTTTTTCGTCTTGCCTACCGCTAGATTCGCTTTTCGTCACCATGAGAGGAGATGGAATAATACAGCTGCTTATTATACCTAATATCAGTAGCTTCAGCCTAAACAGGATGTGTTTCATAATCAGCCTATTCATTTAGAATGTAATTGAGAGAGATCAGCATTTTAATTTACTTTTACCTAAACTTTTAATATAGTCTTAGAGTAAAGCGACAAGCATTTTAACTGCTAGAGAAATATTAGGCCGCTTTGGAGCACACACTCCTGTAGTGTATTTAAAAGCCTCATAGACTCACGTTGACGACATAACACTGTATGTATGGTTATAATTCATTAGGTTGAATCAAAGGCAGAGCACAAGCACAGTGGACTAGATCAAAACGGGTGCGAATTTCCTCGTGGAGCATTAGGCGAGTTTATATAGTACATTAAAAAAGTTGTGAAGATATGATATCATTGTTAAATATTTTCTTATCATTTTACGAGCTATTATCTTGGTAACGTTTGGGTAAGTTACAATGGATGTACAAGTGGATAGCGTGTTTTAAACGCTCAGTATCATTAGACCTATATAAAGTATCTTGTTTGAGCATATGTGAGTCATTATATTTCTGTAAAAAGCTTCAACTTGAGCGTTTGTTGGATGCATATATTTAAGGCCATCAAATGGGCTATTTGTAAGAGATTAGCGAAACTAAGAAGTTACTCTTGGTAGCCATCTTGATTTTTAATTAGGGGGAGGTAATAGTAAGGTAATCAAAACTCTAGTTGAGAACTCTTCTGGTTAAAGGCGTTTGATGTGATCAGTCGGTGCAGTGCGAGAAGGGGGGTTAGAGTGCGAAAACACTGTCGAAGCACCAGCAGTAATCTTAATCGATGTCATTTTGGCATTTGAAAGAAGCCCAGAGTATAAAAGCCGCCTTCAAAGGCGTTGCCTTTATGAATGGCTTTTAAAAACTTGTTCGTATCATCTTTAAACTATAGCGAATTACTAACTAAAAAGATTTTAGTGTTGCTTGTTTACATCCAAGTAAATATTTTACATATAATTGCTTAGTAGATGCCAAGAAAAAATTGCTTTGTGTAGGTTAAACTGCGCTTGGTGTGTATTTATATATATAATTTGTGCGTCAAACTTTAATTGAGTAGAAACTTGGGTAAGTGATACGGTACCATATTATAACAAACAACCATCTTGCTTGCCATATTTACCTTACAGAATACATATTAATCAAATTAAGTTGATGTTCGGGTCCTCATCAAGGATAGCCGCAATTAAATTTTGCTTTCGATTAATTTATATACAATGCAGTACTTATCTGACTTGTATCTGCTATTTAGAGGATCACGATTGCAACTATATATATATATATATATATATATATATATAGTAACGCAGCTTTAGACGGCAAAGACCTTAATATCAACGAGAGGAAGAAGTCATTGTTTCTTTCTAAAACGTCAAACTTGTTATCATATCTAATCGTCAAAGGCTGGGTACAGATGAAATTGCTAATAACAAAGCCTATTTTTTTCTTAAAAGGTGATTTTTCTAGAATAATTCTCATTTCGGCAATGCGAAGCCGGATTAAAGCATTAGATGTTCGACGAACTCAGGCCAATTAGCCATCACATATTGTTCTAACAACACTGGAAGAACTTCATGATTCAGTAACCTCTGCTGAATTCTAAGCTCGGTTTTATCGCATGGAAAGCTCAAATATCTTTGGATGGGGTGCTCTCTGCACAGCGATTAATCGATGAGCTGACCAATATTGTAGCGCTCCAACTAAAAGTATCGATGATCAGGTCTGATGAGTTATGCAGAGCCGTTAGAATGTAATTTATAACTGGTCCGGTACCATCTGCTCACTGCAATTTTTGGTGGAATTTCTAGGTAAACATACCTAGTGAACCTTCTAATCTCTTAATGATACACTCTGCAAAAGTAACTACCTATTAAAACCACTTTATCGTTGCCCGTATGCCGTGGCACGGATATATGTTAGATCAATTTTACCAAACGTGTAACATAATACCGTCAAGAGTTAGATATTTATTAACGATTAGTATATCGCATACTTTATGGACACACAATTTGCTGCTGATTCTTATCTCAAAACGTTAGCTTTGATTGATTACCAATACCCATCTTTATAAGAGCCCACTTGCAGGAAATGAGGGTTATTATGCTTTCGATACTTGCAATTCACGACATGCATTTTCCCAGTGCAGCTTATTCAAGGTGTACATTAGGCAATGTGCAAAAGTATAGAAGAAACTACAAGTTTTGGTATAATGTTTGCGTCTTGTTCGCATTTATACAGATTTCTCTATATTATCGATAGTAGAATTGCTATTTTATGGAAAATTTACCGAAAGTTAGTAGAAGTACCATAGGTAAGGGGAGGTGTTCGCTCGAAAGGTAACTCGCGAATGTAAGAGTATGTAAGTTGTGACATGAGGCACTGAAATTATTTTAGGCAATTTAACACACGATGTTGAGGGTTAAGGGTAGGGTTCGTGGAGAATGACCCTTCTTCTGGATCTGCCATTTGCCTACCCTAAAATGCAAGTCTGTACATCATACATTTATATTGCAAATCTGTCTACTATTCTCATACGGATGGCAGGTCTAGCGTAATTCACTAGGCTGAGTAGGATCCAGAGGCTAAAGAAAATGTTTTTTTTTATATACATTTTATTTTTAGTCCAACTTGAAATGAAAATCGTTCCGGCTGGCACCCCTTAGAAACCTACTTTCTGCTCTTGAAAAATAACGTTACTATCATATATTCTATACATTTTGGTAAAAAAGATAATAATAAGAAAGATAGCCGTTGAATCTCCTACTATCTTAAACAACATAAGAATCTTCGCACGCAGTAAGTGCATGGTTCAATATTAAAACTTTTAGCTAACGCAAATAATCGGTATTTAAGAGAACTTTAATATATACAATAACGGTCTTGCTACGGATCATTCCAATATAAAACGGCGTTTACAACTTAATAATCACAAAGCACCGGTTTAGGCGGATGTTTAGAATACACCTTATTACAGTGGCGTACCAGGAACTTGAAAATTGGGAATCGACATGTATCGAAACAAACGGACGCGTTGGTCTTTGAAAACTAATTCATCTTTGTTGAAATATGTGGCATAAAATTGATCTGAACAAGTTAAACGACTTACAGTGCTCTTAGCAAAGGATTGTGTAACCTAACCTCAAAATCAATCGGTACATATATAACGTAGTGCCTTGGCCAAGAAACATACAAAAGCTAATCATAACTAATTTGTTTTTCCCGTGAATACGATGACCAAACTCAACGCTCGAATTTGCTAGGGGTCAACATGCAGTTGTAATATATCTCCTATAAAGAATTTTCCCTAAATAATTTATTGTCTGCAGAGGATTGCAGTTAGCGGTAAGCTGCGGACACCGAAAGCACTTCGGAAACAAATGAGGAACGTGGCCTGTACGAACTCAGAAATTTGCCTGCAGAGATGTCCGGTTAAAGTTGCGTGTTAGGTGAGCCAACGTGGTATGAACCTTCACATCTTGCTGGTCCATATTTCAGCGTTAACAGATGCTGATTCACTCGATATCTAACAACCGATAGAAAAGAACATGACACGGTACTTCACATAGTAGCTGATTTTTCTCAACGTGAGTCTGCCTTCTGTGCGTTTCAGTGGAGGATTAAAGCGTACTTGGTTATGCCATAGGTTCCCCTCGATAATTTCTCTACCTCACAGTTCATACTTAGGATGATTTGATATACAAACGGTGACGTTTAAAAGTCAGCTGGAAATAGAAATGAAAAAAAAAGTTGCGTATCAGATGCCAATTTTAACATCACAATTCATTTATGCAAGTATATATAGATATCTTTACAATTAATCGAGTAACTGGCAGATTGTGACATTGTACCATACACTGTTCTTTAAAGCTTATCAACTGCGGCCACCTAGTAACGTTGTCCCATATTCGAAATAGAAAATTGAGGAAGATACACTGCGTATGTACAGGTTATTTCTCTGTTGCTTTTTCTAAAGATTAGCTATAGATCTGACGCGTAGCTTCAGATCTCGACGAATTAACGGCTCCAAAATTTTACTTATGCGCAATCTCAGATCTTCGCCACAAACAACCTAAAAACATTATTTTTCGTCATACATGACCGCTAATGAACTTGCATTTCGACTTTACCAGCACAGCTTTTAAATGCTAGAGTGCAAAATTTAACTTTAACAAATATACTAAAGTTCTTCTACAGTTAAATTTTCTACATTACTTGTACTAGTATAATATCCAAACTTATTAGGACAATCAGGCTTTCTTACTTGATTGTGTCCTGGTCTGATTCATGTTCTTCTAGTTACCCGTACGCAAGGATTACGGTATTTAGCAAACCTGCTGAAGTGTTCAATAATTTTGTCGTAATCTATCGTGGTTTGGGAATCAGATTTTGCTATGATTCAAGGAATTCAATTTTTAGACAAAATAAGTACATCATTTTTCTTTTTGCATAGATATTGCCAAGTTGTGTTTCAATAGTACCTTAATAGATTAAAAATTACAGGCATGGTAAAGATAAGTTTCCTTGGTTACATCCAGCATTTCATTATCTACAACTAATCTTTCTTCAAATCGAAAATTCAAATTAACGTCCACACAAATTCAAAAAAAGTACACATGTAACTTTCCGCCCCAACAGTAGCAGCATATTTTATTTTGTTAAAAAATAATATCTCACATGCGCCACTGGCCTGCTTTCTATATCCTCACCTCATTGTTTTTTTCGCTCCTTGATCATCATTCGTCGTACAGTTCAGTTCTTTATTATTTTCAGCTTAGTTCTATGTATATTTCGTCATCGTTATTACATCATGCAGAGTCATTACCATTTTTATTTATCTTCATTTCTTTACTATATTATATCGTTTGGGTGCGTTGCGTCGATAGTGGCAAGTCTTGAAGTCGCACGGTTCCATGTAACAGTCAACAGCCTGACGATAACAGTCTGACCGTGTTATGATCGTTTTCATCGCGCCTTCTACACAAGATCTTTTTATTTTCCTCTCCACCCTTCTGCACAAGTACTTCTGCTCCACCTGTCAGACTGACCAATAAACTGTGTCCTCTAGCCTTCGCTCCTTGTATACTTTCACATTTACGGTTTCGATTTTCGCTGTTTCTTTTAACGCACCTTCCCCTTTTTAACGTTTGTTCATACCGTCCCGTTGTTTCCCCTATATTGATACCCTATGTGGCCCAAACAGCAAGCCGTCCCTAGACATACTAGGCTTCTCTTCGCGCAACTCTTCTTATTGCTTCCTTCTCTTGACATTATTAGCATATTTCTTCTTTCTTTCCACCGCGTCAGTATTTCGTCGCACAGCGGTTGTTATTTTACTGGAATTTCTCAATAGCAATAGTTAATCTTAAGTGAATGATTTGTGACAATCGTGTTGAACGTGGAAGCGGCTTGTGTAGTGTCCATGTTCGAGCGTACATGTGTGAGTGGATATGTGTTTGAGTGTGTTTAAACATGTCTGTGATGTAATCTAATGTCTATATTCGGTTTTTGTGTTGCTACCGATGTCAATGTCCAAAGGCGCGCGTTTTAAACGAACCCGCAACTTCATCGTTCATCATTTAGTCAATTATAGATTAGTTAGAGTTTTTGCAGGCGATAATGGCTTCCTCCCCGACTGCCGACAGAACCGTGAGCACGATGGTAGTATCGCCCTTCTTGAAGTCGTCGGTGATCTTCGTGGCAAGCTCCTCATCAGTTGGCATGCGGAGATCGTCACGGATGTCACCTTTCTCGTCGAGCAGGGACACGAATCCGTCGTCGGAGATGTCGACTAGCTGGAAGTCGCTGCGGTTTACATTAGGAACGTCGATGTTGTGGGTAGAGGGACACAGATCTTCATACTTCTTCGAGGTGAAAATGTCGATGCCCACTAGATGTACTTTGGCGTGACCATGTTTGCCAGTCTTCGAGGTGGTCATCTCGACGATCTTGCACGGTCTGGCTTTGATCATCACAAAGCCGTTCTTACGTAGAGCAGAACACTGCATGGGATAGGTGGCCGAGGCACCAGAGGCAGCCTGGTCGAAGTGAGCATCGTCATGGTCTTCCATTGCGGCGGGGCGTTAATTCGCAATCAAGTAACACTGAAAGCATTTGCAAACGAAGTTAGAATAAGACCTTCTGATGCAAGATTTTAATTAACAGAGGTCCTCGGGAAGATTTAGGTGAAATCCGATTTACTACAAGATTTCATTACCTCGAGTTACAGGTAGAACATAAGTACACGACAAGTTCATGTAGACTTAAGCGGATTAGTTTTCGCAAGAAAGATTTTGCAAATTCTCGAGTTGTTAACGCATTATATTATAGCAGTTAATTATCGAAATCTCTACTCAACCTGTGATTAAACCTTCTTCCCTTGTGAGCGTACTAGATCAATAATTATCTTCTGGTTCATATAAAAACCATCCCACTGTAAACATTGAATTCTGATGGGAAAACGATACCAAGGCAGCTCTTCATAAGCGAAGTTTTCAAGCAGAGTTTTGTCCTTCTTGAAGTGTTGATTGCTCTCCATATCGTAATTTGATATAATTTTCTATATTTTTGAAACTCTTAGGTGGAAATATATGAACGAAGCCCTGTGGTATGATTAAGCGCAATGTTACTGCAATAACTTACACACGGAACAGTACAGACAGCTGTCTCCTCAGTAACATGCCAGTAATTTTGTTGCCATCTTTTGTCCTCTTGGTGAGTCCAAATGGCCAGTTGAAAACCAAAAAAAAAATGTCAGTATATATATATATAAAATTTCCATGATTTTGATCAGAGACTGCTGGTGAGTGCTTTCACCTATAGAAATCTGCTAGCACCATCAAACGATTCAGGGTCGCATCCTTTGCTTGATTAGCGTGGCGGATGCAGAACTGTCTGTCTCTAAGGGCGTAGTGTATATCCATATTCGTCTGTAGTGCCAGCGTCTACTGGTATAAACAAACCAGGTGAAATTTAACAACAGTAAAAACGCACTTGTTTATAGAGAACACGATTGGCGATAATTTTAATGTCAGAGCACACATGTATACGGAGCACAATGCGACTTCTACGAATGTAGAAGAAAGGCCGTAGGGCCCTCAGTGATCCTTATAGCGCAGTTAGCGTTGCGACATTTCGTGGACCAGGTGATGGTGTTCCCGTCGCCTGCTGGTCGTTGCATATGTATGTGCTCACTACCGATGTACGGTCAGTAAATACGGAGAGTCCCATAACAGCCACAGTCTAATATTACGACATCGGTATGGGCGGACACACCGCCGTTGTGTTTGAGCGTAATAGAACTAGGCGAAAATATATTTTAATATATGAATTACCATTTGCAGCCTTAACCGGTAATCTCTTTGCGGTATTTTTTACCAGCACAAATTGGCTCTTTGAATGAATACAGATCACCACATCCGATCGTTTACCGACAAAATTGAATAACGCCCATGTACAAGCACACAAACACCAAAGAGTGTGCGCTTTGTGTCGGCTAAAGGTTGTTCTCGTGGTCTCGCTGTAGTGGTAGCATCTGCCAAAGTGAGACAGGTAGACAAACATTCGAACAGGCCAACGGGTTAAAAGCGATATGCGCCACTGTGATTGCACAGCGTATATACATACATAACATATATTACACCGGTATATAAGGCAATCGACGAGTGCTACATCAAACTGTACAGCAGCGGATTCCGCCCACTTATTGCGATGGTACCAAATACTCATGGTGGTAGTGGTACTCCTAGGTGACCGTATTAAAGTTATAGTCGGCAGTAACCACTCCAATGGAAGTGACAGCAGTGATGGCAAATAATGCTGATTGATGCTGACTATTAGTTATATCGACACTAGCTGGGCGCGCGATTTTCTGATGAGGCAGTACCGCCGTGTTGGTTCATCGTAATGGGGTACACCTGTACTGCCGAAACCGTCCGAACACGGCTACAATTTAACCGGCTGCTACTAATTCTGACAACGACTGAAATCGCTAAATGACACCGGCTCGTGATTGTCCCACCGATGAAAGCTATAGAAATACGTATTACTTACGTTAGATGGCGGCAAAAATGAGTACCTACAAATTGGCTGCCACCAGTAAAGGCCACCATAATATGGAACCCTTGCTCAATCACGCTCACATTGAAATCGATATATATCGACCGGAGACCACCCACACGCATCCACAGACAAAGAAAAGCAATAGAGCCAGCCTGGGTAGGTCAACGCTACTCTACGACCACTGTTCGCCCTGGGTCCGGACTCGCCACCAAACCACGTTTAAGCAACCCCAATAATATTTCTGGTACTACCGTCAACACTGTTGCCTGTATAGACAATGCGATCACCGCCGACGATTAGAGTACTACCGAAACCGATCTTGAAATGAACGAAAGCTGACAATTTTTGGGACGTTATATAGGAAAGTAGCGCCGACAGTAGTTTGTAGACCCACAAGGGCGTGTTATGGTTTTTGAACTGCAACTGGGGCCAGTTGTCGGTTAGATGGAGATTTCCGATTCCGAAGAAAAACAGTGGAAGATTGCGGCTGACCTATGGAGAGGATGAGCAGCTAAAATCGGATTTGCTACAGCCATTTCTCTAGAAAAGAGACAGATACACGAAAAAATGTTACTGAAAACTTCACTGCTACTGGCAGGACAGATAAATGTATGATGGAATTAGTCAAATGTAGCGCGAAGAATAAGCAGCGTGTCACAATTGCAAGTTTGTAAGCTGACTAAGATTCGGTGACCGGCGTGCGCCTGTGTAAAGTAACCAACCGAAAGTAACAGGCCATGCACTTTACAGAGCCAATGGCAACAACTAAATAAGGCCACAAAACGTGGGAGGCTGGTCAAGAAAACGAGCATGTAGAGTTTAAGCACACAGCAGCACGCCAGACTGAGCACGAAATCCGCTAGTGTCTGCTGGTGATGACGACGAGGTGACGAAACTGGTAATCGTTAATTAAACCTAACTGGCCTTATAGAGCGACTGAACTGACAAAACTATACGTTTTCCAAAGTGTAAAAAACTGAGTAACTTCTACACACACATTTTTCTATGATAGGATGGCCAATTATATATTATTACAAATTATATTGTCATTAAAGGCGGGCCGTGTTCTGCTCTGTAGCACCGTCGTACGTGCTGTGCGATGTGACCTGCAAACTGACGACAGCGACGACCCAACGTACAGTGGCGATAATATACCAAATGTTGCTGCCAATGCAATACGGCCTCGTTGTGACCACGTAGGCAATAACAGCCTTGTCACCGCACAACGTTCTATAAAGCAGTATCGAAGCAGGCAGCCGAAAAATCTATTGTCACCAACGATCGAGCTGCAATAAAGATACCCAACTCATCACTCGACAGTTAAATTGAGAATAACATGGCGGTGCTGTATCACAAAAAATGCATCAAACGTCGTTAGTGGTTAGCGTTGCCAGCAGTAGTAGATAGATTAAAGGCATAGATTAGACAGACGGACACAGTTGTTTCGGTCCGGTGTTCCGATAAAAGTCTTCCGAAACATGCTCCCAACAACACACAAGCATAGAAAGCGCTCGAAAAACTCGCGCATAGAGATTGAAAAACAATTTTGGAGTTATCGATTGATGGATGAAATAGACACTGTAGTGAACTTTCGCATTAGCCTGAGTACCGCTAGTTGCATAATGAATCACGTGTGATCACGAACGACTCAATCAATGATACACGACGAAAACTCGTTTGTTAATGCATACAATCACGCAGCTACGATACGGATATAACACTCTGATTATTCAATAGTCGTTTTAAAAAACATTAGATCACTAACAAGAGAAGGACCAATAGCACAGAAAATTTTGTGAACAAGAACAATGGGGTAACATTGATCAAGTCGACTCAGGCGAACACCATGTGGCAGGATTTAGCCAAGCCTGATTCTGACCCGCGTAGTAAAAATCTAGCGACGATGAAGAACCGGTGTCTCGGTTTCCTAATCAGCCGTTCTTAGGCGACAGCTAAACGTTCGGAAGACAATTGCTAGGAAAGCACTTGACGACACGTGTACGCACCTGGCAAGGAAGAACTTGCAAAGAGACCGACTGAGCCTACAGCAGCATCAACCTCGTGGTAAACAAAAAGCCTGCTCGTTCGGAAGGCCCCATTCTGGCGGGCGATTCGAATCTTTGGCCGCCATCTTGGAAGAAGGATAGCGGCAAGTTCGAATTTCTCGGCTAGTTCATAGTGTCATGGGTGAACCGCGTTCGAAATTCGCTCATAAATTTAACCGCATAGTTGGAAAGGGTAACTGAACCATTGGAAATGGCTACAACTAGACATATTTTGTGTGCGAATCTTGCATGCGTACCCAGTGTTGCCAGAAATTTCTAGTTTTTCGGCGGGGCTGTTCTGACTGCTTCTGCCGGTGTGGCAGTGGTTGAATAGTATTGAATGGCCAGCCATCGCCGTCGCTAATGCTTCTGCTTCTGCCGCTATGACATCGTGGTCTGTGATGATGGCTGCCCTGGACTCTGCTGCCGCGCGATTCGTTTTCCATCTATTCATCGTACACCGTGTAGCGCGGTGCTGAGACCAGCAGTAGCGAGGTGCCAGCGCCACTAGTAATGATAGGCATCTGATAGTATTATCGGCACGTTGCCGCTAACGACGACGCTAATACTGCACCAGCCTACTATGTTTATGATGATAAATAGATAATGCTTCGATTTTACTGACTGGTTGTTGCAAGAGCAGCAACAAATTCGCGCGTACGTAGAACAGGAACTTCATGGGCTAACGTGAATAGCATTCAAACAATAGCCTCTATTGTCGATATCAGCCGGAACAAAGGCTGTTGAAATGTGTGTGCGGGTACGCATTGTACAACTTACCCATACGCTAGCTGAGACTAGATAATATCTTTTTGGATTTAGAGTGCTTCATAAGAGCCAACGTTGCGGGATGCGATAGGATAAAATCAAATAGAACGAGAGTCAAAGCCGGGGTAGGCAGCTGGCAGGCTGGTTGGCCTTCGGGAAGTCTGAACACCGAAGAGATTAATTATTTTGTGGTCGTTATTTATTATATATAGCTGAATCTGTCGTTTTTTATGTGGAACAAAGTGGAATCAACATACGACATTAGACATATGAAAAAAGTGGTGCGTTCCACCCAAACAATGGTGGATGCAAGGGCCGGTCGGGCCATTGTACATCGATAGCATTGTTTAATGCGATACAGTGCGCCGATGTACTATTGTGCGGCATTAGATGCTATTCACAAATAAACATAAGATTAATTAACTGACAACAAGCGATGGACGCAGCCCTTTAAGGACAGCGTGTGCTACTTCAGTATATTTAATATTCAAGCTAATCCCTCGCACGTCATTGAGAGTAGCGTCAATGTAATGAACGACTGCAGTGACAAAACATCCTTCCTTTACCCACGGAAGCGCATGAGCGAGTTGTCCAAATCATTTTTATTGTGTAATAATAAAGCAAAATATATGCATATGTATGACATATCGACGCAAATTACAAGATTACTAACCACAGGCCTAAAAGTTCGACTTTTAAATTATTAAACGGGATTTATTGAACAGTTGTTAACTCCCTAACAAAGGCTGTTTAACGTTGAAACCGATTTTTCTGATCAGATGCAGTTCCAGTGGTAGATAAATACCTGTATGAACTAATCTCATTATTCACTGATTTAGATCTACCTGAGATAAAGCTAAACGAAAACCAAACACAATTTATAGCCACACAGCACAATTGTCACAAATATTAGCTATCCAGCGACACAACCGAGCTGAGACAAGAGCAATTAGGTGCCGTATAGGTAGAAAAGATTAAAGAAGTTGTATCAATCTCACACCCCCTGTTCATAAGAGACATTTTTCAATTAAAAATATATAGTTTTTAAATTTCTTTCTTGGTTTTCAGGTTTTTATAATGAATTTGATAAAGCCGTCTAAAAATGGATATGCACTTGACGAACTATATAATTTTACGAGTTTTACGCCTGGTACTTGAATTGTTAGCTATTCTTTCGTGCAGTTGACTTCTGCCAGGACGAAACGAAGTGCGTTTACGTATTGATTCGAGCTTAAACTATTACCAGCTTGACAGGCAAGCACGTTACCCAAAAATCAATATAAGAAATATAGTGCAGCCAGATTAAAAAGGCTTCCTGAATACAGATTTTTTAGCACGAATGTGCAGAAAAACGAAATGATAAATTGAACGAAGAAGTGAGCATTAGCACTATTAGCTTTTGAAGTAGCGGACATTGAAGTATGCTCTCGACTGAAGCTCGGTTTAAAGTATTGAATCGTATGCCGATTGTCAACGCTCATTTTTATTATTACTCGTAGTTGCAGCTCAGTACAGCCGTTACCAGCAGTAAAATCCAACAAGGCAATGAAGCCTGTTTAGCGCATCCGAAAAACATTAAACGTCTCAAGTTAAACTATAGGATCAAACTAAATTCTAAATGGTTATGTCAGCCTTATCGAAATATAGCTTACATAGTATGCAAAATATGCCCTGTCATAAAACATAAAAAAACTAACGGGATGTTGTGGACTTTCTCGGAATTTATCACTTATTTCTTCTACTTTTACGAACATTCTGAGTATAGCAGCTAACTGAAATGGCAATTGATTCTATTTATGGTGTACGAAGCGATTCTAATATTGTAAACAGATGTTTGTAAAGCTTTAAAAGAGTTTTCTTAATTTGAGTACTTATAATAGCATATTTCGCTCTAGGCTCAACAAAGGTTAAACCTTTGGTATAATACAAGGCATCTGCACAAAGGAGTTGCAAGTTTGCTGAATGCATAGTATACGTATTTGAATGGTAGTGCTTATATGAAATTGATTAGCAAAGTAGTTAATTAATCTTACTGGTAAAGAATAATTTAATTTCAACTATTTATTTGTATAGAAATGATTTAGGTAAGAAATGCCATTAAAAAAAAATCAAGCAGAACAAGGGAGAGCAATTTAGATAAACTTTTATTCAGTAGATACCTTAATAGACATAGGCGACAGATATCTTTCAGTAACATTATTATGAACTAAGAACTACGGATAACCGCATGAGAATGTCTTGTATATTTTAAATAATTATTTTATTTCATGGGCCCGCGTATTTATAAGCCCGAATTAGATTATCAGTTAAACCTCTAAACTGCATCTAATGTAAGTTTTTGACATCTGACAGCTTACTTATTTGTATTGCTTGCATAGAATGTTTTTGTTTGCCGTAGCAGAGACTTAATTGATTGAACGAACATGAAATCGGTCAGTTAAAAACGAGCTTGTTTTACAAATAAAATAGTCAACGCTTATATACCAAAATTAAATTACGTAGACAAATACAATATGACTTTGGAGGATGGGTCTGCTTGATTCCGCAGTAGCAAAATAACGTTTCCATACTGAAAGAATCTACATATATATTGGTAAAATGAAAACAGTGTACTTATGTGAACTACAAGCTGGTTTATTTAATAATGTCACTTGAAATTGATAACAACAAAAAATCGACAAGAAGAAAATTTCGTAACAATAAAAAGCGGTTTTGGATAACAATGCCGTACATTAGGCGCTATAGCCTACGCTATTTAAACGAACATAGTCGAATCTCACACTTGAAATGGTCTCCAAGATTTAAGCTAAATAAGCAAGAAGCTCTGGCGCAGTGCCGTTTATGTTCTGCCATAATTATGCCATCCCTTCAACTTTTCGAAGTTTGTTGGGTGGTTTCTCTGTGTGTGTCTGCTCTGCAGAAACGCCTTTCGTATGTGGCTCCTCCACAGAAGCGTCTTTTGCGCCAAATTTACCTTCGTGGGGTTCGTCTGCAAGAGTCTTTTCTTGATTTTTTTCTTCAGCAGTTTTCTTCATTCTTCTTAGACGAAAATAGTGTTTCTTGGATTTCATATGAGCTGCAAAACAAATAGCTCGCATTAGCTTTGGCGATCGTATATGTTGCAACATATAACTCTGGTGCGGAGAGTTAAATCAAGCATCATTGACAAGCTTCCATAACCTATAGTAGTAGTGAAAGCCATTGTAGGACATGATTAGTGCTTTTCTTAGCATTTGTGGTGCAATGCAGTCATTGGTACGATAAAATGAGGTGGTAAAATAATCCAGAAGGAGGCAGGCGTATATTACGGCACTGTACTGCTTTTTAAGGTTTTAATCTATACTTATTGTGCGAATGAGTCTTCAAGACCACCTCTTCGGTATAACATTAAGGATTTGCATTTATTAGAAAATCTAGCCGGGTTGAGTGGGGCTTCTCTAAAAGACCCATAAAATGGCATTGTAATCATGGCCACCCAGACCACGCTGCCCCATGCGGCACTTGTATTGGTTGTACCATTATGGTTAATCTCTCCGACTGACGTTACGCTGCACATCTCGCATGTAAATATTCCTTCTCGGCTTCTCACAATGTCAGTCTTTTGCAAGGGTTGCGTGTTTGGTTGTTTGCCTGCCAGGATGTTCTCTATGATCTCTATGGCAGTGTCCCGTACGTTGTAATTCCAAGCTTTTAGATCGGTTCCATCCAAACCATATATTGGAGGAACCTCACGATCGGGCTCTGCAAAAAGCACCAATACAAAAGCAAAACATAGTTTTTGTGTGTTTTTTAAGTTTTTCTGAGCTCAATAGATCTCTAGAACAAAAAGGCATATATTTATGGCTGTCTTCATCTCAGTTTTTGATAGCGTTTATGGTTTTTTCCAAAGGACAAAAAGTTTCCAAAATAAGCACTACTGCATGTAACGTTACCCAAATATCTTACAAATAGAGACTGTAATGGTATTTAAACTGATCAAACACAATGGAACAACGAACTAGTAGTGCTGGGACGACAAAAAAAAAGAATAAAAAACGAATATATTTTCAACTAAACATGCCTTCAATTTGAAGTTTTGACTTGAACAGCTATTCCATTTTCTGCATTTCTATAGCCTAAGTAAATGATCGGTTTCAAACGTAATAAATAAACCTCAAGCCATTTCAAGGGCATATATATATATATATATATATAAAGCACAATAACCAATGAACAAGAGGCAAGAAAAGTTCGTCGCCGACTAACCTCCTAAAAATCGTTTGTTAATCCATTTTTTTTGATACCTTGAGTATCGCTTTGTCACTTGCTTCATCAACCAAAGACTGTGCTCAAATGCCTTCTTTCCTGAAGAACAAATATGTGTTTCTATAAGGATAAGTTAAAAAAAAAATATAGAAAGAAATCAGTTTTATAGACTATGCTTGGTTCGTTTTCGTTTCTTCTTTTCATTCATTTAATGTGTAAGTTATGATTAACGTTTCCAGCTTTAGTCAGTCCAGGTTTGTTTTTTTCTTGACCTACGTATGACTGTAGCGATGATGTATCTTCAAAGAAATCAAAGCTCAGTTTAAAAGCTAGAATCATCCATTATAAAATAGGAATATAGAAAGAAAATAAACAAGTAGCAAGCTAACCCTCTTTTGAGTTCCGATCTTCAGCCGAAGATGTAATATATGAATGAAATTCTTTGAATCCGATTGATTGGAAAATGCCTTGAGTGTAGTCGCAGCTTTCTTTACGCCGGGAATTGTAATCAGCATGGAAGTTGAGCAATTCGTCGATGAGACCTTGTTCTATCATTTGATTAACCCGAGCATCTAGGCGGGCTTCTAAAACTGTTAATATGGAAGATAATGGGCAAATAATTTATTACTGTGACTTGATACTATAGTATTATGATTTCTATGACTGTTGTTGATTTTACTAGCATTACTATAATTAAAATAAGTTGAGGTGAATAACTAACACCGTTCGTAAAAGCTTTGAAGATCTGTCATTACCAAATAAACAAGGCGGAATCAACTGTAAATTTAGAATAACTCGTGATATTATTTCTGTCTGAGACAGTGAGGAAGATTTGAATTGAGCCTTTTGTTCACCTCCAATGGATTTACCTTCCTGTTGGCACTGAATCCAAAAAATGATCGCATATTTGAAACGTAATGGTCCACCTAAAACGCCACCCCGCTGCCGCTGGTCACAAAAAATGTGGCTTTGGGGTATTTTCGTATCGTTGAATACTTGTAGGCTTCGTTCAATCTTTCTTCGATCGTTCGGATGAATCTGGGCATTGAAGGAAAATGCCAGAATTAGACATTTGTACATTTGCAGAGCAAATTGGATTGCAAAAGTTGGAAGCAAAATCATCATTCAAGGAAAATACAGTTTTGGGACCTACTTGAGAGTTCTAACGCTTAATTACCTAGTTTGTTTATTTTCTTAGAACTTCTGCGCCTGGGATTCGGAAATGTGTCCAGACAAAGTTTTATGTAAATTCTGTGTGATTGAAGTTCCAGCAGCAGTCGTCAATACATTTTTAGCGTGCACGAAACAGGAATTTCTTTAAATATCGGACACATTTACCATAAGAATATTGGTCATTCACAACTAAGGAAAGGATGTTAAGCAAGTCACAATTTGAGTTGATAACTTTTCAAAAGCAGAATTTTTTAATTTCAACCTAGATTGCTGGTACTCTGCTAAACGTTGGCTAATCCTTGTTCTGGTGAACCTTAAAACTTTCAACTCTGGAGTGAACAGAGCCAGTAATTTGTATCCCAGCACCTACACGCAAGAAGGTCATAAAATATGAGTCGTGAAATTATATTCGCGGTAAATATAATGTAGGCAGCTTAATAATAACAATTATTATTATTCTTATTACAAAGATATTTGTAGTGCTACGCATAATCGCTCCGCTTATACATACCGTGCGGGCCCGCTCTGGATCAATATTTTGTAATCGGATGTAAAGACTCGTCGTACTCTCATCGGGATAACACGATTTCGGCGCTTCAGCTATAAGTCTATTCATATTTTCGGCGCTACTGCTATACGAGGTTACCAGAGTTTCCCAGATCAAGGATTCAATATAGTAATTAGTACCACCCACAATGACTGCCATTTTACCGATCGAACGTAATTGTTCCAACTGTAAAAATTATAAAACAGCATATGAAAAATGGAAGTACGCGCTTTTTTTTTTAACTTTTCGGATCTGTTTAGGAAATACGTGACAGTGACAAAAGAAACATGTTCAATGCAAATAGGGTCCCGTAAGGTGGCTACCTAAGCGGCTGTAGAAATAGTGATTTAAAGATCAAATTTAATGTAGCATTTATACGAGAAACACAAAAGCGCATTACGCAATTATATGCGGATGAATATCTACTGCAAGGTAAAGGTTGTCAGCTTACTATTGGTAGACTTCGGTTTCGGAAGTCCACTACTGTGAACTCCTTGAGAGGATCAAGAAAACCCAGCATGTGATGGGGCACACCGCACATCTCCTCGGGCGAAATTTTGTTTGTAATAATGTCCAACCCTTTATATACCTGCGTTGTCAGGGGTTGGTAGTTCATCGTTATTCACTGATTATGTTACCAGCTGCCCTTGCGGCCTATCCAGTCTTTGTGTACTAGACTAACTTGGATCCTCGATATATTTATCGCGTAAGTTAGCAGCACTAATCAGTAATATTAGTAATAAAGATAATAATAAAGCTGAGCATATTCGCTCTGATCCATGATCTGTATACGTTAGTACGTCAGTCAAGCATTCAAACGTATTTGAAAAGCTTACCTGCATAGAATCAGCACTAATCACTTCGCCATTAAATTTCTTTGCTATCTCTACAGCTAACTGGGACTTTCCGACTCCTGTTGAACCAAGCACTACAATCAGCGGCGGTGAACACGATGAAGACATTGTCTTGAAAAAGCTATTGAAAACAGATCGTCGAATCAAGCTGCCTAATACAGTGGCACGCATCTGTAAATTGACAATGTTGTTTATTTTGAACACGATTTCAGGCATCAGTACCTGTTAAATAATGTGCCGAACGGATCATGTGCGATTAGAACAAATAGAAAAGACTTATTTCCGCTGCCAGTAGGCATATATATGTTTCCAGAAGACCAGCAAACATTATGGCACGGAACGGAACAAGCAATAGTTGTCACTGCTGATTTGTTTTATTAAAATAATGGTAATTTATTACGCTGCGACAACTGATTTGAGATCTGGTTAAGGGCTTAACGTATAACGCTCAACATAACTTAGTATGAACTTAACGCGCTATCGCCATTTGATAACCATTTACTCATGCACCTTTCACATAATCAAACGTTTCAGAAATCAGATACATCATATGTGTTGTCATGATATTCCTATTCTGTAATATGCGTTCTAATAAATGATCTTAAGGGACCCGTTGGGTTGGAGAGTACTGAATTAAATAATCATTACATAATGAGACCCATTACTGTGATTTTCGATATAAAAAATTGCTTCCAGTGGGTTCCGGTGAATTATATCCATGCATATGTGCGTCAAAAACAAATACACCATTTCCATCGAAAAAAAAAAGACGAATTCGAGATAAACTTTGAACGTATTGCTCACGTGAAGATGAGAAATCACTGCCGGCCAGCTGACCATTTTTCCAATGTTAATTAATTGCCATGAAGTACTATAAGTGCTCATTATTTACGAAAAACAGAGATCCCGTGTTCGCACATCAAAGCACTAGTGGATTACAATGTTTAACACAGCAATTTAAAATAATGGGCCATATGTTTTCATCTGTCGGTCAAATTTTTCAATCAAAGAAATTGTCGATCACGGGTTACTAATGTCACAAACTGAATTTTCGAGTAATATTGAACCTGTTACAACAGTCATATCCGATTGATAGACACTTGAAAAAAAATAGATCATCCGTAATTTGTTCGTCTCCTACACACATGCATGCGCGATCAACCGCGTTCGATTTTGGCAGGATTCAAATTTTGCGGGTTCCGACTTGTTTCGCTGCGCTGACGGAAATCGAATATGTCTGTTTGTGTTTATATGTATGCGTTCACCAACCATACATTGTGCTTGATGTTATGGCATTTATTTAAGTAGCAATTTGGTCTCTTTTTTTTCAACTAAAACTAAAGTGAAATCCAGTGTTTTGTGGGCCAACGATGTTTACAAAATACGTGTGAACGCATACAACTGCTTAGGATGAATTATGTGAATCGTTACCGGTATTCAGTGGCCTACAACATGGCAACGTAAGATAAATCATGCGCTCACAACTATTTTCAACCGCATTACCTTACCGTGATAACTAGGTTGACAAACAAAAACATGTTTGTTAGGTAAGTGCATGATCTATGAAGGCTTCTGTGTGAACAATAACGACATCAATATTAGGCGTGACGAATTGTTTAAATGGTTTGAATTTCGGAAAACATTATTATACTGAAGCAAGGAAAGTTCCGAGTGTAACTAGGAGACAAATGATGAAGTATTCGTTTTCGTTATGTACAGAGATTCATTTGTCGATGACCACAGCTAGGTAAAGTTGGAAACAAACTTGATTACCGGCCCTTCGTGTTTTTTGCCTAGTAATTGCAATTCTGTTATTACAAAATGTAGCAATTCATATTTGTAGTTCAAGTATGCACGAAAATGCACAGGACCGTTTAGATAAGAAAAGCACTCATTTTAAAGAAGCGTTTTCAATCGAAATCTTTGTTCCGATGTTGCAATGCGTTTTCAGCTTTTCCGTCCAAACTAAGCTACAGAAGGCTTACTAATCGCTTTACTTCTCAAATAGAAAACAACAAATTTCCTTACCTCAATAACGAACCGTAAATGGTTTTTTGTTTTGCCCAATAGTAATAGATGAACGACATCTCAGTTTTCAAGGAACTCGTTTGCCAAATGACGCACATCATGACATCGATTCCCGTAACAAAAGTGCCAAAGGCTAAAACGAAGAAGACACTTAAGCGGTTAATGCTCGCGAATCTCGAGGAGCCAATTTTGCGAACTATCGATGAGAGGGCTGATAAGCTGATAGAAAACAAACTGGTCAGCTATTTGAAAGAATTCAAAAATAGGGTAAGCAGGTTGAATTGTTTCAAGCAGAAATGTGTGATGACTTTGCAACTCAATGGTAAATCAAAGCAGTGGGAGTTCAATCTATCCTGATACATTGAGCACAATAAATATCATGTCTTCAGAATAATGACTGTTATAAAGATTCAGTATATGAATGAATAAATGAACATTTCTTGTATTTTTTGCAGGGTGAGATCAGACGGCGAGTTATGCTTGGATTAAATAGCATAACACGTGGTGTTGAATCCTGTAGTGATAATTTGAAAGTGGTTCTTCTCAATGCCAATGTCCGACCAGAGAGGTTAGCAGTAGCAGTAGTAAAGATTGTCGACGGCGCTGTAATCAGCACGTGAAGAAATAGCAATACCCTGTTAGATGAAGGAAATTAATTTGTTTTCAATGGAGACAAGTGATTTAGTTCCTGTTGATGATAAACAGTCATTGAAAGCGTCTCCATCGTAGCGTACATTTGCAGCTTAGTACCTTTACGTTGTCCATTGCAGACTTGTTATTCACCTCCAACAATTGTGTGTTCATAAAGGCATTCCTGTGGCGGCAGTTCGAGCGATGGATAGCATTGCAAGAGTGCTACAAAACACTGTTAAAGGTTAGATTCGTAATTTATGTTGATTTTGAATTTACGTAGACATTTATAGTTCCTCGATTTTAGCTTTACGCTTTTGATATGTCCTAAGGAGGCAGCTTTTATTTAGCACTATCAGTTATGCTCAAAGGGCTTGTCCACATCTCGATATGGACAAGTCCTTTGAGTTACTTTTTTTAGGTAGAACATTAAGAATTAGCTCCCACTAGATTATCCGGAGTTTTTTCAACAAACCTTTGAGAAGAGGTATGGCGGTCATACAAACAGCCATTAAATTTAATAATATAAGTCCCTATCTTTCTTAATATGTTGTTTTCCTGATTGTTTATTTTTGGCGACGATGGGTACCAACACTGGGATTAGAATCAGCATGGCAGTAGGCTTGCTAATTATAGTCACCATAGCGACGCATTCAAAAAGATCAGCATCAACGACCCATAACACGCCGACCATGTACTTGTATACTGCGTAGACAGGAGGAAGTCCAGGAAGTAGCATAAGCTTTTATTACCTTATTTAGGGTTCGATTCAGGCTTTTGGTTTGGGTTCTTATGATGGGCACAAATAATTCTTAAGGGCGGGTGGCCTGTTGAAATAAGCTTAGTCAGTAGACACGCTCCTTATGTAGCAGAAATCACACATATAAAAAACAATATTTTTGCACAACACAGAATAGGCAAGACATCGGTGTGATTGTTGAACTTACCGAAGCCTGTGTAAGCAATACCAACCTAGCTTAATTTTTCACTCTATTTCATAGTAGGGTTCATATGATATATTTTTAATTTAATTTGTATCATTGGTAATAAATTGAGTGAGCATATGGTTGACCTCACTATTGTATTTTCTTCTAGCATTGAAGACAAATATAACCGCCGTGGGTCTCCTTGGAGGTTGCTCTCCCGAACTTGTAAAAGAAATCATAGGCGCTTTGCCCCCAGTGGAAGTCCAGCACGTGGAAATATTGTCACCAAGCCCGCCCCCACCGGCATCACCTCCTCCGTGCCCCAAGGTGAACAGTGTGTAAAAGCTTCTCTGTTTGACTCATTTCACACGAGTGTTAAATCTGCCATAGAGACGTGTTCTGCTCGCGTTGAGCGAATCTGATATCCTTATTATGTTTATTCCTTCGCCTAGCTTTTGAATCAGATCTAGTAACTTATAAATCAGGCAGCGTTACGCAGGTTAAAAAATGGCCTAAAAATGTAATGCCGCTAAGAAAAATTAAAACTGCTGTTGTAGAAATATTTCGAAAAATATCACAGTGATCGGCTGGAGTTTGAGAAGCGCCTAAATATAATTTAAGTGCATACGAGCCTATGACAGTGAATTCAGCAGGAGGAGTTTAATTCTCAAAATATGTTTCAGGTTGATTTTAGGAAATTATTAGTTGAGACGAAAGATGCAGATATGAAAGATCTTGCCTCCGATACAGGAAGTGAAGAGCCAGCCGGTAACAGATCAACCGTTGGTCGTTTCGGGACAGATCTGGTCGACCTTACAGAAGGCTGCATACCGTTTGTTGACTACAACAGTTTCATTGGAAGCAATCGATCATTGGAAATGGGAATTCGAGAACCTCTTAACCAATACGCGCCGTCAACGTCTGGTTATAAACCGCCGGTTTTTAAGATGAGATAATGACACTTCTGGCATACAGCTCAACGTTTTTTTGGTGTAATGCTCGTTTATTATCGCTCAATAAAGTCACATGCTAACATAAATATAACGTTCTGTTATTATTGACTGTAGTTTATCTTAACGTGTCCAGTTGTGCGGCACATAGTTCAAAATTATTTTCAAGAACAATCTTTGGCGAAAAATACTTTTCTGTATCCGAAACGCTATATCGGTGCGCTGCATTTTATAATGCAAGAACGCAGGATCTCTGCTCCCAGCAAGACAATCTAGTCTTAATTAGAGAATTCATAAAATATGCATACTGTTGATATTGCTTATGGAATTGCTTCTTCTATGCTTGCTTGTTGTTTTGTTTACTCGACTAAATAAAAACAACTATTATGATGTCTAAAAACGGAACAAACCGATTATTTATTTATAATTTCAAATCTGCCGTTTTTCTACCCTTCTCTTATTTGTTAGTCTTCATGGAAATTGCTGTTGATGTATGTCCACTGTCGGAGTTATCGTTTTAAATGTTGAATACTTCTTTCTTCCCTTAACCAAAAAGATTTTCCTGGTTGAATTTACTATGCAAATCCAGCTGCCTTGCGGGCCTTTTCGATGGCTTTCGCATCGGGTTTCATTTCGGGTTTCCAATTATATTTCTCCATTTTTTTTAGCATTTGATTTGAGCGAGGATCTTCCGGGCGCCACACAGTGTAGTACTGCCGATAGGTAAAGGGACGTTTTCTCTCTTCATTGCGGACATTGTAGGCAGCGTACGGAAACACTGAAATTTGAAAGTAAAAAATAGGTATTATATAGAGCGTGCTAGGTGGTTATCAAGCATCCATCGATTATGCATTAAAAAAAATTATCAACCCAACTCACTCTTTTTTAGCACATAATCAAGCAAGAAACGACGTACAGATAATACATCTCTTTTACAGTTTTCCATATACGAAATTGCGTGCTTACTACTATTATATGCTAAACTTCGTAGCGCATTTAAGTAATAACGGTTTGACATAAATTTAATCCACAGACAGACTAGTCATGAGTAGCATTCTAAAAAAGTTAAACATTTTATATCTTTAACACTCAAAACAAAACATTTTATCGATTACTAATGCTTTCAAATGAAACACTATTTTTCTTATTTAGTATGTTTGATTTTTTTTCACTAAGTTACACAATTTCCCTACATCGTACGAATTTTAAAAAATAAAACAGAACATAAATTTACTATATATATATGTTATGCCTATGTAATGACTCACTTAAAGTGCAGAGTAGGGTCGTGCCGATGAGGTCTGGAAATTTGTTAACTGCTTCTTTCAGAAAGGCTACGGCTGGAATTTAAACACGAAATTAAGAAAGGCTGTCTTTAGAAGGGTCTCGAGTTATAAATTGCGACATAAATTGCGATATTTTATTTTCATATCGATCCAAAAATAGCCCACAAATGAACCCTGCGTCTTCCTTAAAAAATTCTTAAATTACTACGCAAATCTCTTACCATTATAGCTTCTAATGGTACCACTGGTACCACAAGTAGTACAACTGACCATACCTACTAGCGGCAGGCTGAGCATTAAAATTCTTAGTTATCTGCGACTCGAGTGGAGAGTAAAGAAAGCACTCTGAATAAAAGTGAACAAAAAATGTACTTTTACTGATAAACATAAAACTCGTGTTCGCTTGCCTAAAAACACATCGTCAAGTTATTTAAGTTTCAAATATATGGTTCGATAACTTACAAAACACTTTGTTGGTCGCCATCCTTTCTCTCCACCTTATACGGCACTCTAATTAAGCAGCACCTTTTCACGACCTACGACAGTAATATTTTGCGGATGAATGGTAAACAAAACTCAAAGGGTGCGGAAAGTAGAAATACCATTTGCCTCTCTATTAGAGTACGTAAATCCACTTGTATTGATATACTTTCAATAAGTGTGCATGCACGTAATTTAAAGGTTTGCAATTCGAAACGATTCTCTAAATTTTCTTAGAGAAAGTTTTTAGTGAAAGGCGTTTTCCGAAATCTAAAACGACGGAAAATGGGAACCATGTAATACTGCAACAGCTGTGTTCTGTCAACAGTACAGCAAACGACTATCTTCAAGGTTCAACAATACAGAAATTTAAGCAGTTTTTTAGAATTCTTAAGAAAATACTTGAAGGAACCGTGGATTTGTGAACTGATTATATACGGAGGTTTGTGACAATGAATTCATTTAGGAGTCGGCGAGGTACATCAAACGACTTGAGCACTAAACCACCAATTCGTATCTTGTTTCCACCAAAAACTGCAAAAAATAACAACAGCGAGGGTTAGTCTTTATCTTATATTCGGTTACTAGTCTCGCAAGACTTTATAAGGTTGATTTAAGTCATTTCAACTTGCCAATGCGCCAAAGTGACGTTGATTTTCTATAACTGCACGTAATAAAAGCACGACGAATCACTTTCTTTTTAATGTTAAGGTTGATTTGGTATAAAAGTTTTGTTGCAGCCAACTAAAAGATGATCTTTCTCTAGCTGAAACCGTGTAGCCTTTAAATATTCTTGTCAACTTGAATTTTTTTTAACTCCAGTCGCTTTTACCCCTATGAAATTATGACTGTCATCTCTTCAGCCGATATGGAGTTCATGTACACGGTCAATTGAAACCAATAAGCTTGTTTTTCAAATTTGCAGATGTTGTTCCGTCGTCGAGGTAAAGAAAACCAGCTAAATTAGGAAACAAAAAGTATAAATGATACCAGTCATACTATAGCATTCATTGCTATTCAATGGGGGAGGGATTTCCACTTCTTTTGTTAAATAGCTATTCGGAGCTTCATTAACTTCTACATTGTCGCGAGATATTAGACTTGCTCTCTCTAGACTTGTAAAGAGTTAACGTAGATCTTTCGACGACCCTTTAATTTTCAGTAGCTGCTTCATAAAAAGGTGTTTCACGCGTAAAGCTACGGTGTATTGTCCATATTACCTTCTTTCCACTTATTGCAGGAGAAGATTCTAAAGAAGATGAAGCTCTTCGCAGGATTATGCTTGATTATAACGTTCGACAGGTACTTACTGCTATGGAAAAAAGTAAGTTCGGGTAAAAGTTGGCGTGCCGTTGGCATATGGCACAGTCACGTTATTTTTATGGGGTCGAAAAGTCACATGCAGGTTTTTAATTTGAGTTTTATTAGCATACGATTGTCTAAAGTGTACGAAATTTTATGCCTATAAAACTATGTGGTTAGTTGTGACTGACAATCCTGTTTAAGGAGCTACTAGAGGCTTTCACGATGTTCTAGTTTATGAAATAATGACCTCTGTTTTGAAGGCAGTGAGAAATACCACGAATACATATTGTTCGTGTGATATACTACGACACATTTTTGGTATGGCTTTCAAGTATATATTCAGTTAGTACGTATCGGAATAACACGTACTTGTATAAATGTTCGGCAATCATTTACCAGGCCAACACAAGCAACGCATGGAATACCTACTAAAACAATGCGAAAGCTCGAGGCAGGAAACTCGCAATATCGACTACGACAAATGACGTTTTACGACATCATTTAAAAATAAACTACTGCGAATATGGATCGAACTTATTATTTATGCTGTAAATAGAATTTCAATAAATACGTGTAAAAATAAATGCTAATGAAAGTTGTAAGAAAATTTATTTCTATTGAATTTCTGTCATATTAGTGTGCTCTTCTTGACGCCGTAGAGCAACTCATAGGTCATACGCTCAAATCAATAACAAGATGTTAAAGGCAGTATAGACGCGACAAGACGCTTCTATCATCTCTATTCCGATACTGCAAATGCTCATATATTCTACTCGCCTCGTCATCTACAAGACGTAGGAAAGTTACGTTGTTCTAGATTGTAGCCGTTTAGCCAATCTACATTTTTGTGGTTTTTCTTTCCTTCAGCCTGCGGTATAATCTTGTGCTGTGGAACGTTGTTTGTTGTAATTCTGCTACGTAAAGTACGCTGGGGTCAAGCTTGCTCAATAGATGATTAGGCTTGTACGTTTAGTCCTCTAGTCATCAAGCGTGGCTTTAGACGGGTGATTTCCAGCTCGAAACAAGGTGTATCCGTCTGCGCTTTTCTTGAACCTAGACTAACCTACTAAATGTCCCTAAATCTAATACAGGCAAATGCGTGGTCCCCACTGCGTCCTTACGAGAACATAAATTTGTTGAAGAAAGCTTTTTGCAAATTTGTTGAAGAAAGCTTTTTGCAAATTTGTTGAAGAAAGCTTTTTGCGACACGCCAGTACAAAGCCACTTCTCTCCTAAGCAGAAAGCAGGCTCAGATTAGTCCGCGACGCCGCTACGTGGACACCGGTCTTAACAATACAGGTATATCATACACTGGGCGTGACTCACAGAATAACTTAGAGCTTGAATGGAGAATAGGAAGGCTCGTATCAAAAGCGTGTTTAAAGGGCATGTGTAGGAGGCTACATGAGATATAATTATAAATACCTCATATATGGTGTTCGCACGCAGGAATAACGTTTTTGTGAAATTAAAAGTGTCAACAAAGCAAAACGTCTAGAGTTCTCGATGCGCCGCCGATAGGGCAGAAACAATGTTTATTAGATAATCTTGCATAATGAACGTCTATGGCTCAGACTTGTATTATGAGTACACTGAGCTGACACTCACACGGCTCTGAGTTTTTTGGCGACACATGAGCTGTCTAATTCCTCAGAAATAGGCTAATTTGGGTGTACTAGCATTTAGGCGGGTTTATTTTTAAAGAATATTTCAGTAGGGTCGCATCAGCCCCCTTCTACCATATAAAAATACCTCTTTAATACTATAAAATAAATATACCTCTTTAATACTATTAAACAAAATTGAATAGTATATAAACTGTAATTGAAGAATACAGGATAGGTGGCCTAGTGAAAGAGGACAACGAAAGACACAAAATAAAACTTCAGATTGAATAATCAACCGGATTCAGTAGAGTTAAAGGTTATCGCTTAGGAAAAACGATGTGATTTGGTCTCCGTTTTTTCGTGTTGTTGATACGTAACTGAATCTGTTTAAAGGCCAAAGTTATGACACCAATCAGAGCCCAGCATTCAGAGTTTATGTTCAGTACTTCGAAGTTATTTAGGTGCTACATGTTTTGATTTGATGCTAGACGAAGTTATTAATAGCTAATATACACCTTTATGCAAAATCCAAGCTGATATATTGTAGTTAGATTTTATGTGATACATTCCCGTATCACTTCGTCTTCTAATAACCAGCTGCAATGCTCTACGTCTAGCTAACAATCGTTTACTAAATTAAAATAATAACAATTTCATATGTTGGATATCTCATCTTTCGAATAGGATATCGTGCATTGCTGCAGCTTCATTAATGCTACTTTTTATTTTGCTAATATTAATGTAACCACGTAAGCACGTGGGTCAACCAAGTTGGTTTGGCAACTTTTTGATGGCAGTGTCATTGGCAACGGATCGCTGGGCTCAGAAACGAAAGGGCTGCACACGAATAACTGAAATAGGATTGTTTCTGTGACATACATGATTGTCGTCTTGGTCCTAATAGGTCGAAGCGAGTTTCCACGCGCTGTAACGTTTGTGGAATTTTTTCGATTGTATGGAGAAGTGGCCTCATTCATTATCAGTTCGGCAATGCGTCAAATTTTCATTTGGTCAATAATTGTCGACACTAACCCTTTATTGTCAGTCGTTAAACGACTTCACCGTCTTTGGTTCAGTTTTCTTGTACGGCATTTAATACAACTATGAATAGTTTGCGAGTGGACTAGTGACTGACGGACTTGTTTTAAGTCCGTAGTGCGATTGCACCGTAGTATATTTTAAGGACTTCTATATATATACATTCTGTTTGAGGAAATTGTACCTGAAGCTATGTGATGAGTGGATTTACGTGTGGATGTGACCTTTGTACATCGGCTGAATAAAATGGGTGTAGATTTTGAGCCGAAACTGTGGTGGTTCGCATACACGCTTTGCATACGTATGCGTGTTGCGGATTCGAGCAGTAGGGAGCGACGCAATAAAGGTTAGTAAAAAATATGTTAAGCTGCACTCAATGCACCGAACCTTTATATCCAATTTGAAAATCGAAACTTGATCTGACATTTTTTAGTTTACTAATTATTTAATTAAAAATTGTCACACTATCTGTTAGAATTGAAAATAGGGGTTATTATATCGCAGTATGCATCTTGAACGACTAGTCGAAGTCAATTGTTGTCTATTAGGTTGTTACAAACGAATCCGGCGTAGTTTGAAATTGAATAGCGTTTGAAGTACGCGCCGCTAGCAGACGAAATGTCTCAGTCTTATAGAAACTTGTGAGTGAGAACCGGTCGAGTTTTGGACTAACAGAAATGAAATCGAAAATCAACGCTCAGTATTCAAGTTCCTGTACCTTGAAAGCCATAGCGCTCCGGAAATTCATCAAGGATTGATGATGGCATTAGGCAAGCAGGTCTTAAACGAGAGCACAGTACGTGAATGGTGCAAACGTTTTGGATCGGAAACTGAAGCGTTAGAGACCAGCAAAAAAGTGTGGATCCGAGGGACAAGAACACATCGCTGCAACGAAAAGGATTTTTATGAAAGCTTGGAGCTAGAACGTATTGTAGAATTACAACCAAAATACTGCGAACGCAAGTACTAAAAACAGTACAGTAAGTAAAAATAAATACTTATGAAATGACTTGAGACCAATTGAAAATGCGTGTGGTGTATTCCACATATAATCTGCTATTTTAACAAAAATTCGTCTACCTTTCCTGAAAAAACTCCGTGGCAATCGAAAACACGCAGCCTGGGTATTTGACGATAAGATCAAAACTAATTGACATGTCTCAATTGTTTTCTGGATTGAGCAGAAGAATGTCCAATGTTAGCTCCAATTCGCTAATTCCAATCTCCTGATCCAAATCCATGTGATTACACAGAAGGCTTTGCAGGCTTTAAAAGTGACAATTAATAAGCAAGCCTATCCCACTTTTGATTTACTTTACTTTTGATTTAAAACAGCATACATAACAAATAACTGCCTTTAGATATTTTTATTATTTAAGCATATAAATAAGTGTAATATTCAATATTCTTTGCGTACTAGCAAAGTATCCTTCAGAATTTACCTTTCCAGGTAACTTCTTACCTCAATTGCATAATCTCAACATGACGTAATATATATAAAAATCGACGTACATGGCCACGTCATGTACACATGGACATTTAATCAAGACAAGCTGGGTTTAAAGTTGTTCCTTCAACAATCCGGTTCGTTCTAGATCCGGATACGTCTCGTGTAATTTAACCTAGAGTTTTTTTAGATGCTGGTATTACGTTTTTAACGAAACTTTCATGATATTCGGACAAATGAGATAGTCACGGAAAATAAACTTCTGTCATTTTTTCACTTGAAGCAGATGCCTTTTATTGGTTGTTTAAATATGTGTTGCGATGAAGTTATTCAATTGAATTATATCAGAGTTCCAATTTTTGCAGTAGAGGTGCAGAATAAGATTTAGAGCTGGTGGAACGCTGACCTTTTTCTTCACTAGAAACTAACTGCTATTCGTGATTTACATGATTGTCTGTCCTGTTTATTACGCATCAGACCTTACGTCATCCATTTAATTTAGGTAGGATTTAGTGGTTATAGTTCCTTCGTTTATCATCAGCATCATTCGTCACTTTGAGAATAAACGACAACCGGGACAACAAGAGATTTTCTCGAAAATGAAATCTAAAGTCTCTCATATTATTACGTTGATGTTATGAAGCGCTTTTTTGCATGTATTTGCAATAATCTACCAAAATGCAAACTTAGAAGATTTTGGCTTACATATTAATTAGTTATACATTGTATTGTTAATACTACATAACTTAATATCCAGTCTGTACAGTACAGTTTCTTAAGGTGTTTCGTTGTTACTACGCAAATAATAAATTACGAAATACGAAATAGCCTACTATATATCTACTATACGCAAAACAGATTCAGTCTTGTGCAGGCTTCCAAGTTATTACGCAAAACATCTAGCTGAGCGCCGTAGTTCAACTTTCTATCTAACAATCTATTTAAATTTAGATGTTTTCTATAGATCGACGCACACTGTGCGACTGATAGTCTGTTTCACAGCTAACCATTACTGTTTTCGTTAAACTTCGCACTCGACAAATGGAAGTAAACCAGCTAAAACCTTATGATCTGCCCTCTGTTCAGTTTTCATGTTATCGCATTTAATGTTATCTACCATTTGTTTGCTGTTTGTAGGCACGCGCCATCTCCCCGAGCATTAAGTCATTGCAACGGTCTGTTTCTGATTAACTTTGCTAACTGAAAGCTACTTTATCGATTCGACTCTGTGTTATTTTGCGTTGGCTTTTTTAATAGCGCTAAGCTACAAGAGTGTGATTATTTTAAGGGGGACCGCGAGACGATGTTTCATTCACTTGAAGTTAGGAGCAACAGCACTTTTGTAATTTAACGGAATCTGCTTGGCTGTGTTTTTCTCGTTATAAAGGCTGTTAGGGAGTTTGAAATAGAGGATGTTATCTGATTACAGATTTCCCTGCAACATATTCTAGTCGTTAAAGAAATTTAGCTTTGAAATTACAGCAGCATCTTGATAAAAACAAGCCTCAGTATGCTTTTAACTATATTAGACAGCTAATATTTTGAATGACATTATAGTGCAGTGACCAGTATCGCATGTTTTATTCAATGTGGAGTTGCAGGCGAATATTTTCTAACTTGTAGTAACCGACAATGCGGTTTTACCGAAGAGAGGACTTCAGCAGGGCTTGAAGTCTAATTACACATTGCTATCACGCTCATCAATGTATTTATTGTCAACAGTAGCACGAACAACGTCACCGATATATGATAGCACTTTACAGGATGTATGAATGATCTGACTGATGAGCTTCTGAATGAAAGCAAATCTGCGTGAGTGGGGCAGAAACGTAGCCGTTATAAGTATAAACAAGGCATCTTTATGTTCCACTCTCCCTTAGACAAGGGAAGGTAATTTGGGTGAGGGAAAGTATGGCGACTATCCAGTTGGGCGCCCACGAATCAAAGCGACGCAGAGTCGTAGAACGTATTGCCCGGTGTGATTAAAACAAGTATCCTTTGAATTAAGCTACGGCAACGCTATGAGTGAAGCTGAATTCAACCAGGTATGTGAATTGTGTGCTTCGGACAGCGAGCAACCCGCCACTCTATTGATTTGTCTTTATAATGAAATAGTATTGTCTCAATAAGACATATTGGCCCGTGTTTACTGCATCTGTTAGAATTGTCAATGATCGTGCGGTGAGGATTCTGGGCAGGATTATGGTCATGTTTGTAGTTCGTCAAAACAAAAGTTAAAGAGAACAAGCGTATATTTTGAGACCATTTTGAAGGGAATTTTTAGGAAGAACACACTCGAAAGACACTTTGCACTTGGTGCTTTTGATAATTATGCGATGTCGCTGAGGTCACCACGTCGGCCACTTTATTTTTTGCACTAATGCAGGTAACAGCGATTGTTCGCATTTAAAAAATGTAAGATGATTTGTTAAGTTAACGGATCAAGGATAGAAACGTTCTTCTTTGCTATAGTGATAGGGGGCGTGCTTGACGAATTCGTTGACAAACTGGCAAGTTCTGACGGTGCTAAATCTGTATGGATATGGAATGTTCGAAACGTTTTAATGGCACTTGCCACATGTTACTGTTTGATAGAGCTAATGCCATCAAAGGCAATGAAAACCTTTGCGTTCAGTTAACGGATGTCAGTAGTAGCATTGAAGTTCTTCCAATAGTAGAATTTTACGACATCTGTTCGTCCGCTAAATGGCACAGTTGTTGCTTTGTGGTGTACGTTCGATTAACTAGAATGCACTTTAACTTTGTTCTGTGCAGTGGGCGAATAATCATTAAACGAAACGCCCTCCCTATTAATTTCACGTAAACCAATGCTACTTGTACTTCATTGGTAGAGAGTTATGGGATTATGAGGAAGAAATGCTTTGCCCCTATAAAGTCAGTGTTCAACCGCCGGTGTTTAAAGTCCCTCTCTTTCTTTCAATAGCCGCCTTCTCTCGAGCAACCCTTGGCCGCCCCTTAGGCTATTCATCGTTTTTTCTTTGAAAATTTCAAATTAAGTCGGATAGTAGCAAATTATAAGTTTTTTTTTACAATTATGATAT